>NC_047086.1:20929694-21246082 GCF_902459505.1 Geotrypetes seraphini
CCCCAAAACTAGAGGGCGGGCGGGCGGGAAAGCTGCTTCGGAGGACCCAAACTGTTCGGGTCCTCCGTGAGCCCTGCCTTTTTAACCCTTCCCTCCCCCACAATTCCTTTCGGCCGCGACAGCCAATGCTATCCCTTCTTAGTGACCGCCCCCCTTTGGGCCCGCTACCCCTACCCCTCCTTCGGCCTAACTAGTCCGATGGGCGATCCGGCGGGCCACCCAGCCCCGCGTTAAGTTCGCCCATCGAGACTAGCTCTTGGGCTTTTTATAACAGCGGGACCTGGAGTGACCCGCCTCTATATAACACATTACCCCCTTCCCAACATACCTTTCACCTATCTCAATGAGACAATACACTTTGTTGGTAATACCTGGCCGCAGCCCTGTTTATTGAATATTAACATATTCAGATAACATTTACATAAATCAATATATAAATTAACAGCCATAAATAACACATTAACAATAACCCATAACAATGGTATCACCATTGTGACCTTGATCCCGAGCTACCATTAGATGTAATTGGCCCCCGACCCCGCCGTCTAAGCAAGGGTCCGAGGGGTGGCATGTCCCATACATGCCCCATTATCCAGGGTCATCCGACCCACCAGGCACAGCTCCCAGCCGGCCCACCGCTCATCCCTTGATGAGCCCATTAGCCAGTAGCTCGGGATACCGCCACCCTGACTACCTTACACACCCCAAAACTAGAGGGCGGGCGGGCGGGAAAGCTGCTTCGGAGGACCCAAACTGTTCGGGTCCTCCGTGAGCCCTGCCTTTTTAACCCTTCCCTCCCCCACAATTCCTTTCGGCCGCGACAGCCAATGCTATCCCTTCTTAGTGACCGCCCCCCTTTGGGCCCGCTACCCCTACCCCTCCTTCGGCCTAACTAGTCCGATGGGCGATCCGGCGGGCCACCCAGCCCCGCGTTAAGTTCGCCCATCGAGACTAGCTCTTGGGCTTTTTATAACAGCGGGACCTGGAGTGACCCGCCTCTATATAACACATTACCCCCCTTCCCAACATACCTTTCACCTATCTCAATGAGACAATACACTTTGTTGGTAATACCTGGCCGCAGCCCTGTTTATTGAATATTAACATATTCAGATAACATTTACATAAATCAATATATAAATTAACAGCCATAAATAACACATTAACAATAACCCATAACAATGGTATCACCATTGTGACCTTGATCCCGAGCTACCATTAGATGTAATTGGCCCCCGACCCCGCCGTCTAAGCAAGGGTCCGAGGGGTGGCATGTCCCATACATGCCCCATTATCCAGGGTCATCCGACCCACCAGGCACAGCTCCCAGCCGGCCCACCGCTCATCCCTTGATGAGCCCATTAGCCAGTAGCTCGGGATACCGCCACCCTGACTACCTTACACACCCCAAAACTAGAGGGCGGGCGGGCGGGAAAGCTGCTTCGGAGGACCCAAACTGTTCGGGTCCTCCGTGAGCCCTGCCTTTTTAACCCTTCCCTCCCCCACAATTCCTTTCGGCCGCGACAGCCAATGCTATCCCTTCTTAGTGACCGCCCCCCTTTGGGCCCGCTACCCCTACCCCTCCTTCGGCCTAACTAGTCCGATGGGCGATCCGGCGGGCCACCCAGCCCCGCGTTAAGTTCGCCCATCGAGACTAGCTCTTGGGCTTTTTATAACAGCGGGACCTGGAGTGACCCGCCTCTATATAACACATTACCCCCTTCCCAACATACCTTTCACCTATCTCAATGAGACAATACACTTTGTTGGTAATACCTGGCCGCAGCCCTGTTTATTGAATATTAACATATTCAGATAACATTTACATAAATCAATATATAAATTAACAGCCATAAATAACACATTAACAATAACCCATAACAATGGTATCACCATTGTGACCTTGATCCCGAGCTACCATTAGATGTAATTGGCCCCCGACCCCGCCGTCTAAGCAAGGGTCCGAGGGGTGGCATGTCCCATACATGCCCCATTATCCAGGGTCATCCGACCCACCAGGCACAGCTCCCAGCCGGCCCACCGCTCATCCCTTGATGAGCCCATTAGCCAGTAGCTCGGGATACCGCCACCCTGACTACCTTACACACCCCAAAACTAGAGGGCGGGCGGGCGGGAAAGCTGCTTCGGAGGACCCAAACTGTTCGGGTCCTCCGTGAGCCCTGCCTTTTTAACCCTTCCCTCCCCCACAATTCCTTTCGGCCGCGACAGCCAATGCTATCCCTTCTTAGTGACCGCCCCCCTTTGGGCCCGCTACCCCTACCCCTCCTTCGGCCTAACTAGTCCGATGGGCGATCCGGCGGGCCACCCAGCCCCGCGTTAAGTTCGCCCATCGAGACTAGCTCTTGGGCTTTTTATAACAGCGGGACCTGGAGTGACCCGCCTCTATATAACACATTACCCCCTTCCCAACATACCTTTCACCTATCTCAATGAGACAATACACTTTGTTGGTAATACCTGGCCGCAGCCCTGTTTATTGAATATTAACATATTCAGATAACATTTACATAAATCAATATATAAATTAACAGCCATAAATAACACATTAACAATAACCCATAACAATGGTATCACCATTGTGACCTTGATCCCGAGCTACCATTAGATGTAATTGGCCCCCGACCCCGCCGTCTAAGCAAGGGTCCGAGGGGTGGCATGTCCCATACATGCCCCATTATCCAGGGTCATCCGACCCACCAGGCACAGCTCCCAGCCGGCCCACCGCTCATCCCTTGATGAGCCCATTAGCCAGTAGCTCGGGATACCGCCACCCTGACTACCTTACACACCCCAAAACTAGAGGGCGGGCGGGCGGGAAAGCTGCTTCGGAGGACCCAAACTGTTCGGGTCCTCCGTGAGCCCTGCCTTTTTAACCCTTCCCTCCCCCACAATTCCTTTCGGCCGCGACAGCCAATGCTATCCCTTCTTAGTGACCGCCCCCCTTTGGGCCCGCTACCCCTACCCCTCCTTCGGCCTAACTAGTCCGATGGGCGATCCGGCGGGCCACCCAGCCCCGCGTTAAGTTCGCCCATCGAGACTAGCTCTTGGGCTTTTTATAACAGCGGGACCTGGAGTGACCCGCCTCTATATAACACATTACCCCCTTCCCAACATACCTTTCACCTATCTCAATGAGACAATACACTTTGTTGGTAATACCTGGCCGCAGCCCTGTTTATTGAATATTAACATATTCAGATAACATTTACATAAATCAATATATAAATTAACAGCCATAAATAACACATTAACAATAACCCATAACAATGGTATCACCATTGTGACCTTGATCCCGAGCTACCATTAGATGTAATTGGCCCCCGACCCCGCCGTCTAAGCAAGGGTCCGAGGGGTGGCATGTCCCATACATGCCCCATTATCCAGGGTCATCCGACCCACCAGGCACAGCTCCCAGCCGGCCCACCGCTCATCCCTTGATGAGCCCATTAGCCAGTAGCTCGGGATACCGCCACAGGCCTGTAACGTGTTACAGGCCCCCCCCCAATAAAAGGAAAACAGGGCTGCGGCTAGAAGACCAACACTCGCTCGCAACAGGAGGCGAAGTCGTCCAACAGCAAATCACAACTGCTAGCCCATCATGAGACTCAACGAAGCAGAAGCCCAGCAAGACACAACCCAGGCCAGTTGACCTCCAAGCCCAACCCCAAAGCCCCCAGGACCCACCCAGAGGGCGGGACGAAACCCAGAATCGGACCCCCAAGGACGAGCCCCAAACCCTGCCGAAACCACCCCGTTAACAGGACGGCAAGGACCCTGCTCGCCCCACCCCTCCCCCATGGAGGAACCCCCTGAACAGTCCACCAGCCCAAGCGAGACAAATCAAGTCGACAGCCCTGGACATCACCAGAACAGCCCCCTGCCCCTGAATCTCCAGACTGTAACCCAAGGCACCAACCGCCAGCATAGCAGCTTGGAAAAACTGGAGGGAAGGCACCACTTAACACAGCCGCAGAGCAATCCCCCCACAGGAAGCGGCCGACCCACACCCAGACACACCCCCACCGGCACCAAGCGTAAGGAGAGCCGATCCGACCGATTGCAACCACGCCAACAAGGCGCCAGGAGAACCCGAAGAACCAGGACTAAGACCCCAAGCCCAACTCGCACCTATACACCAGAGGGGCGACAAGGAATAACACGCCCGCATCCGGCTCCAAATCCAGCAAACTAGTCTTGACCAAGAAGTCCCCGAAGGAACCGACTGAGACTAACCAAATCCAAAATGGGCCTCCCCCCGACACAGCCCCGCCCGAGCATGCACCGAACAACTCTGCTCCAACCCAACGGGGCCACCGAATAAAACCCCCAGGTCCAAAAGGGGATGGCCATAAACTCAGGACGGGACCCACCACCAGGTAACGAACAGATATTCCCAGAGCTAATGCGAGATACTGCAGGACCACCCTAGCCCTGCCCACCCAAAACGACCCAAGACAAGCGCCACGAACAGCGGCAAGCCAGCCAAAGGAGAAAGGGGGAGAGAAAGGGTCGCAGACCGAGGCACCTGGACCGCACCCTATATCACACCGGCCCCCATACAGCCCGCGCCCCAAAGAACCAGGACCACCCACTCCTGCCACCACCAGACCAACCGCAAGTCAGCGCACGACCGAAATATGAAAACAACCAAGCAGGAGCCAATCACCTGAGGAACCATGATAGCAACTCCGCAACACCCACCAACCAGCAACGAGCCCACGCAGCACCTGGTCCCCTGCCCCTAAGAAACCACCAAACACCTAGTCCAACCACAACCCGCCACCGAGGCACCCCGAAACAGCCCCACGTTGCAGGGCAGGGGAATAAAGTCCTTCAGCATTGGAACCAGGGCCCCTCAGCGCCCCGCACTGCAGCACCCCCCTCGAACCAGGAGCACCCGCTCCATCTGGGACAAGCACCAACCATCCATCACCACCCCTCGCCCTAGGGGAGGGCACTGCAAACCCATGGATCTCAGGCCGACGCCATGCACCACCAGCAGCGTGCAACCAGCACCACCCAGCCCGCACTGGAAAACCCCCAGACTGACCTAGTCCTCCCTAGGAGGTCTCTAAACCATACCCAGTCTCAATCGTGCTCTAAGGAGATCACCAGAACCTCCTCAAGCTCGCCCCATCCTTGGATACCAAAGAACCTACCCCAGCTAGCCCCAAGGAAACCCTCCAAACCAAGCCAGCATTAGCCCATCCCGGGAGTCCCCAGAACCGTTGCCCGGATCCTCCCCTCCAGGAGTTAACAGAACCACCCCGGCCCCGCCCCCAGGGGAGGCCCAGAACTACCTTCGTTCTGCCCCCCCCCCCGGGGAGTCCACAGACCCACCCCGGTCCTCCCACCTCAGGGAGGCCGCCGAACCCCACCCTGGACCTGTCACCCCCAGGGAGGCCACAGAACCACCTCAGTCCAGCAACCCCCGTGGAGTCCACTGAATCACCCCAGTCCTGCCCCCCCCCCCGGGGAGTCCACAGAACCACCCTGGTCCTGTCCCCCCGGGGAGTCCACAGAACCACCCTGGGAGTTCCCCCCGAGGAGCCGCAGAACCACCCCGATCTTGCCCTCCCATGGAGGCCACAGAACCACCCTAGTCCTGCCACCCCCGGGGAGTCCACAGAATCACCCCAGTCCTGCCCCCCCGGGGAGTCCACAGAACCACCCTGGTCCTGCCACCCCGGGGAGTCCACAGAACCACCCTGGGTGTTCCCCCCCCCGGAGAGTCCACAGAACCACCCCGGTCCTGCCCCCCCGGGGAGTCCACAGAACCACCTCGGTCCTGCCCCCCCGGGGAGTCCACAGAACCGTCCTAGCACTGCCCCCCAGAGAGACCACAGAACCGCCCGGTCCTGTTCTCCCGGAGGGTCCACAGCACCAGATCAGCCCAATCCCCCAAGGGGAAGCCAGGCCACCAACCAAGCCACATTTCGCTGCCACAGAACAACTCCATGTCCTGCAGACAGCTGGCAAAAGGGCATGCCACCGTAGCAGTGGCGCCCTCGAAGCAACCACCAGTCTCTCAGCGATCCCAAAACCAGACTGGAAGAAAGGATGGCGCCGTTCGCAGCAACCAATGTGTCTGCTGACCCCCAGCTGTAAGCCGTGTCCTCCAGGGGCACAGTCACCAACTGCACTAACAGTCCTAGCCGTTGCTCGGCAGCGAAGCAAATAGGAATCTGGGAGGCAGTGGCGCCATCCGAAGCTACCACCAAGTCTTTGGACCCCGTCACACGCTGGCTCCAACGTATCCGAAATTCCGTCCATGGACCACCAGTGAAGAAGAGACGATCCCCGGAGACTGCCATCACCAGACCTGAAACAAAACCAAAAGAGCAGCAGCAAACCCCCAAAGCATCCACCCGATAGAACACCCGTCAGTGGCCTCAGCCCCTACTGACATCCCCACCTCCAGGCCAAGCCCCCCCCCCCCCATCCGGACCCCTGCCCCAGGAAAAAGGAAAAGAAGGAGAAGGAGCCGACTCACCAGGAGACTGCAAGACCATAAAGAAGAGGGAACAAGGCCCTAGAGCAAGGAGCCACCAGAGCGAAATCCCCCACCTGCCACCAAGGCACCCGCCCTCCAACGGAAGGACCCTGCCTCCCTCCGCACGGACACGAAGCCGGCGCGTAAGAGCAGCGCCCACGTGCAAGAGCAACTGAGAGGAGCCACAGGGCAGGAAACCCCCCCCACTGCAGGGGCCGAGGCAGAATCTGTATCCACCGCGCCCCAAGCTCCCCCCCAGTCAGACACAGGCTGAGGAACCTGATTCAATGAGGTTTGGTTTCGGTTTTATTTCATTTTATGTTATTTTTATTTTATTTAATTTAATTATATTTATATTTTAGTATAACATATTGGTACAGAGGAAAAGGGGGCCAAATCCGCCCCACCGCCTCACCACAAGGCCTAGCAGCCGCCCATGAGGCAGTCAAAAGCAGCAGCCCGGCAACCCTGTGAAGAAACAGGCAGCACACAACGAGCACCCCCACTCCTGCCCCCAGTGATCCAGGATCCTTTGCTAAGGTGGCCGGGAGAGGGGCAGCAAGCATGAGCCCCACTGCACACACCAAGCGCCGTCCACTTACAACGCTACGAGCGCAGGGGCGCCCCGATCTGTGCCCTCTCGCGCCTGATCCTCTCCCTCTCCCCGCCGACGTGACCCAGAGGAGGAAGACGAAGAAGAGGAAGAAGAGGTTGCAGAGGAGGAAGAGGAAGACGAAGAAGAATCTCTGCCCCCCCGTCTCTTTTTACCCTTACCCTTTTTCTTCCCCCGTTTTTCCCGAACACTAACCCCAGCCCCTAGGGCCATGTTACCCGTGATCCGGTCGTCTCCAGGTCTGTGTCCGCCTCCAGCCGCTCCCGAAGTGGCGCCTTCCGCAGCAGCCACTGTAGCTGGACGCTGCTGGTCTCGAGCATGCTCTCCGCCACCGATCTGTGGAGTTGCAGCCGTTCCTCCGCTAGACTGTCCAGTATCAGAAGTCCCAGCCATCTCGACAGGTCCCGCAGCGACGTCCTGTGGGAAGAAATCCGAACAGGGGCCAGCAACCGGCACAGCAGAATGGTAGTAAGCCCCGTAGAACCAGCCCCAACATGAGGTCCCCCGCTACCCCCAAGCGCACCCGGTCCCCAAGGATAAGGAGGAAACGGTGGAGGGACTGACACCCAGAGGGTTCCACTCCAGGGCGCGCGCCAGGGACCTGTAGACCAAGGAGCCCACCAGCCCGCTGGGCCCGTTGGCCCACCTCCCCCCATTCCTGATGTCGAGGGGGTGCCAGGAACAGCGGCAGACTCGGGCGCATTCCCCCCCCAGCCCGATCTCATGGGGAACTCGGGCGCCGCCGCCGGCTCTCTCCCCGGCCCTCCACCCCCCCTGGGAGCGGGCTCATGATGGGCAGGCTCCGGGGCCACCGCCCCCGGGTCCCCGACGACTGCGACCCTCCCAGCCGGCAAGGCACCCGAGTTCTGCGCCCCCACGATGCTCCTCCCCCTTCCCGCGGCAGGGTTCCGGCTCCTGCCCCTGCGGGTAGACCCCGCACCGCGACGTGCAACCCTTACTCTGCGCCCCCTCTCTCGCCGCGATACTCCTCCCCCGTCCCGCCGGATTCCGGCTCCTGCCTCTGCGCGATGACCCCGCTCCTCTACCTGCCTCTGGCCTCACCCCCACTACCTCCAGCGCTATGGCTGCCCGTGCCGATGCGCGGGAGCGCCTCGGAGGTAACTGCCTGCCCCCCCTTGCAGCCACACTCACCGGGAAGTGATCCTCTTCGTCGAGGGAGTCGCCCGCTAGCAGCGAAATTTCAGCTGGGTCCGCCTGCGACGAGTGCACCATGCTCTCACGCTCCGGTCGGCCACGTGGAGAAAATGTAGGCCGCGACCGCGAACGCGCGTCTGGCCGGCGAGCTTCTTCGCGGCACCAGGACTCGTTCGGGTAAAGTAATCCGCGACCGCGAGCGCCCTCCCGGCCGGCAAGCTGCTTCAGATGACCGACGCTCTTGCAGGGAAACTGTAGGCTGCGCTCGCGAACGGAAAGCTGCTTCGGAGGACCCAAACTGTTCGGGTCCTCCGTGAGCCCTGCCTTTTTAACCCTTCCCTCCCCCACAATTCCTTTCGGCCGCGACAGCCAATGCTATCCCTTCTTAGTGACCGCCCCCCTTTGGGCCCGCTACCCCTACCCCTCCTTCGGCCTAACTAGTCCGATGGGCGATCCGGCGGGCCACCCAGCCCCGCGTTAAGTTCGCCCATCGAGACTAGCTCTTGGGCTTTTTATTCTATCATTTAAATTTCTCCAGAATTCTACTGTTCAATGGCTCCCCCTTCTGCTTCTATTCCTTTCTCTCCTCTCTTCTACCTTCCAAAGTATTTAGATCAATGCTGTCTTGTTAAAATGTTTATTTTATTTTTATTTTTCCTCTAACTCTACTTTTCACTTCTCTATTACCCTCCAGGTACTTTAGTTAGATTGTGAGCCTTCGGGACAGTAAGGGAATTTTTCAAGTACAGGTACCTTTCTTATTTCTAATCTTAATGTATATTTTCTGTAAACCGCTTAGAACCTAACGGATGTAGTGGTATATAAGAAATAAATTACATTACATTACATTACATTTTAAACAAGAACATTGTTATATAAATAAAAGAACAGTATACTATTGCATTCAGTCATAACACTAATATAAGTTTCCAAGTTTCCAAGTTTATTAATATATTTGATAAATCGCTTATTAGAATTACTAAGCGATGTACAAAGTCAAAATATAATATAGTAAAAAGAAACAAACAATTTAACAATACATTTTCATAGAAAACAGACATGAGTCGGGAGGGAAAGAGTAAAAGTTACAATTTTCAATTTATGGTAGAAAAATGGAAAAAACAAGAGGGTAGGGGTAGTTAAACCACAGCATATATAGATAACAGAGCTATCATTCAATAATTATATTATTTTGCATATAGTAATAACATAAGAACCAAGTAAATAATATAATATGAAACCAACTTACCTAAAATATCATTATTAATATTTCCTCCCAACCCCCCAACCCCCCACCCTCTCTGGATGTGTAAAGATAAATAAACCAAGGAGATAGGGGGGAAAAAAAAACAAATTTAAATTTCACACGAGCCTCGATTGGCAACCAATGCAATTCATGGGGAAAAAAAGGGGTGACATGATCAAACTTTTTCAGATTAAAACACATCTCCACCCCCTGACCTACGTGCCCTAGAGGCCTTCAAAAACGTATATTATTATTAATTATTTATATGCCGCCATACCGGGGGGGGGGGTTCTAAGCGGCTTGCGGCATAAGAAAAACAATGCATACATACATTCCCCGTAAAAATCTCAGTACAATACAGTAAAAGGCAGTGCATACATTTCAGTAAAATGGATCAGATAAAAATGTAAATTATGGGGATAAGAAACATAAAGAATAAAACAAGCATGGTTAAAATGAGAGCAAATGTAAAGACATTACAATGTCAGCCTATTAAATAATTGAGTCTTTAATAGTTTCCTAAAATCTAAATAAGAAAAAGCTTCTAACATCATTTTTCCGAGCCCTGTAATCATTTTTGCGGCTGGTAATGGAAAGCCTTTTTTTAAAAGAGTATACCCAAGGGTGCCCATGAAGCTGAAAATGGCCTCCAGAAGCTCACGTTCTCGTAAGGCGATTGCATTTTTTTCGCAGCGTCTTTCTGTGATTGCGTTTTGTCCATCCATATTGTGACAGGCGACGGGAACCTTGCAAGAGACTCTGCAAGTAATTTCAGTTGTGCTTGATTTTATGACAATTGGCGCCACCTACTGGGTTACTTTTTATAACCCCTGAGGAAGGCCTCTGTGGCCGAAACACGGACCATGTTGGGGTCATAAGAACATAAGAACTGCCATCTCCGGATCAGACCTTAGGTCCATCAAGTCCGGTGATCCGTTCACGCGGAGGGCCATCCAGGTGTAACCTGGTGAAAACTTAGTCACCCGTATCTTTCTATGCATCTTTCAAGGAGATGTGCATCTAGCTTGCCCTTAAATCCTAGAACGGTGGGTTCTGCAGCAATCTCCACCGGGAGAGCATTCCAGGCGTCCACCACTCGCTGTGTGAAATAGAACTTCCTTTCATTTGTCTGGGCTTGTCCCCCCTCAGCTTCAGTCCATGACCTCTTGTCCTAGTCACATTTGACATCGTAAATAACTTTTTATCCTGCTCTATCTTGTCGATTCCTTTTATTATTTTAAAAGTCTCAATCAGATCCCCTCGTAGTCTTCTCTTCTCAAGGGAGAACAGTCCCAGTTTTCTAAGTTGTTCTTTGTAGTTCAAGTTCTCCAAACCTTTTACCAGCTTCGTTGCTCGCCTCTGCACCCTCTCCAGCAGCTTTATATCCTTCTTTAGGTAGGGAGACCAGTGTTGGACACAGTATTCCAAGTGTGGCCTGACCATTGCTCTATAAAGCGGCATTATAACTTTCTCCGATCTACTCGTGATTCTCTTCTTTATCATGCCCAACAATCTATTTGCCTTCTTTGCTGCTGCCGCGTATTGTGCCAACGGTTTCAGGGTCCTATCTATCAGTATCCCCAGGCCCTTTTCTTGTTCGCTCTTACCCAGGGTTGCGCCTGACATGCTATACTCGTGCTCCTTGTTCTTTCTGCCCAAATGCCATCACATGTTTTCTTACAAGAGACTTTAAATGCCTGCCACACTTTGTTTTATTCATGTGTATATTTGTTTTAACTGAAATTTAAAATAAACATATTTGTCCACGCAACGGTTTGACCTGTGTCCCTTCCCCACTTCCTTCTTTGTTCCCACAGAAGCTCACACCCTCATGCCTTAACCCCCCCCTCCTCCCCCAGGACATGTATATAGAGTCCATGAGGTCCTCTCTGCATCTCTAGTGTCCATTCAGTGCCTGTAGGGCAAAACATCCATCATCGCCTGTTGTGGCGATACAAAACATTTACCCCCCCCCCCTTTTTTTGCAAAACCGTAGCATGGTTTTTAGTGCCGGCTGCTCTGGAGTGGAAAAAGTTTATTTATTTAGATTTTGCTCACACCTTTTTCAGCCGTAACTCAATTTCTGTCAGATTCACAATCTAATTTTGAACCCGAGTCAATGGAAAGTTCAATAACATGCCCAAGATCACGGAAAATGGCAATAGAGTTTGCCAACCCTGGTACTCTAACCGCAGCGGCCTGCAATTTTTTTTAAAAAAACCTTTAACGCAGCTTGATAAAGTGGGGCCTTAGTTAGGTTTACCAGATATCCGGATTTCGCCGGACATGTCCTCCTTTTCAAGGACATGTCTGAGGGATCAGGACGGCTTTTCAAAACCAGGCATTGTGTTCTGAAAAGCTTCCCGTCAAAATCACGTTGGGAAGGGGTGTCCACGCATGTGCGGACGCAACGCGGCAAGGTCACGTGCGCCATTGTGTCACATCCGCGCATGCGTGGCTGCCGGCTGGAGGCGAGGATGGGGGTGCAGGATGGGGCGGGACTGGGCAGGCCTGGGGGCGTGGCCACGGGTCCAGATTTTCCTTCAGAACTAGCCTTCCCCCCTCTTATACGAAATTGCGATAGCAGTTTCTAGCGTGGAGAGCCACGCTGAATGGCCCACGCTGCTCCCGACACTCATAGGGGTCAGTGAGCATTGGTAGCAGCGCGGGCTATTCAGCGCAGCGCCCTGCACTAGAAACTGCTATCGCGGTTTCGTAAAAGGAGGCCTTAGTGGTATTACAGAGATAATTTGGGAGGTATTTTTCAGATCTGTGATTACACTTACCTTGAATATCTCACGTATCCCATTGAGACATATTGGACACTATACCCTGTTTTACTAAGGTGGGCTAAGCGTTTTAGCATGCATTTAGCACTCGCTGAATCTACGCACGCACTAACCGCTAACGCGTCCATAGACTAACATGCACGCGTTAGTGTTTAGTACGTGGTTAGCGCGTGCTAAAACGCATAGCCCACCTTAGTAAAAGGAGCCCTATGCCTGAGTACTTAAGGGATGTCTGAGGCCTTTTTTTCCTCCTTTTACGATCGATTAAAAAATTTCAAGGTCTACTTTTGTGCATAATAGGCATTTTAGATCTGTATTCTGTGCTGAACCTGCTCCTTCGCAAATTTGGGTGGCTTTGTAAAGGGTATGGAGAAACTGGAATACGAGGATCGACTGAAGAGACTGGGATTGTTCTCCCTTGAGAAAAGGAGACTACGAGGGGATATGATCGAGACCTTCAAAATATTGAAAGGAATCGACAAAATAGAGCAGAAAAAAATTATTTACATTGTCCAATTCGACATGGACAAGAGGTCATGGACTGAAGCTAAGGGGGGACAAGTCCAGGACAAATATCAGGAAGTTCTGCTTCACGCAACGAGTGTTGGACACCTGGAATGCTCTCCCAGAGGAGGTTATTGCGGAATCCACCGTTCTAGGATTTAAAAGCAAACTAGATGCGCATCTCCTTACGAGAGGCATAGAGGGATATGGGTGACTAAAAATTATGCCAGGTGTATAATCTAATCTAATCCTTAGGTTTGTATACCGCATCATCTCCACGTTCGTAGAGCTCGGCGCGGTTTACAATAGAAGAAATAGGAAGGAACTACAACAGAGGGTTAGAGGTAGAAGTGTGAAGAAAATTTAGAGGACTTGGGATGCCAAAATAAAAGAGTTTCCTTGATTCCTAATTTGGACGGAGACTTACATTTTTTGAGAAAAGCCAGGTTTTCAGATGCTTGCAGAAGATTTGGAGAGAGCTCAAGTTCCGAAGAGGGGAGGTAAGGTTGTTCCAGAGCTCAGTGATTTTGAAGTGGAGGGAGGTCCCTAACTTTCCTTTGTGGGAAATGCTTTTTTGTGAGGGGAAGGATAGTTTTAATTTGTGGGAGGATCTGGTGGTATTAGGGTTTGAGGAATTCCAAGAAAGAGGGATAAAGGGAGGGAGGATACCGTGTAGGATTTTGAAAGCTAAACAGGCGCATTTATAGTGGACCCTGGCGATTATCGGAAGCCAGTGGAGCTTGGCCAGGAGCGGGGAGACATGGTCAAATTTGCTTTTAGCGAAGATGAGCTTGGCCGCGGCATTCTGAATCTGTTGGAGTTTGTGGAGGTTTTACTTGGTTAGGCTTAAGTAGATAGAGTTGCAATAGTCCAATCTGGAGAGGATGATGGATTGGACAAGGAGGGTAAAATGTTTTTGATGGAGAAAACTCAGTGTATACCTGGTGGGGCCTCTGCGTGTGCGGATCACCGGACTTGATGGACCTGATCCGGAGATGGCGCTTCTTATGTTCTTATGTTTGAATATTTGTTTTTATGAGAGTTTTTGTTTTGTTATGTTTTATGTGCTTTATTATTTTGTGTTTCTTGTTACGAGGGGCCGCTGAAAAGTTCTCAGTCCTGCCAGCAAAGTTGGGGCAGCCTCCATCGAGGGCTATACATTTAGTCCAGCGATTTTCCACTTTTTGTCGTTTCATATATTTCTGACGGAATGAAAAGATTAGAAAATCATTGTCCTAAGGAGTGTAGCCCTCGATGGAGACTGCCCCAACTTTGCTGAAAGAAAGAATCCACCCCAGCAACAGTGGGAGAAGCAGTGGTCACACTTCTGCTTGGCTCCCACCGCTATGGCTGAATGAGAGGGGATCCCAGGAAGCAGATCTTGTGAGACTGGGCACTGCTGCCACTGAAAACCTCTCGCAACGTCAGCATCTGCTTCCTGGCATCTCCACCACCGCTGCTGCTCTCCCAAACCAGCAACCTCAGTGGCAAACCAAAATACAGTGACCACAGGACCAAGGCTGCCATCAGAAATTTCTGGGCCCCTTACTGAACAATCCTATTGGGCCCCCCACGCACCCCTCCCCCCCAACTCCCCCTTCTTCCATGGGCCGAATACACACATAGTTTTCTCTGTCGCCGCACTCTTTGACCAAAAGATTTGTAAGCCTGCAACCACGTCAAGGTAGACTCTTTCAGCAGGGCCCTAACCTAACCTAAACTAATCTATACCTATCTATTCTAAACTAACATATGTCTAATACTGAACTAATAACAAACTAACAAACATCTGCATAATAAATAACTAATAAATAATAGTGCAAGTAGCTATAATTCATTTTTGAATGTAAAATCTCGGTTAAGGATTTCTTTTGACCTTTGTAGGCCAGAAGTAGATCACAATTGCACAATATTTTTTGTAACAAGTATTAAATATGTTTTTATAAATACTGTAAGCTTAATAAATATATCAGAAAAAACTACACATCCGAGCGCATATCTGAACATACACATCCTTATGATCCCATCCTCCTCAGCTTGTCTATAGCTGCATCATGCATGTTAAAAATGTACGATATGTTGATATGTGCACCTTCCTTCCTTCCCATCCATCCTCCTCAGCCTGTCCTTACACATCCACAGCTGCATGTTAATGATGATGTATATGTTATGATGATAAATAAGTGCATATGAGCACATCATTAACATGCAGCTATGGATGAATATATAATGATGTTATGAGTGTGCACCTCTTCCTTCCCATCCTCCTCAGCATGTCACATTACACAGACTTTGTGTAATGTAACATGCTGTATGTGACATGCTAAGGAGGATGGGAAGGAAGAGGTGCACACTCATAACATCATTATATATTCATGAATCAATCTGATAATCAGCACCACCAGGCTGTGTGTGTTATGGGATGGAGGAAGAAAGGTGCATGGGATGGAGGAAGAAAGGTGCATGTTTAAATTGATCACTGCCTTACTAGTTCTGCAGCTCCTCGTGCTGTTCCTCTCGTCCTGTCCTCCTAGAGATGTGGTGACCTCATCCGGCCGACCCGCTCTCGCAGATTCAGTGGCAGGCAAGTGATGTGTCTCCTGATTGGCTAGGCACCCTAAGCCCAAGCCAATCGTAGTGGAGACAGGGCGGGCCTTGGTGAAGGAGTCAGGAGATGAGAGGCATGCACCTAGTATATCGCCGGCTGCGGCCGCGGGCCAGGTAGACGGATCCACTTTTGTCTGGGGGGGTGCTATCAGGAAATCGGCAGGGGACAAAAAAAAGTATGACAGCAGTGTTTATTGTTTATTGTTGTGCACAGCAGAAGCATAATAAAGGAATTTGTGTTATGGTGGCCTAGGACAGTGTTCTTCAACCTTTTTACACCCGTGGACTGGCAGAAAAAAAAGAATTATTTTGTGGACCGGCAAATTACTAGGACTAAAATTTAAAAACCCAGTTTCTGCCCCATCTCTGTGAGCTCGGTCCCCACAAATCATCTGATCCCATCCACACAAGCCTCAGTTATGATTTTATATTGAATGTATTTTATTAAAGTATAAAAAGAAACAATATTCTGTACAATTGTCATTTTATAAATACAAATAATTCAGAGCAAGGATCAACAAAACCCCTGTCTCCCCTCCCCTTCACATATATCCCCTCTACTATCAAGAAAACTGAACAAGCCAAATTATTACAGAATGCTACACAGAAATATCATGCTAACAGAATACTGCAGTCACACATGACAGGAATAGTTTTAGGGGAGTGCAACTAGGGCAACTGCCCCCTGGTCAGAGAGCGCCCTAAGCCAGCTGGAAGCAAAAGAAGCACTGCCTGGTTTTTGCAGTCCCCAGTTATGTCTAACACCAGCTCTAGCAGGATATATATTTCAAATCTGATATATTCTAATCACAAAATAGAAATAAAATTATTTTTTTTTACCTTTTGTCGTCTCTGGTTTCTGCTTTCAATCTTCTTTTCACTCTCTTCCTTCCAGCGCCTGCCCTTTCTGTCTCTTCAATCCAGCATCTGCCCCTTCCATCCACTGTCTGTCCTCTCCCCCTTCCATATGATATCTGTCTTCTTTCTATGCCCCTCTCCCCTTTCCATCCAGCTTGTGCCCCCTCTCTCCTTTATACATGATTCATTCCAGCTTCACTGCTCTCTTCATTTTTATCTCTCCTACACCAGATCTATCATCGTTGTCCCTCTCTGCTTATTTTTCTGCTGACCCCTTCCTATCATCAATCTCTCTACTTTCTCATGCCTGTGTCTCCCCTTCCCCTCCTCTAATCTCTCTGCCAGCTGTTTCCTTCCTTTTTTCATTCTCCCTTTCCTCCTCCTCCTGTCCAGCAGTAACTCTCTTCCCTTCCTCCCCTCCCAGCAGCATCTCTCCTTCTCCCTCTCCAGTAGCAGCTGTCCCTTTTTTTTCCCTTGCCCACAAGCTTTCCTCCAGGTCCAGTAGCAGCTGTCCCTTTTTTTTCCCTTGCCCAGCAGCTTCCCAGACTCCTTTCTCTCCTCCCCTCCCAGCAGCATCTCTCCTTCTCCTTCCCTCCAGGTCCAGTAGCAGCTGTCCCTTTTTTTCCCTTGCCCAGCAGCTTCCCAGATTCCTTTCCCTCCTCCCCTCCCAGCAGCATCTTTCCTTCTCTCTCTCCAGTAGCAGCTGTCCCTGTTTCCCCTTGCCCAGCAGCTTCCCAGACTCCAATAGTGGCTTTCTCCCCTCCCAGCAGCTCTCCTTACTTCCCAGCGCAGCGATTCAGGAAGGCAGTCTTGGGTCCTTTGTTGGGTCGCGCCGCCTCTGAGGAAAGAGGAAGTTGCATCATCAGAGGCAGCCGCGACTCAGCAAAAGCCCCGAGACTGCCTTCGTGAATCGCTGCACTGGGAAGTAAAGGAGAGCTGCAGAGAGGGGAGAAAGCCACTGTCTGAGGCTCCCCAAGATCTCTCCGGCCCAGCACAGACTTCAGCTGTTGATCTTGCTGGCCCTGTGCGGACCGGCAGGAAATTGAAGGGAGTCAATCTTGCCGGCCCTGCACGGACCGGCAAAAATTTCCTGCAGACCGGCGGTTGAAGAACTGTGGCCTAGGACCCTGGGGGAGCCCGGGCCCCCTGTCAGCTCCGGGCCCCTGAATGCAGGACTGGTAGTACTGCCCTGATGGCAGTCCTGCACAGGACCTCCTTGTATATATCCGCGGCTGCTGGTCCTGCCCCAGAACAAGAAGTGACATTAGGGGAGGGTATGTATAGGAAGGTCCCATGACCGGTATTTTTCAGTTTGCTGCCTTGGCTGGTGGTTCTGGAAAGCAGCAGCATAGGTCAGAATGGTGCGGGAGGTGGAAGGCGGTGGTCCCGATATACTGGCAGCGCAATGGGGCTGAATGACTGCATGGTCTTCTACCAAAAGGTGTCAGGCCACATAGCTACGCGACCTGGGAACAGAGGTGACAATTATTACCCTACTCATTTACAATACAATACAGTATCTTATATACCGCAATTCTCTGCGAGGAATCTATGCGGTTTACAATAAGAATTTACATTATTACAGTGGGGGTGCTTGTTGGGAGGAAGGGGTGAAGATAAGAGAGTGGTTATAGGGAGAAGAGGTATGTGTTTAGCTTTTTTCCTGAAGTTGAGCCACGTGGTGGGTTGTGTTAGAGATAGTGGATGCTGCGAATGGGCAGACCAGATGGGCCATTGGCCTTTATCTGTCATCAAGTTTCTATGTTTCTATGGTAGTTTGCTCCAAATGCGGGGAGTTTGGCATTCGAAGGTAGCCTCAAACATCTTCTTCCGCCGTATTTTCTGAACTGATGGGAGGGGGTACTTTGAAGTGTTGTGTGGTGCGTGAGGTGAAGAAGGAATGAGGGGCTTTGATATTAGACGTTAGCCCCTCTGAGTTTTCTCCGTCGACGGCTTTGTGAACCACGACTGGCTTTTCACTGTTTCTCATCCAGGATTCAAGAAAAATGATGGCAGCACTGCGTCCTCGGCCAAGGCTGCCAGAGTCGATGTGCTTGTATTTGTTACAGGGAGCGGAGGGTCTCTGAATTTCCTGATCTACTATCTGGTGACTTGCATTCAGTGTATTTGGGTTACCAGTGGGTTCCACATAAAGAGCCGCTCTTGATTATCATTATTGTTAATAGTGATATCCACCTGATGAAAAAAAGTATCTTAAATTATAATTGATGCTTCTTTTACGACACAAAGCAGTACCCATCACCTGCAATTGTATGCTATGATTTTATTTTTATGATGGGGGCTGTCAATTGATTTTTTTTTTTTCTGCGACATAAAGGTTTTCTATGCTTCTGGATCCTTGGTAAGACGCAAGCTTTTCCTTTTTCCCCTCCCCCTCCCCATTTCACATTCTTTTGAACACATTTTGCTAGTTTATAATTACCTAAAAGAAAACCTTGAGTAAATTAAAAATTAGCTTTAAATGTATAGCAATTTTTTTTTTTTTTTTCAATGTGCTCCAGCCCCACAATGCAACCAAGTTCACAAATTGGAATATTCTTTTCTGTTCGTTTTCAAGCAATTGTTTTAGCTCTTTTCAAGTGCCTTATTGTCTCCGAGCTTGTTAATTAAATGTTTTATCTAACAGAAAAATGCAACCGATGTCCAATAAAAGTTCATCTGCACCTGCTTCTCCCTTGAAAAGATGCCCTTGGATCATCTCCAGCAAAGTAAGGATAATTGACCATTTATGGTGACTACAATATCCTCCTGTGCACTTTAACATGATTTATGACATAAAGAAGGAATTATTTACTTGGCTTCAATAATAAGTCATAGGAAAAGAATATTAGTAAGGTACTGGGACATATAATAATAATTAATAATAATAATTTTATTTCTTATATACCGCCAAAGCCAAAGTAGTTCGAGGCGGTTTACAACGAAGAAGGGCTGGACAATCAGCAAAAATGGTACAAGATAGGTAGAGAAATTAGGAAAACGTCAGATGAAGCTGGAAGATTATGAGGAAGTTAAAGAGTGGAAGCTGGTTACGTTGTTGAGTCTTAGGGGAATAATACAGGTAGAGAGGGTGAGAGGGGGGATTGCAAGGGGGGAGGGGAAGGAGGGTTAAGCTATCTGGATACATTTTTTGAATAGCAGGGTTTTGATTTCTTTTCGGAACGTTTTGAAGTCAGTTGTTGCTGTGAGCAGGTTGGAGATGGAGGGGGTCCAATTTTGCTGCCTGTGTTGCTAGTAGGTGGTCGTACATCTTTTTGCGCTGAGTTCCTTTGAAAGGGGGGTAGGAGAAATGGGGGCTGGGTTCTCCTTTGTCTGGATGAGAGGTTCCGATTTAGGCGGTTATTTAGGTGGGTGGGTGCAGTTCCGTTTAATGCTTTGTATAGTAGTATGCACTAAGTAGCATCTGGTGAGATTAGGTGGTGTAGGTGCGTTGACTGAGTGGCATTTCTGGGTGAATGACTTTAAGGTGCTTGGTTATTAAAGAGGAAGGTTTTCACGGCCTTCCTGAAGTTCCAGAGTCCATCTAGCAATCTGACAGATGGGGGATGGCGTGCCAAAGTCTGGGTATAAAATGTGAGTAGGAGCGGATGCAGGCTGTTTCAGATTTGAGGGAGCGGCCAGGAGGTATGGACTTTTCCTCCAGGAACTTGTCCAAACCTTTCTTAAAACCAGCTATGCTATCCGCTCTTACCACAGCCTCTGTTAAAATCTATGCAGTTTTGAATAAAAATTGGGTAGGGAGATTAAAGACAGTAACTTAAAAAAAAATAGGAAAAGGATAAAAACAAACAAGACTGGAAGCATAAGGGACAGGGCGAAGGGCAAAATTTCAATAAATTTTAAAGGGAATGGTAAAAACATAAAGGCTATGGGATAATAAATGATCTCGATCAAAAAAGAAAGTATGTATTATATTAAGGGCCTGTGAGAAATAGTAGGCTTTTAGCTGAACTTAAGACCTTTCCGTACAAAGCTATAAGGAAAATAATTAGAGTACCTGAATGTAAAACTGCCTTGATGGTATTGTGAAGGGCGGTATATAAGTACCTTCATAAACAAACTTACAAGCAAATTATGGTTTCCGCGGGTACAGTATGGAATGCTTCGTTATTTCAATAGATCATCATTTAGTTATGGGGTAATCTGAAGGTGGTTGTCTTTTCTTCTGTGGCCAGGGGTGCTGAAAAGTTCTTAGCCCAACCAACCAACTTCCTAAATTCTGAGCGTTATTTTGCCACTGGAGCTGAAAAGAGCGTCATCTTATTTCGTTGCAGAAACAAAATTCTATGTTTTTGACATTGTTTCGGATCGCTGATTGAACCATATCCACCTCATTCTCTTCTGGGTTGGGCTGAGAACTTTTCATCACCCCCCTCATAGTGTGAAGAATTTCAGTGTCTGGTAACCAGAGCTGAGATTGTGATGTCATAATGCCCCATTCCACCAATAAGAGCCAACCTCATCAGTGATGTCACAATGGCTTGATTGTCCAATGCTTGGCTCACTTTATTGCATGCAAGGGGGTGCTGAAAAGTTCCCAGCTCAACCAACCAACTTCCTAAATTCTGAGCGTTATTTTGCCACTGTGGCTGAGTCCCAACGTTCCGGAAGCTTCATTATTCCATCCAAGCCATCATTTTTGTTCAGTTGCCGAATGGCTCGGGTAAC
Organism: Geotrypetes seraphini; assembly: GCF_902459505.1. Lineage (NCBI taxonomy): Eukaryota > Metazoa > Chordata > Amphibia > Gymnophiona > Dermophiidae > Geotrypetes > Geotrypetes seraphini. The sequence goes on from NC_047086.1 coordinate 20,950,670, forward strand.
GGCAGAAGAAAGCTCTTCCAGAGATGCAAAACAATGTCCACGCAAAGGTTGTTTCAACTTTGGAAAAAGGTCGAAGTCTGGTGGACTCATGTCTGGGCTGTAGGGAGCATGAGGTAACACCTCCCAGCCGTATTTGCGTAGTTTTTCAAAGATGACAGTCCCTTTGTGCAGGCGAGTGTTGTCATGAAGAATGAGTGGCCTAGCCAAGAGCAACGGAGGTCAGGTTTTGTGCATTTTTCTGCGCGTTTTATGCAAAAAATCATGATAATACACTGCTGTGACACTTCTTCCACATGGAACTTTGTCTGTGATGATGATAAGCAAAAATCGTTTGTTTGACTTTTGATTGAGCACGTCAAAATTTTTTTGGTCTCAGGGAAGATTGAGCTCTCCACTCGGAGTGTGATTTTAGCTCCGGCTCAAAGTCTCTGACCCACGTTTCATCAATAGCAACAATGTGATTCAAGAATGCCAGACCTTCAACGTCGAATCTTTGTTTCGGCACGGTTGCATTGTCCAGGCGTCTCTGCTGCTGTTCAGTGGGGGACCCATCGCACAGAAATTTTTCTCTTTTTAAAATCATTTGTCAGAATTCTGAATACTGATGTTGGTGGAATCCCTGTGGTTTCAGAAAGTTCCTCGCATGTCGCACAACAACCTTGTTCAAGAGCATCAGCCACGAGTTCCACACATCGTTCATCGGTTGTTGATTTTGGCCTTCCTGGTCTTGCATCATCATCATCTATGCTCACATGACCACTCCGAAAACGAGTTGCCCACTGAGAAACTGTACCACGGTCCACTGTTAACTCACCACAAACTTCACGTAACGCACTATTGATTTCTGCTGGTTTTTGCCACGTAGAGTTTCAATCTTAATGTACAACCTCTGATTGTCCACAGACGCAGTACCCGAGACACCTGCAGCCTCCATTTCCCACACGTGTCACAGCCACACTATGTTCACTATAGAGCTCCTAAGCACACGTCCTGCTGCTTCAAGCACTGAAGTGAAAATGAAACAAGGTTTACTTCAATTGCATCATCCAATCCCCAATGTTGCCAACCTGGGCATTATTTATGAAATGACCCTCGTATTTATATGTTATATTTTATTTATATTTTTTATTGAAGAATGTATTAAATATTTTGTATGTTAGATGTATGTTTATTTTGCTTTTTCTTTCCTATTTTTAAATGGCATTCTTTTCACTACTTTGATTGGATTGGATTGTTGGTTTTTTGTTGTTGTTTTTTTTTTTTTTTTAAATTGTCTTTATTAGCAATTGCAAAGGGAACAAACAACCAGGGTCAAAACAAGCATAAAGACATAACAGGTAGATAAAACAATACTGGAAAACCAGAACAGCAGATGGTCACAATACAAAAACCCAATGGGGGGGAGGGACTAAGGATTGGATTGTTAATCGCTCTGATCATTTTTTGGCAAACTGGGCGGTATATAAAGATTTTGATAAACATAAACTGTGAGGAAAGTCCCCGATCGGCCCATGAACCCCCCATTTTCATGCTGCGTATAAATTTTAGAGGCAGAGCCCATGCCTCTAAATTTACAAATTAAAACCAAATAACGATAATAATTTCTTGCTAAGAAGCCAATTGGCTTATTATCCAATTATCCCCCTCTTTTACTAAGGCATGGCAGTCGATTTAGCACGCGCTAATATTTAGGGCTCCTTTTATCAAAGTGCGCTACGGGGATTAGCGCGTCGGACATTTCAACACACGCTAACCTCTGCGGCAGCTTAAAATCTTAACGCCTCGTCAATGGAGGCGTTAGGTACTAGCCCCGCAGGCGGTTGAACACGCGGTATTCCGCGCATTCAACTGCTACCGCGCCTTTGTAAAAGGTCCCCTAAGTTGCAGATGCCAATTGGGTGCATGTCTGAATTTGCGCACACAACTGAAAGTGTCGTTTATAGAATTCAGGGGCGAATGTCCAGGCTCAGTTCAGCCTGTGGCTTAAAAATCACCAACTTCACTTTTTTTTTATTTAAAATATTTCTAATCCCCTTAGTAAACTAAGCGACTCACAATATCATAGTCATAATATCATTAGGCAAAACTCCATTTATCAGACTTTACAAAGCCAGACTTAAAATTCTGGCCCTATTACAAAGAAATTAGAATTCCATACTAACTTTTCTCCTAGATCAGGTTCCACCATCTCACTTCTAGGCATAGATGACTAATATCAATTAAAAGCCTGGACAAAAAAAATATGTTTTAAGCAATTTCCTGAACTGTAAAACATTTTCATAGAATCGAATTGCTCCAGGTATCTCATTCCATAAAACTGGACCTGAAAAGCAGGATTTTCTACTACTGGCATACACTTCTCCCGCCCTATTCGCGGGGGTTGGGGGCAGAGCCGGCCTGTGAATAAGGAAAATTTGCGAATAACTTTTGGGCCAGCTCTGACCCACCTCCGGACCTTACTGGGTGGTCTAGTGGTGACACGGGGCAGGAGCGATCTTCCTATACTCCTGCTCCGTGCAGAGCCGTGCTATGAGTTCCCTGTTGTAGTCTCATGAGACCACAGGAACTCACAGCACGGCTTTGCATGGGGCAGGAATGTAGGAAGATTGCTCCTGCCCCATGTCACCGGTAGACCACCAGCTAAGGTCCGTGCTCCTGGGGCAGCTCCTCGCCTCCGATCACCCCCCTCCGCCTCCGATCGCCTCCTCTGATCGCCTCCGTCTGCCTCCGATCGGCTCCCTCTCCTTCTCCAATCACCTCCCTCCTCCGATCGCCTCCCCCCTCCGATCGCCTCCCTCCTCCGATCGCCTCCCTCCTTGCCCCGATCCTAGTCCCGGGCTGTTTTTTTTTCAATGCGAGCTATTCTCGGGGGGGGGGGAGCCTGGGGAAAAAAAATCATGAATAATCAAAACCGCGAACATCAAAACCGCAAACGTCAAAACTGCAAATAGGGAGGGGGAAGTGTATTTCACTTCATCTCTTTTTCATACATTTTTATTTTATTTATTTATTTCAGTTTCATATCCAGTCCTACCAGGAGCTCAGAACGGGCCACAGTAGTACATTCACAGTGTTTGGGGTACAGGAGTTCCGGTACATTCTGTATCATAGGGTGCAAAACAATACATTCATAATGTGTGTATACAGTATACTGCTGGGAGGGAAGAGGACAGAGGGCATTTACAGTATAAGCATTGGGTATACACTGTACAGTAAACCCCTGTGAATTCGCAGTTCGTAAATCGCTGACTCAGTAATTTACGGTATTTTCTGACCGCCTCTTCCTTGGACTTCCATGGTTACACCAATCAGGAGCTGCTTTGATATGCTATCTGGCATATCAAAGCAGCTCCTGATTGGTGTGACCATGACTTTAGTACCAGGAAGAGGCGGTAGAAAATGGGCCCGGCTTCGTAAGTACAATTTAAGCACCCGTCGGCGCCCCAGCTGCCCTCTCCTGCCTTCGACCAGCTGAAAACCCGTATTTGCAGTTTTTCAAAATCCACGGGTGTTCCTGGAACAGAACCCACGCGAATTGCGGGGGAGTACGGTACATCAAATGTTGAGGGAGGAGGGTGGAATAACATCTCATTTCTTATATATTGTAACTGCCTCACCAGAAAACAGAGATGGAGAAGCGGTTAAACTGGGGACATAAAATGAGGTTGCGGGGTGCTAGTCTTCGGAATAATGTGTAGAGGAAATTGGGTTTAATATGGCTAGGCAAATGCTGGGTTGTATCCGGAGAAGCTTTGTTAGTCGGAAGCCCGACGTCCTAATGCCTTTGTACAGAACCATGGTGAGGCCTCATCTGGAGTACTGCGTACAATTCTGGAGGCCACATTACCGTAAAGATGTGCTGAGAGTCGAGTCGGTACAGCGAATGGCCACCAGGATGGTCTCGGGGCTCAAAGATCTATCATACGAAGAAAGGCTGAACGAATTGCGGCTATACTCTCTCGAAGAACGTAGGGAGAGAGAAGACATGATTGAGATGTTTAAGTATGTCACTGGTCGTATCAAGGTAGAAGATGATATTTTCCTTCTTAGGGGACCCTCGGCCACAAGAGGACACCCGCTGAAAATAAAGGGCGGGAAGTTTCATGGCGACACCAGGAAGTACTTCTTCACCGAAAGAGTGGTGGACAGCTGGAATAAGCTCCCAGTACAGGTGATCGAGGCCAGCAGCGTGCCAGATTTTAAGAACAGATGGGATGCTCATGTTGGATCTCTACGAGGGAAAAGGTCATCAGAGAGCGATTAACTAGGGGGGTGGGTCAATGGAGTGGGCAGACTCAATGGGTGTCGGCCTTTTTCTGCCGTCACTTTCTATGTTTCTACGTTTCTATGTTACTTGCCTACTTCGATTGGGAATAGTAACTCGGTTTAAGAGGCTAACTCATTAATTAAAATCGTTTTGATTTAAATTTTTCAAGGTTCTTATCTTCTCTTACCTGAGCTGGTAATAGGTTCCACGTTTGGGGAGCGGGGACCTAGAATAGGGTGGTACGTATAGTATTTATGATTTGTAGGGATGGAATAGTAAGTAGATTTTTAGCCTCGAATCGTAAGGAGCGGAAAGGAGAATACGGAATAATGACTCGGTCTAGGAATAGCGGCGCGCTGAATTGTAAAACTTCGAATGTGATGAGTACCTGTTTATAAGCTATTCTGTGGTTGACAGGAAGCCAATGTGCGTTCTTTTAATAATGGTGTGTCATGGTCAAATTTTCTTTTACCTGTGAGGTGGTTAGTCTTCGGAATAATGCCAGGAAATGCTTTTTCAGAGAGAGGGTGGTGGATACCTTTGGTCTGTCCCAGTGTGGCAATTCTTATGTTCTATGTTATGTGCTTATGTAATACATCACATCTATGCCTATAGATGAGATTCCTGCAACCACTGAAGACCATCCGTGGAACACTGTATTATTTTTCATTGATGCTTAACAAAATAATTATTACTTTGTTTAAATAAATTGTTTGTTTCTTGTGTTGCAAGATATCCACAATTTTAAAAAAAAAAATACGGTTAATAAATACAATAGCAACATGAAATATTAATATTATCCATGTGATATTTTTTTTTTTCAACTTGTGGTCCTTGTAAGGAATTTTTTTTAAAAAATCCCAAAGACTCCTTGATGAAGGACTTCTTCTTACCAGCGGTCTTTCAGATCCTGTTTCCATGAACTGGATTTGACAGATTGAGAGTATAGCCAGCTGGGCTTTCAAAAGGACATATTTAATAGTCAGAGGAAAGATTACGTGACATGTCATAAAACAGCTGCTTCTGTTTCCTCCCTCCCCCTAACCAGCCAGAAATCAACAGAAAAGAACAAAACCATGAATGGGAACACCTCAACTTGTTCTATGAAGGACAAAAGGTGATCATTACACATACCAAGAAGGTTCTTTCATGGTTGGTAATTACCTATAAATTGGAGGGGAGTAATAAAAAACAATATTTCTCCATTTATCTAAAATGGTTATTTTCTGTGGTCATTACATAATTATTAGCCTTAGAAACATTATTAAGAAAAAATAATCCACTATTTCTAAAATTATCTTGCATCAAAAAATACTTAAAACTCCGTATTATATCTTGTTGACCAGTGGGATGAAAGGAACATTATTTTTCCAGACAGCAAAATGAATATTTCTTTACTGTCAGAGGAAGCGTAGTCTCTGCCCATTTCTCTTTAAATCTGAACAAGGCCTTTCCTATTCCAAAAACTGCAACAAACTCTTCTCAGAAATGCAAAAAAACCATCTCCCATATGCTGAGCAAATGCCTGAATCTTTAGGTACGGTGCCCAGTTGGGAACACTTTTCCAGGATATATCGATTTTTAAAAATGAAGTTGAAGCCGCGGATGACTATCTTATCTTTAGTTTTGTATGGGTTGTGTATGTGTTCCGCCTGTTGTGTCTTTTCCTTTTGTATGCGAATTTGTTAAAATAAAATTTTTTGAAATTTAAAAACAAAAAAAATTAAGTTGAGGAACAGCATGCAGGATATCAGTCGGGTTTAGGGATGTTGCCGAAACATGGGGTTTTGTACTCAAAGGTCTTTTGTCACACACCAAAGGAAAGGTGCTCGAGACATAAACCTGGAAATGGAAATCTCAGGAGAAAGACTCCTCAGAAGATACTAACAAAATCTGAATGTCCCTGCACTGATGCTATTGAATGAGAAAGAATAGCTATGATGTGTGCACGTTCATTAGTTCAAATCTCCACCTGACGGACCGTCTCTTCTGACACATTTAAGTAAAGTGAAATACTTTTAAAACATAAAAAGGAGGAAATATTTTTTGACTCAAAACCTCTGGAACGCATTGCAAGAGGTTGTGATAAGAGTGGTTAACATAGCTGGTTTTAAGAAAGGGACGGGGAGAAACAACTGCTTACCCTGCATTGGTAGCATAGAATGTTGCTACTATTTGGGATTTCAGAATCTTACTACTCTTTGAGATTCCGCATGGAATCGTGATACACTTTGGGGTTCTGGAATGTTGCTACTATTTGGGATTCCAGAATCTTACTACTCTTTGAGATTCCGCATGGAATCTTGATACACTTTGGGGTTCTGGAATGTTGCTACTATTTGGGATTCTAGAATCTTACTACTCTTTGAGATTCCGCATGGAATCTTGATACACTTTGGGGTTCTGGAATGTTGCTACTATTTGGGATTCCAGAATCTTACTACTCTTTGAGATTCTGCATGGAATCTTGATACACTTTGGGGTTCTGGAATGTTGCTACTATTTGGGATTCTACAATCTTACTACTCTTTGAGATTCCGCATGGAATCTTGATACACTTTGGGGTTCTGGAATGTTGCTACTATTTGGGATTCCAGAATCTTACTACTCTTTGAGATTCCGCATGGAATCTTGATACACTTTGGGGTTCTGGAATGTTGCTACTATTTGGGATTCCAGAATCTTACTACTCTTTGAGATTCCGCATGGAATCGTGATACTCTTTGGGGTTCTGGAATATTGCTACTATTTGGGATTCCAGAATCTTACTACTCTTTGAGATTCCGCATGGAATCATGATACTCTTTGGGGTTCTGGAATGTTGCTACTATTTGGGATTCCAGAATCTTACTACTCTTTGAGATTCCGCATGGAATCTTGATACACTTTGGGGTTCTGGAATGTTGCTACTATTTGGGATTCCAGAATTTTAATATTCTTTGAGATTCCGCATGGAATCATGATACTCTTTGGGGTTCTGGAATGTTGCTACAATTTGGAATTCCAGAATCTTACTACTCTTTGAGATTCCGCATGGAATCGTGATACTCTTTCGGGTTCTGGAATATTGCTACTATTTGGGATTCCAGAATCTTACTACTCTTTGAAATTCCACATGGAATCTTGATACTCTTTGGGGTTCTGGAATGTTGCTACTATTTGGGATTCCAGAATCTTACTACTCTTTGAGATTCCGCATGGAATCGTGATACTCTTTGGGGTTCTGGAATATTGCTACTATTTGGGATTCCAGAATCTTACTACTCTTTGAGATTCCGCATGGAATCGTGATACTCTTTGGGGTTCTGGAATATTGCTACTATTTGGGATTCCAGAATCTTACTACTCTTTGAGATTCCGCATGGAATCTTGATACACTTTGGGGTTCTGGAATGTTGCTACTATTTGGGATTCCAGAATCTTACTACTCTTTGAGATTCCGCATGGAATCTTGATACACTTTGGGGTTCTGGAATGTTGCTACTATTTGGGATTCCAGAATTTTAATATTCTTTGAGATTCCGCATGAAATCTTGATACTCTTTGGGGTTCTGGAATGTTGCTACTATTTGGGATTTCAGAATCTTACTACTCTTTGAGATTCCGCATGGAATCGTGATACTCTTTGGGGTTCTGGAATGTTGCTACAATTTGGAATTCCAGAATCTTACTACTCTTTGAGATTCCACATGGAATCGTGATACTCTTTGGGGTTCTGGAATATTGCTACTATTTGGGATTCCAGAATCTTAATACTCTTTGAGATGCCGCATGGAATCTTGATACTCTCTGGGGTTCTGGAATGTTGCTACTATTTGGGATTCCAGAATCTTACTACTCTTTGAGATTCCGCATGGAATCTTGATACACTTTGGGGTTCTGGAATGTTGCTACTATTTGGGATTCCAGAATCTTACTACTCTTTGAGATTCCGCATGGAATCATGATACTCTTTGGGGTTCTGGAATGTTGCTACTATTTGGGATTCCAGAATCTTACTACTCTTTCAGATTCCGCATGGAATCTTGATACACTTTGGGGTTCTGGAATGTTGCTACTATTTGGGATTCCAGAATCTTACTACTCTTTGAGATTCCACATGGAATCATGATACTCTTTGGGGTTCTGGAATGTTGCTACAATTTGGAATTCCAGAATCTTACTACTCTTTGAGATTCCGCATGGAATCGTGATACTCTTTGGGGTTCTGGAATGTTGCTACAATTTGGAATTCCAGAATCTTACTACTCTTTGAGATTCCACATGGAATCGTGATACTCTTTGGGGTTCTGGAATATTGCTACTATTTGGGATTCCAGAATCTTAATACTCTTTGAGATGCCGCATGGAATCTTGATACTCTCTGGGGTTCTGGAATGTTGCTACTATTTGGGGGATCGCCAGGTACTAGTGACCTAGATTGGCCACTGTGAACATGGACTACTGGGCCAGATGGACCATTGGTCTGACCCAATAAGGCTATGCTTATGTTCTTCTGTAAAAAGCACCTGTTTTATGCCTATTTTATAAGGTAATATAGGTTCTTATATGTCTTTATAAAATGCATTATGTAGGAATATAAACATCACCACACACAGTCTGACCAAAGGTCCATCAAGTCCAGTATTGATTTGGGCAAAGACTGAATGCTTCAGTATCTTTTAAAGCTGAGTTTCAGTAAAACAAAGATGTTGTGGCTAAGGTTAGACTCAAATAACATATTATTCCTTATAAACCCTCCTCTTTCAGCTGGATCTTGGGAATAACAATCGCAGTTAGAGACATTCCAGGCAAGCAGAATAGAGGCGTCTCAGCAAAGGCTGGAGACCTCGCTAAGCCCCGACGTTAGACCTCCTCCCTTGCACCCCCGAGCAACCAGTTCCCCAGAGGTCGAGAACCTACCGGAAGTCGAGACATGTTCTCCCCTGGAGGCTGTACGGAGCTGTGTGGGGAAAGCCGACTCAGGCTCAGCAGGAGAGCCTGAGTATGGACGGGGTTGCTGTAACACCAGAATCTGGACCTACCCAGGCTGATGGAAGCGGAGGAGAGTCGTCGGCTGGTGAGCATAGACTTTGATATACCCATTTGCAATGTCCTGCTATAGTTAAACCCCAAGAAGTCACTTTGGACGCTTTGTGGGACCTGGTGGCCAACCTGGTGAAAACAATGAATATTCAGCAGGTGCAAGTGGAGGGGAAAATAAAAGATCAAGAAAAGGAAATTACCTTAATAAAACAAGATATTGGTGACTCTAAGATATCTATAGACAGTATTAAAAATGAATTGAAGGGGGGCGCTAGTGAGCACCACAGTAAATGGCGGCGTAGTGGATGAGCTCCGCAGCCTGGATTACTAAAAAGTTTTTATTCACCCCCTCCTCGGCGGGCTTCACTACGAAAAGTTGCGAAACGCCTAACTAATAATGTCTGCGACCAAAACCGGCAAGCGCAAGAATGTGGAACCGATATCTCCACAGAAAACTGCTTCGGCGAAGGAGGAGACCGACCCCTTGCAAACTGTAATGGCGGAGTTGCGCTCCATGCGCGAGCTCTTGACTACCACCAACCAGAACACTGAGGAAATTAAATCTGAGCTTGTTTCCCTCACCGTGGAGATCGCGGTATGCCGTTCCAGGCTTGACGCAGCAGAACAAAAAATAGAGGTCAGTGAGAATAACATCAAAGCTCTTCAGCGGCAGTTCAAAAAAGTCGCCATTTTAGAGCAAGAAGTCGAGGACGCCCAGAATCGCTCGCGTAGAAACAACTTGCGAATTCTGGGTGTTCCGGAGGCACGGGAAGGAAAAGATTCTATTGCGTTTTTACAAATGTTCCTTCCGAAACTCTTGAATATTGAGTTCAAATTTGAATTAGAAATCGATCGTGCTCACCGTTCTCCGACGCACGTGCTCGATGCTCATGCAAAATATCTGCGGCCTATCATCGCCCGACTATTGAGATATTCTCTTAGTTCAATAGTTTTTATTGAATATTATAAGAAATTTACAGAAAGCAGTTCAAACACACAAAATCTGAATAAGACACAATGGTATAGAAAAAGTCCATATCTATAATCATTTACTTACTACCAGATTAATAAAAAGAATCTAGGGTATGTGTAACTGCTAATAGAAGATATATGAAAGGCAGAAAAGCAGGGAGAGTGAAATAAGAGAGAGGGAAAGAAAGAGGGAGAAAAAAGAAAAAGAGAGAGATAGATAGATAGATATTCTCAAGTAATGGAAATTATGCGTCATGCAAAACTTCATCACCCTCTCAAGTTTGAGGGCCACAATATCCTCATCGTGCCTGACTTGTCTAAACAGACAGCTAAGAGACGAAATCAGCTCTTGGAGTACCGACCTAAGCTCAAGCACATCGGAGCTAAATATGGCATGTTCTACCCTGCCACCCTGCGTGTCACGGTAAACAATACCATGAAGAATTTCCATCACCCCCACGAGCTAGCTGATTTTCTGGAAGCTCAAGCACCGAGTACTATTGATGCCACCTGACTTGTACAATTCTGTTCTGGTACACATTTCTGTTTTGCCATCATGACTATTGACCGCATTATCGCAAGGATGTGCTGAGACTGGAGTCGGTGCAAAGAATGGCCACCCGGATGGTCTCGGGACTCAAGGATCTACCATACGAAAAACGGCTTGACAAATTACAGCTATACTCGCTCGAGGAGCGCAGAGAGAGGGGGGACATGATCGAGACGTTCAAGTATCTTACGGGCCGCATCGAGGCGGAGGAAGATATCTTCTTTTTCAAGGGTCCCACGACAACAAGAGGGCATCCGTTGAAAATCAGGGGCGGGAAACTTCGAGGTGACACCAGGAAATTCTTTTTCACCGAAAGAGTGGTTGATCGCTGGAATAGTCTTCCACTACAGGTGATTGAGGCCAGCAGCGTGCCTGATTTTAAGGCCAAATGGGATCGGCACATGGGATCTCTTCACAGGGCAAAGGTAGGGGAGGGACATTAAGGTGGGCAGACTAGATGGGCCGTGGCCCTTATCTGCCATCTATTTCTATGTTTCTATGTTTATGTTTCTATTTGGCATGTGGGATCTCTTCATGGAGGTAGTTAGGGGGGTGGGCCATTAGGGTGGGCAGACTGGATGGGCCGTGGCCCTTATCTGCCGTCTATTTCTATGTTTCTATGTTTATGTTTCTATTTGGCATGTGGGATCTCTTCATGGAGGTAGTTAGGGGGGTGGGCCATTAGGGTGGGCAGACTGGATGGGCCGTGGCCCTTATCTGCCGTCTATTTCTATGTTTCTATGTTTATGTTTCTATTTGGCATGTGGGATCTCTTCATGGAGGTAGTTAGGGGGGTGGGCCATTAGGGTGGGCAGACTGGATGGGCCGTGGCCCTTATCTGCCGTCTATTTCTATGTTTCTATGTTTCTATGGAGTTAAAAATTTGTTCCTGATCCCACACTGTGTATACATCTGAATTGCATAGACATGCAATTTAATTCGTTTGATGATCGTTTGCCAATCTTTTGCAACTTTTGCCATGTTCAACATTGTTTTCTCACTCTAGTGATTCATCCTACACAGACATTGATTTCCCTCCGCCGAAGATTCCTTTTTGGAGTTTCTGGACTGCGTTGAGACAACCACTGAATCTGTCTGTGTGGCTTCACTATCCCTATATTTCTTCAAGTTCCTATGTTTGTATGTTCCTTCCTAGTACATCATACAGCAACAGATCTTTTTAAGTTAATTTTTTCTTTGGGCACACTAATAGTTTTTATTTTCTTTTTAACTACTGCTAATATGATTAGTATTTCATATACTAGGCTGTCTAACTTTTCATTTTGGTTCCAGCTCTACAGGACAGTTTTTTCCTATTTCAGGATTATTATGATGGTTAATTATATTTTATATTACTACGATCTTTTATTTTGATGGCTTGTGTATAAAGCTACTGCGGATTTCTATCTTTTGCTCAAGTATGGATATTCTATCTGTTGTTGAAAATGTTCCTAGAACTAAGTTTTTCAGTTCATCTCTATTCCCTTATCATGTTTCTGATTATTTTACACGACCTTGGTATAAGGCTTTGCATCACGTTGTCTTATCTTACTCATATATGCCTATAATTATTACCGTTATTATTTTTGACCTGATATGTCATTAACCTTGTGTGCTCTGAATGTAAAGGGGCTTAATAACCCAGTCAAACAACAAAAAATAAGAGATTATATTTCTCGAATACAGCCTGATATCATGCTATTGCAAGAAACCCACTTAAATACGACAGCTTCATCTAAATTTTTTCTTCCATGGGCTTTACCTACTTTATATTCTCCAGCTATGGATAAAAAAAATGGGGTTATGATGATTATAAAGCGCAGGCAGGATATTACACTGCTTTCTCATTCTACCGACACTGAGGGCAGGTGGATTATAGCACATTTTAAGATTAATGATTTGCCTATTCTGTGCTTGGATGTATACGCACCAAATGTTGATATGCCTATATTTTTTGATGACTTAGCTGAATTACTCTCTGCCTCACCTGACGAACATTTCATCCTAGGAGGTGATTTTAACCTTATATTAGACCCTGCATGTGATCGTCAATCCCACGCCCGTTATAATCTATCTCGCTCTTGGCACAAATTACATGGATTAATCTCACAATTTGATTTAATAGACCCATGGAGAGTTACCCATCCTGAAGACCGAAAATTTACTTACTACTCACCTCCGCACTCAACTTATTCACGCATAGATTATTTTTTAATCAGCTCTGCTTTATCTACATACCTCTCCACCGCCACAATTAGAGAAATTGCTATATCCGATCATGCTGCAATCCTGATATACTTTAATAATATATCCAAGACTATTCCATTTAAGCAATGGAGATTTAACAACTCGCTCCTTCAAGATAATGACTTCTTAGAATATATCTCTGCAGCTATTCAAGACTTTTTCCACTATTAATAGTCCTTCCTCTACTAACTGGATAAACTTATGGGATTCTTTTAAGGCCTTTATTAGGGGTACAATAATATCAAAAGCAGCGTTTATGAAACGCGAACGCTTGAAAAAAACTAAAGAATTAGAGACATTGATAAAACATAATGAAGAATATCATGTGGCTCATCCTCATGATTTTCACGCTTTACTGAAACTGAGAGCCCTTAAGGTAGAATATAATTTACTTCTGAGCAAAATGGCCTCTAACTCGATACTACTTAAACATGCTTCATATTATGCAGAAAATAATCGTTATGGGCACCAACTAGCTCAATATTTGAAAGGGAGACAATCTAAAACCTATGTTGCGGCCCTAACTACTGATTCCAATCATATTGTGACTAAATCTGAAGATATCATTTCGCATTTCCACACCTTTTATTCTTCTCTCTATTCAACTGAGGGTTGTGACTTGGATTCTACAAATAGATTCTTGAACTCTCTTCCTCATACACCGATTCCGACGTCGTCTCGTCAGAAACTCTCCTCACCCATTACGCGTGACGAAATTGAATTAGCTGTTAGCCAATTAGCCAAACATAAAGCCCCTGGCCCGGATGGGCTAATGGCGGAATTCTATCGGATATTCCTCCCCCAACTGTCCATTTACATTCACTCATTTTTTACTTCTATTATCCAATCTGGCAATATTTATGGAACCTTTACGGAGGCTACTATAATAGTGCTTCCTAAGCCTGGTAAATCTCCGTTGCTGGTCACTAATTACAGACCATTGTCACTAATCAATACTGATGCCAAAATTTTCGCTAAAATTATTGCTAATAGACTCATGCCTAGTTTACAAGAAATAATATCTCCAGATCAAACAGGGTTTATGCCAGGACGTCTCTCATGTGACAATACCAGACTATTGACTGATGTTATAAGTATTGCCAAAGACTTACAAGACCCCTTATTACTTATGGGATTGGATGCTGAAAAAGCCTTCGATCGTATCGAATGGAAATATATATTTCAGGTCTTACAATGGTATGATTTCCCCCCATATTTCATTTCATTGATTAAACTCCTGTATTCTGCGCCCACTACTAAATTGTACATTAACGACCTTTATTCTTCTCCATTCCATCCCTCTAGGGGCACCAGACAAGGTTGTCCTCTGTCCCCCCTTTTGTTCAACATTGCCCTTGAACCATTACTAATAGCGATTTGCACTAATCCCAATATTAGAGGTCTTCAAACCCCAACTGTTCATGTTAAATTAACTGCATACGCGGACGACATTTTACTATATGCGACCCCTTCATCTATTCCTCATATTCTGACCTTACTTTCGTCCTATTCATCGATATCTGGTTACAAATTAAATCAAACTAAGACTGAGATCATGCCACTTAACTGCCCAGACACGAAAGAAGATATTATTAGTTATGATTTCATCTGGTCCCCTGTTAAATTTAAATATTTGGGTATATTTTTTGGTACATCTATCGAAATTACTTTAGATTATAACTTAGAACACTTACTGTCCAAACTTAAAACTCTTACTTCTCAATGGTCACCGTTAAAACTTACTTGGTGGGGCCGCTTGGACACCATTAAGATGATGCTTATTCCAATTATAAATTATACACTGTCCATGCTCCCTTGCCTGCTTCCGAAACAACATTATAAAAAACTAGAAAATGTATTAGTCTCTTTTCTTTGGAATGATAAAACTCCTCGAATTAGCATCCGAAAACTTAAATGCACTAAACAAAATGGGGGTGTGAATTTCCCAAGCGTATACGATTATCATCTGGCTTTCCTTCTGAGACAAGGTATGCGATGGACAGACTCATCTCAATTTGATACTGGTCCGATATGGATGTCTTTAGAATCGAATGGTGATCCTTCATTTCTAAAATATGCACCTGCTATGCATGGCCTATCTTCACTGGAACGCCACCCTGTTAAACACTCTACACTTACTGCAATAAGGAATTTTGACAATCTAACTGAGACTAAATGGTCCACTTCCCTATCTGCCCTACTTTGGAATAACCCCAATATAAAGATTCAGAATAAAATGGTGTCGTGGAAGTCATGGCAGAATCAGGGATTATGGTGTATCTCCCACTTATATGATGGCAGAATGTGGTATACCTTTGAAGAAATACATAGAAAATACAATTTACCTCCTTCTCAATTTTTTCGTTGGCTTCAATTAACCCATTGTTTAAAAAAGGCTATGTCAATATTTGATTATACTACTAACTTGCCTTCTTATATGACGTATTGTGGCTCAATCGCTGATTCTGGCAAAGTGGCCTCTAAATGGTATAAACT
Organism: Geotrypetes seraphini; assembly: GCF_902459505.1. NCBI lineage: Eukaryota > Metazoa > Chordata > Amphibia > Gymnophiona > Dermophiidae > Geotrypetes > Geotrypetes seraphini. The sequence goes on from NC_047086.1 coordinate 20,966,227, forward strand.
AATTCAACATTATAAATACACACCTGTCTTATCAAACAGAGATGTATGGCATAGAGAATTATCCATTACTATGGAAGAGACTGAATGGTCACAGATATGGATGTCATCGAGCAAAGCATTACATTCCTCTTCTATGCTTCAATCAGCTTACTTTTTGCTCCATAGAGCATATTGGACCCCGTGTAGACTGGCTAAACTTGACCCATCTTAAGTCCAAGTTGTGTTGGTCATGCAATCTACACGACGGTACCTTGCGCCATATGGTTTTCGACTGCCCATTATTACAATCTTATTGGTCCCTAGTGTGGGCGGATATATGCGGGATGATTCAAATTAATGAAAACCTTACTTATACCTTGCTTATTATTGGATCTCCTGCACACTGTGTTGAAACTGGGGGTCCTAAGAGTTTATTATTGCGAGCACTTTTGATGATTGCCCTCAGGATCATTTTTTCTAATTGGAAGAATTTTACCGTAGTATCACATGCGGCATGGTGGTCAAATTTACATACCATCATCAAATATGAATCTCTTTATGCACAGAAGAGGAATTCTTTGCCTCAATTTCATGCGATCTGGGATCCAATATTACAATACTGTACAAAAGATGTCCTATAATAATAATCTTACTCTAGATATATACTTACCTGCACTAACCTCTCTTGGTCTATATACACTCTCCTTGTTTCTGACAAACTTAGTAGTTAAGTGTTATTCTCAATTTTTGTATGTGTATATCGCTTACATAGATCTGTTTCCAGTATGTAATACCAGTGTACAGACAATGGTTATTTGTATGATGTTTATCCTGTTGATATTTTCCTGTTTGTTTTGTCTTTATATATAAATCAATAAAAACTTCTTGAACTTAAAAAAAAAAAAAATGAATTGAAATCTTCCAAACTTCTCCAAGAAACTTTAATTAAGGATAATGTGAATTTAAGAAGGAAGATTGAAACATTTGAAAATTTTTCAAGAGGTAACAATATCAGATTGATTAATTTTCCACGGATTACAACAATAACTCCTCGTGAGATGTTAAAACGATAGTGGCGCTCCTTGAGAGGACCTCAGAGGTCTCAAAGGTGTGTAAAGAGTTAGCGTATTCGTATAGCATTACATTACATTAGTGACTTCTATTCCGCCTGTACCTTTCAGTTCTAGGCGGATTACAAAGGAGCTAACTGGACATTTCCAGGATAGTTACAATTTTTTGTTACAAGTGAGATAAGAAAGCTGGACATTTCCAGGAGAAGTTGTGAATTAGATAACAAATAAGATAAGTGGACATTTCTAGGCAATATTACAAATAGGATAACAATTGGGAAAGCTGGACATTTCCAGGAGAAGTTGTGAATTAGATAACAAATAAGATAAGTGGACATTTCTAGGCAATATTACAAATAGGATAACAATTGGGAAAGCTGGACATTTCCAAGAGAAGTTGTGAATTAGATAACAAATAAGATAAGTGGACATTTCTAGGCAATATTATAAATAGGATAACAATTGGGAAAGCTGGACATTTCCAGGAGCTTTACATTTTAGGGGACTGTAATCTTGGTTGATATTTAGAAGAGGAAAAGATTACCAGAGAAGTGGAGGCTTTGAGAGGGGATTTTAACCAGGGAGGAGAGGAAAGTGGGTGAAAGTTAAGGTGTCTGGACAAATTTCTTGAATAGCAGGGTTTTGATCTCTCTTCGAAATGTTTTGAAGTCGCTCGTTGTTGTCAGCAGCTTGGAAATAGAGTGGTCGAGTTTTGCTGCTTGCGTCGCAAGTAGGTTGTCAAACATCTTCTAGCGCTGTGTACCTTTGAGTGAAGGATAGGTAAAGCCGCAAAGAGCTCCTAGCTCTCAGAGAACGAGTCCGTTCTCTTGAGGGTAGAGTGGCAGGCTTGAAGGAGCTGAGGGAGACAGAGAGGCTCTTAGAAAAGTCCTACAGGGACGTTGGAGAGAAGGCCCACCTCCAGTCTAGCAACACCTGGGCATAGAATTCCTATGTGAGAAGCAGCTGTTACTGCCGTGGCCAGCGCTAAAAACTGGGGTGGGGGGGGTTAACTATTAAAAACCTTAAGAAACTTTAGCTGCCCGGGAAGAACGTGGGAGGGTCTGACTATCACCGGAGTTTGGCTGGGGCTCTTCTCTTCCCGCCATTTTTGCATTTGACTGTGAAATTTGTGAAGGATTTGCACAGAGGGTCGTATTGGATTGCCTTTGATGCAGGAAGTTTTTCACTCCTGATGCAGCAAGAGCGAAACGGAGACTTCCTCGTCACCGGAGTTTGGGTGGGGCTCTTCCCTTCCCGCCATTTTTGCATTGACTGTGAAATTTGTGAAGGATTTGCACGGAGGGTCGTATTGGATTGCCTTTGATGCAGGAAGTTTTTCACTCCTGATGCAGCAAGAGCGAAACGGAGACTTCCTCGTCACCGGAGTTTGGGTGGGGCTCTTCCCTTCCCGCCATTTTTGCATTGACTGTGAAATTTGTGAAGGATTTGCACGGAGGGTCGTATTGGATTGCCTTTGATGCAGGAAGTTTTTCACTCCTGATGCAGCAAGAGCGAAACGGAGACTTCCTCGTCACCGGAGTTTGGGTGGGGCTCTTCCCTTCCCGCCATTTTTGCATTGACTGTGAAATTTGTGAAGGATTTGCACGGAGGGTCGTATTGGATTGCCTTTGATGCAGGAAGTTTTTCACTCCTGATGCAGCAAGAGCGAAACGGAGACTTCCTCATCACCGGAGTTTGGGTGGGGCTCTTCCCTTCCCGCCATTTTTGCATTTGACTGTGAAATTTGTGAAGGATTTGCACGGAGGGTCGTATTGGATTGCCTTTGATGCAGGAAGTTTTTCACTCCTGATGCAGCAAGAGCGAAACGGAGACTTCCTCGTCACCGGAGTTTGGGTGGGGCTCTTCCCTTCCCGCCATTTTTGCATTGACTGTGAAATTTGTGAAGGATTTGCACGGAGGGTCGTATTGGATTGCCTTTGATGCAGGAAGTTTTTCACTCCTGATGCAGCAAGAGCGAAACGGAGACTTCCTCGTCACCGGAGTTTGGGTGGGGCTCTTCCCTTCCCGCCATTTTTGCATTGACTGTGAAATTTGTGAAGGATTTGCACGGAGGGTCGTATTGGATTGCCTTTGATGCAGGAAGTTTTTCACTCCTGATGCAGCAAGAGCGAAACGGAGACTTCCTCGTCACCGGAGTTTGGGTGGGGCTCTTCCCTTCCCGCCATTTTTGCATTGACTGTGAAATTTGTGAAGGATTTGCACGGAGGGTCGTATTGGATTGCCTTTGATGCAGGAAGTTTTTCACTCCTGATGCAGCAAGAGCGAAACGGAGACTTCCTCGTCACCGGAGTTTGGGTGGGGCTCTTCCCTTCCCGCCATTTTTGCATTTGACTGTGAAATTTGTGAAGGATTTGCACGGAGGGTCGTATTGGATTGCCTTTGATGCAGGAAGTTTTTCACTCCTGATGCAGCAAGAGCGAAACGGAGACTTCCTCGTCACCGGAGTTTGGGTGGGGCTCTTCCCTTCCCGCCATTTTTGCATTGACTGTGAAATTTGTGAAGGATTTGCACGGAGGGTCGTATTGGATTGCCTTTGATGCAGGAAGTTTTTCACTCCTGATGCAGCAAGAGCGAAACGGAGACTTCCTCGTCACCGGAGTTTGGGTGGGGCTCTTCCCTTCCCGCCATTTTTGCATTGACTGTGAAATTTGTGAAGGATTTGCACGGAGGGTCGTATTGGATTGCCTTTGATGCAGGAAGTTTTTCACTCCTGATGCAGCAAGAGCGAAACGGAGACTTCCTCGTCACCGGAGTTTGGGTGGGGCTCTTCCCTTCCCGCCATTTTTGCATTTGACTGTGAAATTTGTGAAGGATTTGCACGGAGGGTCGTATTGGATTGCCTTTGATGCAGGAAGTTTTTCACTCCTGATGCAGCAAGAGCGAAACGGAGACTTTCCCCGTCAGGTGGGCTGCTTATCCACGAGGCCTGGGTAGTGGGGCTTGCGAATAAGCCTGATTGGAGACAGCTGGGACTTCATGGACAGCTAAGTTTTTCTTTCTTCCTTGCTCAAATTGCAATATTTCCGACTGTGCCTCTGGACTGCAATCTTTTTTCACACAATGTTTGTAGGTGAGATTTTGGCGAGCTGGATGTGAGGTGTTTTTTCACCACTGTTTTTGATATAGTGAAGACACAGAAGTGGAGTTTGTTTTAGCCATATGAAGCTTAACGGAGGCTTTTTTTCTGTGTCTTCTTTTTTTTCAGACTGTGGGTGTATGTGTGATGTGTGTGGGTGGCCTTGCAGTGTCCCATAAGACCCTTAAATGTTCCATTTAGGGCGCATTTTGAGGTAAATGGTTCTTCCCTTCCCCCATTTCAGTTTTGCCTTGGTAGAACGGGAGGATAAAGGTAAAGGCAGCGTCAACAGTTTTAACAGAGTGGTGCAGTCTGAGGTTTTTTTGTGGAGAAAATAAAAGCCTGCTATTTATGGAACAGACGCTACGGCTCAAGAAACTGCCAGTGTAAGAGCCTATATGAAGAAGGAACTGTGAAACCAACAGGCTGATGAATTTAACTGGAACTGAAGTTTAAACTTAAAGTACTATGAACTCTAGTACATTTGAGGAGCTGATTGAGTTTAACTTAAGATATTGTGTGCTCCAGTTACTTTAAAAAAAAATTTTTTTAAAGAGGTGTTTTTTGTTTTTTTTTGGGGGGGGGGTTATAAAGACTGCATTTTTGCCTCACTAGCTGGGATACAATAAAGTTTTGTTTTGGCCATTACATAACCTGATAAACTCCCTATATCGGGTGAATGGAGGCCAAGAGAGAAGGTTCCCTTCACAGGCAGTAGTTGGCTGAGATTATCTAGAACCAAAATCTGGTGCTAGGACCCAAGAGGAAGAGGGGAACAGAGATGGGACCATGCGGATAAAAGTGTGGGAAATAAAGAGTAGGATAGGAGTATTGGGGAAGAGACAGATGATGCTGAATGGGGGGGAGGGGAGACAGACGGGGTAATGCTGGGGGATGAGAGACAAAAGGGCATGTTAGATGGGGAAGAAATAGAGAAGCTGTGCAAGAGAGAGAGACAGAGGAGATTCTGGATAGCTGTAGTTGAGAAGGTCATAGAGCAGGGGTCTCAAAGTCCCTCCTCGAGGGCCGCAATCCAGTCGGGTTTTCAGGATTTCCCCAATGAATATGCATGAGATCTATTAGCAAACAATGAAAGCAGTGCATGCAAATAGATCTCATGCATCTTCATTGTGGAAATCCTGAAAACCCAACTGGATTGCGGCCCATGAGGAGGGACTTTGAGACCCCTGTCATAGAGTTTTATGGTTATAGAAACATGACGGCAGATAAAGGCCAAATGGCCCGTCCATTCTGCCCTTCCTCAGCATCCACTATCTCCTCCTCTTCCTTACAGATCCCATGTGCCCATCCCATGCTTTCTTGAATTCAGACACAGTCTTGGTCTCCATCACCTCTACCGGGAGACTATTCCATGCATCTGCCACCCTTTCTGTAAAAAAACATATTTCCTTAGATTACTCCTGAGCCTAACACCTCTTAACCTCATTCTATGCCCTCTCAACTGCAAGAGACTCGCCACCTCATGTGTAATTATGCCACATAGGTATTTAAACGTCTCTATCATATGTCCCCCTCTCCCGCCTTTCCTTCAAAGTAAACATAATGGGATCTAAATCTCAAGGGGGCATGTTAGAGGCATGCTGTAGGTGAGACTATGGTGAGCATAGGACTTGGTCATTTTCCCGCCATAACTGAACATTTAACAATATGTCCAGGACACAATTTGAGTGTTTGGGGCTAGACCTGTTTTAATAACAAATAAGTGCCAAAAAAGGTACCCCAAATGACCACTCTAGGGATGTAAGCATGACCACTGCACACTCCCCCAGTAGTCACTGACCCCTTCCCACCTCCTAAAAACGTAAACAGCATATACCTGTCTGAATACCGGCTGCAGATGTTAAGCCCATTCCTAGGAGAGGAGCAAGCAGGTGTCTGGAGTAGCCTGGTGGTCAAAGCGGTGGACTCCAGAGAAGAGGACCCAGACCCATATCCCACTCTAACTAATACACTTGTGGTGGAAGGTGTGAGCCCACCAAAACCCTACTGCACCATCATATAGGTGACATCTGCAGGCATAAGAGCTGTTGGCATGGAGCATAGTTAGGTCCAGTAGGTATTTTATTGGGTTTTGGAGGCCTCACCATACGTTATAAAGGGATTATGGTTGAGGTGTGTATCTGGACCATTTTATGTGACATTCACTGCAATGCCCCCTAAGATGCCGGCCCCCCCTCCTACAACCCAATGGCTTGGGTTGTGTATTTTCATTTGGAGCTGTTGTTTGCGCATTTTTTAATGGTTCAAAAAGATAGTTGCACATCTGAAAAATGGCCATTTAAAAAACAAACAAACCCAGAACAGACATTTTGGCCCCGATTCTATAAAGGACACCTAAGTCATGCATAAAGTGTTGTAGCTCAATGAGTAAAAGCGCTGTACCGATCTTCCAGAGGTTGTGAGTTCAACTCCCGGCCTGTCTTTTACTGGCCGTATTGAGGTAGAAGAAGACATCTTTTTCCTTACAGGACCTACGGCAACAAGAGGGCATCCGTTAAAAATCAAGGGTGGGAGATTTCATGGTGACACTAGGAAGTATTTCTTCACCGAAAGGGTGGTTGATCGTTGGAATGATCTTCCACTTCAGGTAATTGAGGCCATCAACGTGCTCGATTTTAAGAAAAAATGGGATAAGCATGTGGGTTCACTTCGAGGAAGTGCTTAGCGGGGAGGATCCTTAGAGTGGGCAGACTTGATGGGCCGATGGCCCTTTTCTGCCGTCATCTTCTATGTTTCTATGTTCTATGTTAAAGTTAGGCGTGCTTTGGGCGTCCAATCTGGTTAAACCTACAGGCTTCTACTCTAATGTTACTGGTTCAAACCCCAGTCACTCTGTCTGATGGAAGAGAAATAAATAAAAGCATTAAACAGATACAACTCCCAGTATTACAATTATAATGAAAAACAGCATAAAATTACCATTCTAATAACATCATAATAAAATATAACATTAAGGACAGTGGACGTCTAAATCGCACCTAAAAACCTGATTCTCTAAAGCAGTGGTTCTCAACCCTGTCCTAGGGGATCCCCCCGGCCAGTCGGGTTTTCAAAATATCCCTAATGAATATGCATAAGACATATTTGCATGCCTGTCTCCTCCATTATATACAAATCTCTCTCATGCATATTCATTAGGGATATCTTGAAAACCCGACTGGCCGGGGGGGATCCCCTAGGACAGGGTTGAGAACCGCCGCTCTAAAGGATGCCTAAATAGTGCTGAACCCCGCTGAGCGCGATTCTACAAAGGACGTCTAACGTTGGCACCTAAACGGTGTCGAACGTTAGAGGCGTTTTGCAGAATCAGGGCCTTTGCCATTTTAAAAATGGCCCTGTTTGGTACTGGATTTTGTGCATCATCGGCAAAACGTCCAAACTCTGATTTGGGCATCATATTGAAAATGCCCCTCCACATTTAGGCCACGCATTTACACCAGCCTTTCAGCTAGCATAGTGGCTGGCGCTTACAGTTGTGCGTGTAACCGTGGACTTCTGCTAGTATTCCATAACAGCCATCAAGCCAGCACCTAACTTTAGAGACGATCTCTTTCCGGTGCAGATAAGGCGTGAACGAAAGGGTGAACAATGGGGTAAGGATGGATGTGTTGTGATTAGTCTACCAAGCCTTTCTGTAAAAGTCGCTTCTGTTTCCTCCCATAAAAGGATCCATATTGTCTCTTTGGAAACAGGGAAAACGGCTACCAAAATGGTACCTTTGCGGTCACTGTCCTCGCACATTTTTCGCATTCCAAGTGAAAGAAACAGGAAAGTTGAAAAGGATGGAACGGAACACAGCTGAGCTCCTGATTTTTATTGGAGGAACAGGAGATCATTTAACGAAAGCTGTGCATTAAAACCCCCCCCCAAAAAAACCCAAAACGAGGTCCAGTCATATTTAATCCCGGCTGAGGAAGTGAATAAAATATGAATAAGCGTGTATTTCTGGTTGGACAAAGCAATTACAAGGACCTCAAGTGCAGGCTTCAAAGAAGAGCCTAAAAACAGCTTTCAGAAGTGGGGGGGGGGGGGGGGAAAACCCATACAGCCGCTGAGTCTTTCATGCCATGATCAAAAGCAGCGGGCATATTCTTGGTTCTGGCAAGAAAGCGCTAGCAGGAAGAATGATGAAGTCAGTCTTCATAATGCCAGGCCCAGCAAGCTTGCCTTTCACATTTTTTTTGCCCAGCAGGTAAAGCGGCCAGGTAAATATGTAGAGGTTTTGGGGGTACACAAACAACTCATCAGAAGTACATGCAGGGAGCAGAAGCAAACTGCTGCGCTTTACCTTTAAGGCAGGGGTAGGGAACTCCGATCCTCGAGAGCCGTATTCCGGTTCGGGTTTTCAGGATTTCCCCAATGAATATGCATTGAAAGCAGTGCATGCAAATAGATCGCATGCATATTCATTGGGGGAAATCCTGAAAACCCGAACCGGAATACGGCTCTCGAGGACCGGAGTTCCCTACCCCTGCTTTTAAGGGGAGGCAATTTTTGGAAGGTGTGTTTGGCAGGTAAACACCTTTTCACCCACCAATAAACATTACGTTCATTGCGTCTCACTATTTATCGTTTAGACCGGGGGCTCCCAGATCTGGTCATGGAGGTACCCCAGACATGGAAAGGGATGCTTCATCATGGCTGTCAAGTTCAGTGCGGCATTTTCATCGCTGCCACATAAGAGCCACCATTTCAGCATGGCCCTTTCATCGTAAGCCTATTCAGGGCTGGCTTTGGATCACACGACCATTGCTGGATCGAGGTGGAGTGCTGGCTTTGGATTGAGGTAGAGTGCTGATCCGGGGGTGTGGGGAAGAGGCATTGCCCCCCCCCCATTGTTATGGAGTGCTAAGTTCTGATCAGGGGTGGGTGGGGTGGGAGTTGCTGATTGGAGGGCATGAGGTGATGTGGAGGTGGGGTGCCCCACAATGTGGAGTGCTGATTGGTGGGTGTGGGGGGGCTTTGGATCGAGGTAGAATGCTCATCGGGTGTGGACCACGATGAAAGAGCTGCGCTGAACTGGCAGCTCTTAAACAGCCGTGATGAATCATCCTAGACTCCCCCCCCCCCCCGCCCCCTCCAGCCAGTCAGGGTTTCAGAATATCCACAATTAATATTCATGAGAGATATTTGTATACACTGCCTCTATTGTATTCAAATCTCTCTTTTGAATATTCATTGTGGATATCCTGAAAACCCAACTGGCTGGGGTGCCTCCACAGTGGTGTAGCGAGGGTTACCAACGCCTGTGGCGGTGGTGCCCCCCCTCCACCCGTCACGTGCGCGTCTGTGCCTACACCCCTTCCCTGTACCTTTTTAACTTCGGCACAAACAGCGAAGAACTTCCAGAAGGAAGTGACGTCAGAGAGAGCTCCGAAGCCAGTGTGGGCAGCAAATTCTTCGCTGTTCGCGCTGACGTTAAAAAGGTATGGGGTAGGTGCGTGGGTGCACCCACATGGCAGAGGAAGGAGTGGGAAGGGGGGCAGAGAGGGGGAGGGATGTTGGTGCCCCGAGGAAGACTGCACCTGGGGCGGACCGCCACCTCGCACCCCCGTTACTATGCCACTGGCCTCCAGGAACAAATTTGGGAACCACTGATTTAGACAAGGCCATTAGTAAACACAGCACTGTATAGTACGATTCAAAATGTGACAAAGGTGCTTATTTTAGAAGCTGTATATGTGTTTTGGACATCTGAAAACCAGCATTTCGACATCCATATTGCATGGACATCCAAAGACCAATTTTATAAAGCCCGATTGTCTTACACTGTAGGACGAATGGTTTAGGGCAGTGTTCTTCAACCACCGGTCCATGGACCAGTGCCAGTCCACAGAAATTTCCTGCCGGTCCACAGGGCCAACACGTGCATCAGGCCCAAAACAGTGTTCTTCAACTGCCGGTCCATGGACCGATGCCGGTCCACAGAATAATTATTTTATTTCTGCCGGTCCATAGGTGTAAAAAGGTTGAAAAACACTGGTTTAGGGGACACTAGATGAAGTTACAGGGAAATACTTTTAAAACCAATAAGAGGAAATATTTTTCCACCCCGAGAATAGTTAAGCTCAGGAACGTGTTGCTAGAGGTTGCGGTAAGAGCTAGTTTTAAGAAAGGTTTGGACAAGTTCCTGGAGGAAAAGTCCATAATCTGTTATTGAGAAAGACATGAGGGAAGCCACTGCTTGCCCTGGATCGGTAGCATGGAATGTTGCTACTCCTTGGGTTTTGACCAGGTACTAGGAACCTGGATTGGCTAGATGGACTATTGGTCTGACCCAGTATGACTGTTCTTATGCTCTTACGTGAGGCAAGAATAGAACAATTAAGCCATTGTAACATCACTGCTGAGGTTGGCTCTGAGGCATTATGACATCACAATCTCAGCTCTGGAATGTTGCTCTCATTGGGGTTCCGGAATCTTGCTATTCTTTGAGACGCTGGAATGTTGCTACTCTTTGGGTTTTGGCCAGGTACTAGGGACCTGGATTGGCCACCGTGAGAACGAGCTACTGGGCTTGATGGACCATTGGTCTGACCCATTAAGGCTATTCTTATGTTCTTATGTGTTTTGGGTGGGACTAGGGAGAGGTCAAAAGATGGATGCCCAGAACGGGAAGGGACATCCATGTTCAAAAAGATGGGTGACTATATTTAGACCAAGTTGCTGAAAGATGCCCTGATTGAACAGTTTTCCAGTAAAAGGAGATCAAGGAATTCACAGTAGGTATTTTTTTCTCTCCCTGGAGGACTCACAAAAAGAAAGAAAGAAAGAAAACAAGAAAAATGACAACAAAGCTGCAGTGGGACTTGAAAGCAGCAACCTCTGGCTCACAACCTTTTAGTCTTTTTCTGCGCACGGATACCTGTGTGGCTCTTTTATAATATGGATACTCTTCTTTTGCCACCAAGACATCCTTGTCCCCTGTTTTGCCCCCATTCATAATTTGGATGTCTCAGTTTGTAAAATGGATCCAAGTTGCGCATTCCGGGAAGGAGAATTTTGGGCTGGTCCCGGATTTTTATCACACGGTGCGGGGAAGAGGGCGGTGGAGGAGCACCGCGCGCCCTGACTACGCCACTGGCCGGAAATGTATCTGGGTGCATTTACGTTCACTGGTTCCTGGTTTTGTGAGTCCACTGCTACTTCAAGACATACGCAGTGCTGTACACAAACCCATAAGAGACAGTCCCTGCTTAATAGAGTTTCAGCCTATTGAAGACAAGCAGGGGAATAGGGGGTTAAGAATTAAAGCAACCTAAAACAGAGGTGCTTTAAGCCTGTATTTGAAAAAGGCCAGAAATAAAGCATGACACAGCGACTCAGGAAGTCTACTCTGGGCATACAGTAGAGCAAGATGGAGGGAACGAAGTTGGCGTTGGCAATGGAGGAGAAGGGTAGAAATAAGATTGATTTATCTGATCAACAGAGGTCCTGGAGAGGAAAGAAGGGAGAGAGAAACTGAGGAGCTGCAGAATGAATGAATAAGTCAGGTAGACGAGTTTGAATTGTAGATGGAAATGGATAGGGAGCCAAGGAAGTGACCATAAAGACATGTGGACACCTATGTCTCTTTATTAAAATGGTCCCAGTATAGGCACTTTTATACTGAGGGGAGTAGTTAGGGAATTACCTTCAAAATGAAAAGCTTGGTCTCCTGAACTGTTAATAGCCCTATCATCAAAAGAACAGAAGAATTGCCCTACTGGGACAGACGGAAGGTCCATCAAGCCCAGTTTTCTGTTTCAAACAGTGGCCAACCCAGGTCCCAAGTCACCTGGCAGGAACTCAAAGAGTAGCAACATTCCAGAGTTGACATTGTGATGTCATAATACCTCATTCCACCAATGCCTAAGAGCCAAACTCATCAGTGATGTCACAATGGTTTGGTTGTCCTATACTTGACTGGGACAGACCGAAGGTCCATCAAGCCCAGTATCCTGTTTCCAACAGTGGCCAACCCAGGTCCCAAGTAATAAACCAGATTTTATGCCGCTTATCCTAAGAATAAGCAGTGGATTTCCCAAAGCCATTTCAATAATGGCCTACAGACTTCTCTTTTAGGAAATTATCCAAACCTTTTTTTTTTTTTTAACCCTGCAAAGCCAACTGATTTCACCACATTGTGTGGCAACAAATTCCAGAGTTTAATTACACATTTTGTGAAGAAATATTTTATCTGGTTCATTTTAAATCTACTACTTAATAGCTTCATCACATGCCCCCCTAGTCCTAGTATTTTTGGAAAGAGTAAACAAGTGATTCACATCTACCTTTTCCACTCTATTCAGTATTTTATAAACCTCTATCAAATCACCCATGAGCTGTCTCTTCTCTAAGCAGTAGACCATTCTAGGACCAGAGTGAAAGTGAAGCTTAATAGAATAGCAGGAAACCAGGTTCAAATCTCACCACTGCTCCTGCCTCTGATACAACTTAAATTGTAAGCCTTCTGGGGACAAAGAAATACCCACTATCTCCTTATTCTATACTAGTTGTTTAGCCCGTTACATTAATGGGTGCTAGCAGCCCTTCTCCCTTACTTTTACCTCCTCACTGTCCAGCAGCACTCCCCTCCATATTCCCTGCTCCCCCTATATGTAATGTAATGTAATTTATTTCTTATATACCGCTAAATCCGTTAAGTTCTAAGCAGTTTACAGAGAAATATACATTGAAGAGTATAATAAAATAAGATAAATGAATTAAGAATTGGTACTTTGAAATTCCCTTACTGTCCCGAAGGCTCACAATCTAACTAAAGTACCTAAGGACAAACAAATTAGCAAATAATAGAAAGGAAAAATAAAGAATAGAGTAAATGAGATATAAAGCATCCTAACAAGAATACATAGAAAACATTGATCTCATTACGGCCATATTCTTTTGAAGCAAGTGTACATCCCAGCAATAATAAAGTGGGTAAAGTAAATTAAATTAAAATTATTTGAATTAAAAACTAAATATATATAAATGAATTAAGAGAGAAACCAAAAAACCGTTAGACAATGGAATTCTAATGAAAATTTAAAATAAAGATGTAAAACAAAATAAATTTTAAAAAAAACAGTAAAAATAAATGAAATTTTAAACACGATGTTATAAGAGTCAGGAGGGTCTCAATTTCACTTCAGTCAGATCATCATTCTCAGCGTCTCTAGTCCATCAGCCGTTTTAACCGATCAACCGCCATTATCATCCACAACACGCAACTACAGGACACCTCCTCCGATGTAAAAGAAACCTCCCTCAGTCTCCTCAACGGTCAGTGCGCTGAACAGCTCCGTTTCCACACAGATCATGCCGACTTCAGTCAACTGCTCCCTGGTCCGGACTGCGCCTCACTCTGCCAGCCCTCGCTCCCGTAGACACCGCCTCTCATCACACCACTCCCATGATTGGTGAGGAATCGGGTGTGGTGAAACTTCATCAGGATGAAACAACTCTGCAGACCTCCCAACCCGCTGATGTCGCCCTGCAGGCAGAATATAAGGAGCTGCATCCCTGTCGGCTTCTGAGCTTACGCTGAGCACCTCAAACATGGCGCTTCCAGGTCCCAACAGCAACCGCTCCACGATGTTTCAGCACCTCTCATCGACTTCGGCGCTGATACTCTCTCGACTCTCGACTACCAGTGTCACTTGCCATGGCTCAATCGTCAGGCACAGCCCGACACCCTTCAGAAGTGCAAGGAAATATCCGGTAGGAAGAAGGCTTTTCAACTGTTAGACCAGAAACTAACGGTCAAATCAGTAGCTGTCAGTCCATTTTCACGAATAGAGGCTCAATCCAATAATAATAATCAAAATAAGATTAATAAAGATAAATTAAATAAAGTGAGCTACTAAATGAAATGAAATAAAAATAAACAAAGCAACAGACAAAAAAACAAAAATAAAAAAGTAGAGGGAGACAGTGCAATTGATGACTTAATCGGCCGCCATCTTGTTAGAATACATATATATAGCAGTAGCCCTTCTCCTTTTATCTCCCTCTGTCCAGCAGCACCCCCCCCCCATTTCCTGCTCCCCCTGTCCAGCAGTAGCCCTTCTCCTTTTATCTCCCTCTGTCTAGCAGCACCCCCCCCCCCCATTTCCTGCTCCCCCTGTCCAGCAGTAGCCCTTCTCCCTTACTTGTACCTTCCCTACTGTCCATTGGGAACCCTTCACCCTTTTCTGTAAACCACCATGCAGCCTTACATTTTAGAAGTCCCCCACCCCATTCCCTGTGCAGCAGGGTAGCAACCTTTATTTTCTTTTCTGGCCAGCTCACTTGCCAAATTTCAAAGCCGCAGGCAGCGGCGGCTCCTCACCTGATCCCCGCTTACAGCGGGCCCGCACTCGCGATCTGGTTGACTCCCTTGCTGGAGCTTTTTGCGGTGGCAGCTCCTCTTGCATCCTGCCCTGTGTCTGGGGCTTCTCTGAGGACTGGCTCCCATGAAAATGTTGTGTTGCTGTTTGGGGCCGCGGCGGCGGCTTCTCTCCGGAGGCGCACCAGCATCGGAAGCCTTGCCTCTGACGTTGTGATGTCGGAGGGGTTTCCGACGCTGAGGCGGCTCTTGGGGGGGGGCTGCCGGCGTGGCTTTGAACGGAAGGGTAGCATTTTGCGGAAAGAGCCACCACCGTAGGGGGCTTTGGTGGGAGAGCCAGCCGGTCGCATGGACTGAGCAGCCCGGGCCCCGACCATCCGCTTCCCCTCCCCCTCCCCATCTGGAAATCACCTTCAGAGGCGTCCTCCGAGCCCCGGGAAGAGATGCGGCGGGGCGACCTGTCCGGTCAGTAGAAGGGGGTGGATTTTAACCCTCCATTTGCCACTCCCCCTTCCTCGCTCGCTCCTCCATTTGCCGGGAAGGTCTAAAGATCCTTGTAAGCGCGCATGCGCACTCTGCCGACTACATCCCGACAGATCAGGGATCAGGGAAGCATGCAGTGAGAGTGCGCATGCGCGCTTAGCATTTTATTATTATAGATAGTGTACCAGTTAAGTGCCTACCTTTTGGCACTGAAAACAGGGTAATATGACAGTCAGGCACTTAACTCGAAGCCTAAGGGCGTGATATTTAAAGCAATTTAGATGGCCACTGGCCAGTTAAACACTTGGTCAGAGCTAGCTACTAATTTTCAGCAGTCCTTAACTGGCCAAGCGTCACTGAAATTCGCGGCTAGCGCCTGACTTAAATCCAGCTATGCTGGGGCAATCCAGGGGCAAGAGACACATGGCTGATATTCAGCCCTTAAGCGGCCAAGTTTAAAATATAAATGGGACTGTGTAGAAGTCTGTCCTTTCTTTAAGCACTAACACATGGCCACTTAAGTGCTGAATATCAACTTAAGCAGTGATGCGTTGCCTGGCTCAAACATAACTGGATATTCAAAGCTGAAGTCTGGGCAGGGCAGTGGCTTAGTGAGGGGGAGGGTTGCAGGGGGCGGTCTGCCCCGGGCGTGGTCTTCCTAAGGGCGCGGCACCCCTCCTCCTCTCTGCCCACCCCACCCCCACTCCTCTCCTTACCACGCACTTGCCCCTTGCTTTCTCCCTTACCTTTTTTATTTCCCAGGCCAAGGTTGTTGCTCGCATCGGCGTCGACGCACTCTCTGATGTCACTTCCTGGACCCGTGCCTAGGAAGTAACTTCGAAGGGCGAGCTGCCGCTGCCATGGGCATGCTGCTCACACCGGAGAAGTTAAAAAGGTACTTGGAAAGGGAAGGGGGCGGGGAAGAAGGCAGGGGAGGGGCACCACCACAACGGACACCGCTCACCCTTCCTACGCCACTGGGACAGGGCCCGGCTTTGAATATCCCGAGTGCCGTCTTCACGGGCCGGGCCGGCACTTCTCTTCCTCTCCACCCCCGCGTACCTCTTTAAGTAATCACCATCGTGAGCAGCATCTTCCACATGCTGATCACGCTGGCGTTGGCTCCCTTCTGATGTCACTTCCTGGTCACGGGACCAGGATGTGAAATCAGATGGCAGCTGATGCCGGTGTGAGCAGCGGGTAGAAGATGCTGCAGACTTCGGTGAACGTTTCGAGAGGTACACGAGGAGGGGGGGTGCCCAAGTGGCATGGAAGAGTGAGGGGTGCCCAAGCGACGTGGAAGAGTGGGGGGGCACATGGCACGGTGATGTTGGGCACCACTGCCCCAGGCACCAACCTCCCTCACTACACCCCTGGTTGGTAGTGGGCAAAATACACATTGCCCCCAACTGAATATTAACCCCTAAGTGTTCGTGTGTGATGGCGAAGGGGGGGGGGGGAGTTCTGGGCATTCTTAGTGAGCACTTTATTGCGTACTGTCAATCGGGGCCCGGATTCTCAAAATGGCACCATTCAGAAGGCGCCGATAGGCACCCAAATGGCACCTAAGTTAAGTGTTTTAATTGGCCATTAATGGCGCGGTAATTGACTGCGCCGTTATAAAAACCAATTAAAAACTAGTTAAGAAAAAATGTAGGTGCTGCAAGATGCCTACAGAAAAGGCACCTGAATCGTGCCTATGCAGACGCTTACCAGCGCTGAACGTCAAAAGAGGTGTGGTCACAGGTGAGGTTGATGTTTGGCAAGATAGGCAATTCCAAACTCAGAGAGAACACACTTATGTAATATCTAGCTGGTTTCACCACATAAGAACATAAGAAGTTGCCCCTGCTGAGTCAGACCAGAGGTCCATCCTGCTCAGCGGTCCGCTCCCGCGGCGGCCCATCAGGCCTAGTGCCTGAACAGTGATCCCTGATTAATTTTATAACTTACCTCTAATCCCATCCCTATAATCTACCTCTACTCTTATCTGTACCCCTCAATCCCTTTGTCTTCCAAGTACCTATCCAAAGCTTCTTTGAACCCCTGTAGCGTGCTCCTTTTTATCACATCCTCCGGTAGCGCGTTCTATGTATCCACCACCCTCTGTGTGAAAAAGAACTTCCTAGCGTTTGTTCTAAACTTCTCCCCTTTCAATTTCTCTGAGTGCCCCCTTGTACTTGTTGATCCCCTTAATTTGAAAAATCTGTACCTGTCTATTTTTTCTATGCCCTTCATGATCTCAAACACCCAAGGCACTACAGTACTTCAAGATTTTTTCGTGCCCTTACAGGGGTGATGTGTTCATTATCGGTCTTTCTTTAGGCATATACTGTACACAAAGTCATATTAATTTTTGTTAACAGGCTCAAAATTGATCATGTGTTAATGATTTATAAAGGAAGAGCAAGAGTGAGGAGACATTGTTGCCTGAGGAGAGGAGGTATTCGGTGGCTGTTTGGCATGTATCATCTGCTCCTGAGGCCCCTCACTGACGCCAGTGGGCGGACAAGCACCAGAGATAAGATCTCGCCGCTTCCTGCAGCACGGCCGCAGGGCATGGCCCTAAAGGCACACCCTAAGGGGCACGCCAGGCCCCTTGTGAGCCCCTGTGGAGCATGGATGGAGATTACTTATTATTTTGTTTTTGGGGATATGGGGAAACGTAAGGTAAAACCTAAAATACTGCCCTCTAGTACCCCAATACTCCCAGGCCCTATAGAAAACTTATCGGGTGCCTCATTAAGTTCAGGGGAAAGGATCTCCCCGGGACCACCGGTCTTATGCTTCTCTCCAGAGAGAAGTTGGCCTCAGATCAAAATTTACAAGCCCCATTAGCAGATAATAATTTTGCAGTCAGTTGAATTTCCTATTGAAAATTTGTCTAATGAGGAAATACCTCAAAATGTAACGCTTATGGATGCTTGGAAAGTGGTTAAGAGGTCGGAGGCTTTATTACAGGGTCCGGTACAGAAGCTTTGTGCTTTTCAGACCAAGTAGTGTCTAAAATGAAAAATATGGATGAGAAAATGAATGTATTGGGAGAAACTATTAAAAAGTCAGAAAATCAGATTGGATTGTTACAACGAACTAACACATCAGCAATTAAAGATAGCCTTTGGTTGCATAGGCAATGTGAAATAATGGAAAATCATATGAGAGCTTCCAATCTGAGAATATTAAATTTTCCAATACAGTACCCCCCCCCCCCCGAAATTCAGGGGGGTTACGTTCGCGGAGTGACCGCGAATGTTGAAAAACCATGAATATCGTAAGAGTGCTTTAAATGGCACTCTCCCTCCTCCTCCTGTCCCGGCGCTCACTGCAGTCAGACTCCCCGAGCTCATGCACACCAGCCCCTTGCGAGGCCCCAGGTGAAGGCTGAAACGAGGGAAGACCGCAGGTTGGGAAAGTGAAAGCTGGCTGTGCGGAACTGGTAAGGGAGCTTTTCCATTGGTCAGTCATTTGTGATATTTTCTGTCTGGAAGAGACAGTCAGAAAATACCACGGAATGACTGAGTCCATGAATCACGAACTGTAAATTTGCGGGGGTATAATGTATGTCATAAGAACATAAGCCTTGCCTCTGCCGGGTCAGACCAGGGGTCTATCGTGCCCGGCAGTCCGCTCCCGCGGCAGCCCCCAGGTCCATGACCTGTAAGTGATCCTTTTCCTAAATCGTGTATTCCCTATTCATTTAGTGTCCTGTAGAGTTACCCTCTATCTGTATCCTTCAATCCACTGCACCTTCAGGAAGTCATCCAATCCCTTTTTTAAACCCAATATTGTACTCTGACCTATCACCTGGGAGCGCATTCCAGGTGTCCACCACCCTCTGAATGAAGAAGAACTTCCTAGCATTCATTTTGAAACTGTCTCCTAATAGGGAATTAATTTGATTCCAGATTAGAAAATCATGTGGCATTATCATATGACACAGTTTTATTTGGTATAGAAATGAGGGCTAAGAAACAAATCTCATCTAATAATGACAAGTTATTGCTAATTTTAACTGGCATTGCCTTTCAACAGATCACTTACAATTGGAAGAATTGGAATAGACTTAATTATTGTTTTTGGTGGAACTCTGTATGCCATATATATAAAATGGAAAGGACACTAGCTGTCCAAAAAGGAAATTATAACAAATTTCAAGATGTGTGGAAGCAATTAATAGATTATTGTGAAGATTAAAAATATTCTTCCCTGTATAAAATTTTAAGACATTAAGGGGGGTATTTTTGATTATAATTGAAACAAATCATTTTCATAAATAAATAAGGGAGGGGGTAATATTTTATATTATGATGATCAATTATAGGATTTCAAGTGTATTTGAATGCTTAATTGATAAATGTCAATATTGTACTTGATTTAAGATTTGAAATGAATAAAGATTAAAAAAAAAAAGAAACTGTTTCCTTTCAACTTTTCTGAATGCCCTCTTGTTTTTGTTGTCCCCACTAGTCTGAAGAATGTGTCCCTCTCCACCTTCTCTATGCCTTTCATGATTTTATAAGTCTCAATCATGTCCCTCTAAGTCTCCGCTTTTCCAGGGTAAAGAGCCCCAGCTTCTGTAGCCTTTCAGCATACGAAAGATTTTCCATGCCCTTAATCATCCTTGTCACTCTTCTCTGGACCCTCTCGAGTATCGCCATATCCTTCTTAAGGTATGGCGACCAGTATTGGACACAGTACTCCAGATGCGGGCGCACCATCGCTCGATAGAGTGGTAGGATAACTTCCTTCGTTCTGGTAGTGATACCCTTTTTGATAATGTCCAACATTCTGTTCGCTTTCTTTGAGGCCGCTGCACATTGCACCGCCGGCTTCATTGTTTTGTCCACCAATACCCCCAAGTCTCTTTCTAGGTTGCCTTCCCCCAGTACCCTGCCTCCCATCGTATAGCTGTACATCGGGTTCCCTTTCCCTATATGCAAGACTTTACATTTCTCTACATTGAAGCTCATTTGCCATCTTTCTGCCCACTTGCTCAGTCTGATCAGGTCTCTTTGTAGATCTTTGCATTCCTCAACAGTTCTGACCCTGCTGGAGAGTTTTGTATCGTCCGCGAATTTTATAACTTCGCACTTCGTCCCTGTTTCCAGGTCTTTTATGAATATATTGAACAGCAACGGTCCCAACACTGACCCCTGTGGGACACCACTTGTGACCCCTTTCAAGCCAGAGTAGTGTCCTTTTACTCCTACTCTCTGTTTTCTGTCCGCCAGCTAATTCCTGATCCATCTGTGCACGTCCCCTACCACCCGTGGCTCCACAGTTTTCTTAGTAGGCGCTCATGAGGTACCTTGTCGAAGGCTTTTTGGAAATCCAAATATACGATGTCTATGGGGTCACCCTTGTCCAATTGTTCACTTATCCCCTCAAAGAAATGAAGTAGGTTCGTTTGGCATGATCTTCCTTTACAGAAACCATGCTGGCTAGTTCTCATCAGATTATTTCTTTCTAAATGCTCATTGATACTTTCCTTGATCAATGATTCTGCCATCTTCCCCGGGACTGAGGTCAGGCTCACCGCTCTGTAGTTCCCTGGGTCACCTCTTGAGCCTTTTTGAAGATAGGTGTAACATTTGCTATCCTCCAATCCTCTGGGATTACCCCTGTTCTCAAGGATAGGTTACAGGTCTTCCGCAGTAACTCTGCTGTTTCATCTCTGAGCTCTTTCAGTATTCTCAGGTGGATTCCGTCTGGGCCCGGAGATTTGTCCGATTTTAATCTATCTGCTTGAGAACGTCTTCGAGGCTTACCTCCATGCATGATAATTTTCCCTCTTGATCTCCCTTGAAGATTTTTTCCAGTTCCGGCACATTGGATGTGTCTTCTCTTGTAAAGACCAATGAGAAGAACATGTTTAGTCTGTCAGCCACCTCTTTTTCCTCCTTTACCACTTCCTTCCTGTCTCCATTGCTTTTGGCAGAGACACTACTAAGGAAGTACTTTAAAGAGGTTCTAGAATTGTGTAATGCTGAAACTATATTATTTAATAGATGTTTATATGTTCCAGTTAGAGGAACAGTTAACTCGGAGGGAGGTACTTCCAAAGGGTCTGAAAAAAAAGATCCAGTGGAAAATTTGACTTTATTTCTTGAAACTACTCAAGATGAAATTTCTGATCGTGCCACTCTTCTGGTTACTTTCTCCTCTGAAAATATTAAATGTATTGTTTTTAAAAAATTATTTCCTGAAAAAAGATTCCCTGTTTTGTGGACAGAAATTACAAATGTTTGTAGAGTCACCCAATATAGGCGTCAACAATTTCTTCAATATACATCTCATGTAATTTCTTTGGGTGCAACTTTTTTTCCTATAATTTCCAGCCAAGTGTTTGATTACTTATCTTAATTTGCTTTAGAATATTGTATGTATCATATACTGTGATATTCAAATAAATAATAAAGGAAGGAAGAGCACTTAGCTTTTGCCCGACGGCTGCCCAACCGTTTCACTTTTACAGTTTCTTCAGGGGATGTGCCTTCTCAAATATCCACACATCGGCCCAAATCGTTCTAGCCTAAAATGAAACCTAACTTAGGGAGTCTTGTACTAAAGCACGCTAATCAAGTTAGCGTGTGCTAAATGCTAACATGCCCATAGAATATAACGCGCCTTAGTAAAAGGACTCCCAAGTTACTTGAAAAAAAGCTACAGGTGCCGCTGGAGATACATTTATTCTTAAGAGCATAAGCATCGCCTCTGCCGAGTCAGACTATAGGTCCATCGTGCTCAACAGTCTGCACTCGCGGCGGCCCCCCAGGTTCGTGACCTGTACTTAAGACATTTTATCCTTTATAGTACCCTCTATCTATATCCTTCAATCCCCTACAGGAAATCATCCAATCCCTTTTTGAAACCCAAAATCGTACTCTGCTCTACCACCTCCTCCGGAAGCGCATTCCAGGTGTCCACCACCCTCTGCGTGAAGAAGAACTTCCTAGCATTTGTTCTGAATCTGTCTCCCTTCAATTTCTTTGAGTGCCCTCTTGTTTTTGTAACCCCCGCCAGTCTGAAGAATCTGCCCCTCTCCACCTTCTCTATACCCTTTATGATCTTGTAAGTTTCTATCATGTCCCCTCTAAGTCTCCGTTTTTCCAGGGAAAAGAGCCCCAGTTTCTCCAGCCTCTCAGCATATGAGAGGCCTTCCATGCCCCTTATCATCTTTGTTGCTCTTCTCTGGACCCTCTCGAGTGTCGCCATATCCTTCTTAAGGTACGGCGACCAGTATTGAACGCAGTATTCCAGATGCGGGTGTACCGTCGCCCGATATAGCGGCAGGATAACTTCTTTGGTTCTGGTAGTGATTCCTTTTTTAATAATTCCCAACATTCTGTTCGCCTTCTTGGAGGCCGCTGCGCATTCTGCTCCCGACTTCAATGATTGGTCCACCAAGACCCCCAAGTCCCTTTCTAGGTTGCTCCTCCCCAATACCATCCCCCCCATCTTGTAGCTGAACATCGGGTTTCCTTTCCCTATGTGCAAGACTTTGCATTTCTCTACATTGAAGCACATTTGCCATTTACTTGCCCATTCACTCAGTTTGTTCAAGTCCCTTTGTAGTTCTGTACATTCTTCAACAGTTCTAACCCTTCTGTATTTCATAAAACTACAGCCCTCTAGGGACTGCTTGCCGACTGCATAAATCTTTAAAAAGAACAGCAGCAACGGATAAAAACTGATCACATACTTTAAACTAGACGCTTCATACACTTTATCATTTAAAAACTGACACTTACTCTTTTTCTTAAAGCTAGCTTGTTTAAGTTCATGGACAATCCGTACGGCATGCTGAAAAACTGGAGTGTTGATTTTTTAAGGATTTTTTAATGGTGCCTGAATTTAAATCAAATGCTAGACCAAGCTTGGTCCCTTTTTAAGGACACGGTCACCGAGGCGCAAAATCTATATATACCGTGTATCAACAAGGGATCCAAGAGGAAAAAGAACAAAGAACCGGTGTGGCTCACTGTAGAGGTGAAGGAAGCGATCAGAGACAAGAAAACTTCATTTAAAGAATGCAAAAGGTAAAAAATGGACAAAAACTGGAACAAGCACAAACAACATCAACGCAGCAGGTGCCATAAGGCGGTAAAAGGGGCCAAAAGAGACTACGAGGAAAAATAGCCAAGGAGGCGAAGAACTTCAAGACGTTCTTTCGATATATTAAGGAGAAATGACCAGCGAAGGAAGCGGTGGGACCGTTGGATGACCATGGAATAAAGGGAGCGCTAAAGGAAGACAAAGCAATCGCTGACAAACTGAACACATTTTTGCGTCTGTATTTACCAAAGAAGATTTACACAGCATACCGGAACCCATCAGGCTATATGCTGACAGGATTGACGGTCAGTCTAGAGGAGGTGTGTAGGCAGATTTATAGGCTTAAGAGCGATAAATCCCCAGGACTGGATGGCATCCATCCAAGGATCGTCAAGGAACTGAAAGGGACCATAGCTGAACTGCTTCAACTAATAGCCAATCTGTCGCTCAAATCGGGAAAGATTCCAGAAGACTGGAAGGTGGCATATGTTACGCCGATCTTCAAAAATGGTTCAAGGGGAGATCCGGGAAACTACAGACCGGTTAGTCTGACCTCAGTACCAGGAAAGATGGTAGAGTCGCTGATAAAGGACTGCATTATTGATCACCTTGACAGTCACGGGCTGATGAGGACCAGTCAGCACAGTTTTAACAAAGGCAGATCGTGTTTGACGAACTTACTGCTCTTCTTTTAGGGAGTAAACAGATAGACAAGGGCGAACCAGTCGACATTGTATATCTGGATTTTCAGAAGGCATTTGACAAGGTTCTGCATGAATGACTACTTCAGAAAATTGCAAGCCATGGAATCGAGAGTGAAATACTCACGTGGATTAAAAACTGGCTCGAGCATAGGAAAGAGAGAGTGGGGGTAAATGGACAATACTCGGACTGGAAGAGCATCACCAGTGGGTGTCGCAGGGCTCGGTGCTTGGATCCATGTTCTTCAACATCTTTATAAATGATCTGAACATTGGTATGACGAGTGAGGTGATTAAATTTGCGGACGATATGAAGATATTCAGAGTAGTGAACACACGGGGAGATTGCGAAGATCTGCAACGTGACATAATCAGGCTCGAGGAATGGGCATCAACATGGCAGATGAAGTTCAACGTGGATAAGTGTAAAGTGATACATGTCGGTAACAAAAATCTCAAGCACGAATACAGAAAGTCTGGGGCGGTACTTGGAGAGACCTCCCAGGAAAGAGACTTGGGAGTTATGATTGACAAGTTGATGAAGCCGTCCGCGCAATGTGCATCAGCGGCAAAAAGGGCAAACAGAATGCTAGGAATGATGAAGAAAGGGATCATGAACAGATCTGAAAAGATTATCATGCGGGCCATGGTGCGCCCTCACCTGGAGTACTGCATCCAGCACTGGTCGCCGTACATAAAGAAGGACACGGTACTACTCGAAAGGATCCAGAGGAGAGCGACTAAGATGGTTAAGGGGCTGGAGAAGTTGTCGTACAGCGAAAGATTAGAGAAACTGGGCCTCTTCTCCCTCGAACAGAGAAGATTGAGAGGGGATATGATCGAAACATTCAAGGTACTGAAGGGAATAGACTTAGTAGATAAGGACAGGTTGTTCACCCTTTCCAAGGTGGGGAGAACGAGAGGGCACTCTCTAAAATTGAAAGGGATAGATTCCGTTCGAACATAAGGAAGTTCTTCTTCACCCAGAGAGTGGTAGAAAACTGGAACGCTCTTCCGGAGTCTGCCATAGGGGAAAACACCTTCCAGGGATTCAAGACAAAGTTAGACAACTTCCTGCTGAACCGGAACGTACGCAGGCAGGACTAATTTCAGTTAGGGCGCTGGTCTTTGACCAGAGGGCCGCCGCGTGAGCGGACTGCTGGGCACGACGGACCACTGGTCTGACCCGGCAGCGGCAATTCTTATGCTCTGAACAGGACCAATCGCGGCTGGCAATGACATCAGCCATTGCAAAATACGTGCTTGTTTTGTGCTTTTATTAACCCTAAATGGTTTTTTTAAATATAAAAAACAAAAGGTTGAGACTGCTTACTTATTAAATGTTAATATGTACGGGCCACCTTGAAGAGCCTTCAAATCCTTATTCAACGGCCCTTAATTTAAAAAAAATCACCAGAAAGGAATGTCTATCATAGCTGTACGAAGCATCATTTATAACAGGGTTAGGGAACTCCGGTCCTCGAGTGCCATATTCCAGTCGGGTTTTCAGGATTTCCCCAATGAATATGCATAAGATCTATTTGCATGCACTGCTTTCAATGCATATTCATTGGGGAAATCTTGAAAATACGACTCTCGAGGACTGGAGTTCCCTACCCCTGATTTATAAGATTAAGTGTCTGAGACACAAACCGATGTTTTCATTCTGTTTGTAAAGAACGTTTTAAGTCTCCGTCCAATTGCAAGCCCCAATAAAATTGTATGCTTTTTATCGCTATCACAGTCGGCCCAATGGTGCACATTATTTGGTCTTACTATAAAAGCACCACTATATTCAACGTCTCTTAATGGTATGTTGTAAACGAACCCCCTCGTCTACGAAACCACGCTAGCGGTTTTTAGTGCAGGGAGCCGCGCAGGATGGCCCTTGCTGCTCCCGACGCTCATAGACTTCTATGAGCGTTGGGAGCAGCGCGGGCCATTCAGCGCGGCTCTCTGCACTAAAAAACCGCTAGCGCGGTTGTGTAGAAGGGGTAAGTTTACCTCCCAGAGTAACATGCTATCTCCCTATGATCATTGTATATAAAAAAATGTTGCTGCTAAGATATTGACTCACTTTCACCCTCTTTTCCTAAGGCGCACTAGCCGATTTAGCACATGCTAAATATTCTATGGATGCGTTAGTATTTAATGTGCGCTAAATCGGCTAGTGAGCCTTAGTAAAAGACCATTGCTATTGTGTTTCCACTACAAGGTGGCAAATGACTAAAAATAAAAGTTAGGTGCCTACATCAGTGTTTCTCAACCTTTTCAAGCCAAGTACCCCCTAAGCCTTACAAACTCCAACTGTGTACCCCCACCCAAGCTCCGCCCTAGACCCGCCCCTGACTCCACCCCTATAATAATAGTACTAATTGTAATGCCATTTCTTCTATTTATTTTTATAAACAACCAATCTCACCCAAAGTCTTGGTTTCTTATAAACTTCTTCCTATCAACCCTCTCCAACGCCATGTCACATCTCTCCCTCCATCACTATGTCCAATATTCCCCCACCTTGCATCCCCTCTGTTTCCTCTCCACCACCATATCCAACCCAGTAAACAATTAATCTCATCCTTCTCCCCCCTCCCTGCCTTCCAGCCTTTGTCAAGCAAAAGATCGTGTCCCCCCTTTCTTGTTGAACTGCTCCTTCGGTCCTCAGCCCCCAGCAACACTCCCCGCAATGGACAGCGCAAGCAGCTACCCACACGCTGCACGTGGCTCCGACATCAACTCTGACCTCGGAGAGAAGGCTTCTGGGTCAGCCACTTGAATCGCTGCATGCACTGCCCACCGCAAGGAGCGCTGCCAAAGGCTGAAGACCGGAGAGCGCAGCTCCAAGGTTGTCACGCTGTGTCGGCTTCGGGGGCGGGGCGGCACGGCGAAGCAGAGATCGGCAGCGGCTTCAGCGGGCAGGCAGGAACGCGAGATCCCGGGCGGCGGTGAGGTGGAACGCCGCCTCTATGGACGGGCGGAAATTGCATACCTCAACAAGTGGCCCGCGTACCCTGTGATGGGAAACACCGGCCTAGATTAGCTAGACGCACTGATCTAGATGCCATTTACAGAATCTGGACCTAATCGCCTCTCGGTTTTGAGCATCAGCCCCTGAATCAACTGACAATCACTCTAGTGTCCCTCTCCCCCTCCGGTTGACTTGTAAGATTCTCCATGAACTTTTATTGAGTTTTTCTAAGGCCTCCGCTGCCTGATATTCTTACATCAAACACGTGAAAACTCATTTGCAAGTCAATGCGGCTTGCCTTTGTTGGGCAGCAGAGTGTACCTCATTTGCATGTGTTTGTTTCCATGTTGGAGGACTTACCAGCAATCTGTAGCTGGTGTGGATTATGCTTGGTACCAGCTATAAGGCCTGACACTTGATTCAGCTGTTTTCAGCCTTGCATCATCATCCTGAAGATGGAGAAGTTGCACTGCAGTAACTAAATATGCCTTGAAGGGAAAAAAAAAAAAGATGAAAGAAACCTGAATGCTTCCCATAACAGGGTCACGTTTTCTTTCTGCTGCTACCTCGAGCTGACAAACTGAAGTGTACACATGTCGCTGCCTGGAAATAAAAGTAGGTACTCTAACTACTACTGTTTATTATTGCTATAGCGCTGAAAAGGCCTACACAGTGCTGTACATTTTAACATAACAGTAGGCAGTCCCTGCTCAGAAGAGCTTACAATCTCATTTAGACAGCACATTTCAGGGTTGGGGAGGTTATAGCGGGTCTAGGTATCTGACGGCAGTGAGGGGGAGTTAAGAGTTGAAAGCAGTTTCGAAGAAGTGGGCCTTTAGTTTGGATTTGAACACTGCCAAGGGCGGAGCACGTCGTATCGATTCAGGCAGCCTGTTCCAGGCATACGGCGCCGCAAGAAAGAAGGGACGGGGTCTGGAGTTGGCAGTGGAAGATAAGAGGTGCAGATCTGAAGTCGCTCGGCCTTGAAACACTGCAACACCCCTAACACCTTTGCTTAAAAATCCTAACAGGGCACTAGGCCACAACCTAGGGTTGCCAAATTTTTCATCTGGAAAAAGAGGATGCCTGGCCCTGCCGTGTTGCACCCCTCCTCCAGTCCCAACCCCAGCCCCATGCAGACCTCATATCTTCGGGCTGAGTCTATGCACAGATGCACTCCGGACTCAGCCTCCATCTCAACAGCTTTTTGAGACCCGGACAAAGTGCCGGGTTTGGAAAAGCCGCCCAGTTCTCTAAAAAGAGAACATGTCCAGATAGGTCAAGAAAGGATTGGACATTTTCCTGCTGGAAAAAGGGATAGAGGGGTATAGATAGGGAGCTACTGCGCAGGTCCTGGACCTGTTGGGCCACCGCGTGAGCGGACTGCTGGGCACGATGGACCTCGGGTCTGACCCATTGGAGGCATTGCTTATGTTCTTAACCCTAATGGTGACCTGTCAAATGCGCGCAGGACAAACATACGCCAACAATTGCACCCCGACATTTGCGCACATGACAGATGCACACACTGAATGGGCGCTCCGTTCCAACAGGATACTATGTTGTCTTTTTGAGGGTTACAAAGTACGGTAACCCTCTTTATTGAGGGGGAGGGGGGAGGGGGAACCCCCCCAACTACACTTAAAATATTCGCTTCCTATCTGGTGTTAGGGTTAGTGGATATCTGGAAAGCCCTGATTTGCTGAGACTCCTCTTGCCCCGTCCCTTGGGAGGGGCTTGAGGGGCCGGAGGAGTCTCAGCAAATCAGGGCTTTCCAGATATCCTTCAAGGGCAACATTTGTCCTGCACGCACTTGTCCGTGCGCACAATTGTCGGGACGCGTTTGTCGGAGTGGAATTGTCCTGCACGGATTTGTCGGTGTACCAACCCTACCCACAACCAGTGGTCGTTTTCTAGAAAAGGGAAAGGTATAGTGGGAGAAAAGGGGTGGAAGAGGGATGCCAACTTCCAGTCCAGCTGCAGTGGAGAAAAAGGAAGCAAATTCAAAACACTTCCAGGTCAGAAATCTGGCAGGAATCGCTGCTGGACTCTAACAAAAGAAAAGGGACTGTTCTGAAGCGGCACCAGAAAAGATATACAGTGTTCCTCCGTGAAATTTGCGGTTCGCCAAATCACGGACTCGCTCATTTGCGGTCTGCTCCGTCCACCTCTTCCTGTAGTAAAGTCGGGCTACACCTATCAGGAGCTGCGTGTCAAAGCAGCTCCTGATGGGTGCAGCCCGACTTTACTACAGGACGAGGTGGTTGGAGCAGACCGCGAGTGATGAAAGAGGGAGAAACGTTGGATGTGACAGTAGAGGGAGTTGGAGAGATGCAACCTGGATTCCTCTCTCTCTTTCTCCACTCCCTTTGCAGCAAAGGGAGGGAATGAGAGAGAAAGAGATGGTGGACAGTGAGAGAAAGAGGGAGACCTGTTGCACATTGGGGGGGGGGGGGAGGAGAGAGGAAGAAATGCTGTTCAGGAGTGGGGAAGGGATTGATCCAGGACAGAAGGGAGAATGGGAGAGAGGGAGAAATGCTGGACCTGGTAGGAGGAACCAATGGACAGCAACAGAAGAATTTGCAGAAGACGGAAAAGCGGAGATAAGAGAAACTGGGACCAACTTGATAGAAAAAATAAATCTCCAGACAACAAAAGTAAAAAAGGAATTTATTGACTGAAATATGTTAGCTCTGTGAAATGTATATGGCAGATGTCTTTGTATTGTGTTCAAAAGAAAAGGAAATACATTTCTGGTTTGATTTTTCCAGTGCTGAAGTACTAGCTGGCCCTTGCTGTGGCTGGTGGGGATCCCCAAGCACCGCCTGCTGAGGACCTCCTCCAAACGTGGCCAGAAACCTGGGCCAATCAGAGCCTTAGGCCTCTCCCCAATGCAACCCAGGATGCACTGAGGAAGGGAAGGCCTACCATTTTTGAACTGTTTTGAGTGTGCTTGTATAAGTACAAAAAGGCAGGATACAAGTCCCAATCTCTTTCCCTGATGTCATAATGTCTCATTCTACCAATGCCTAAGGGCCAATCCCAACCTCATCAGTGATGTCACAAAGGCTTAATTGTTCTATACTTGGCTCACTTCTGATATTGTAATGGAGGAGCTACAGCCTCAGTACCCTACCATTGTGGGTTCAAACTAGAAAGTTGCACGGGGACAGAAATCAAGCCCATCACCGCTGGAATCAAATCCCCATCCATCCCTATAAACTTCAAAAGTAGTTATTTCATTTAATTATGCCACTGCCCCAGGTACATTAGCTAGACTGTGAGCTCACTGGGACAGATAGACAAAATGCTTAATGTGGTTGTAAAATTACAAAAAGGGAGTATACAAGTCCCAACCCCTTTCCCTGATGTCATAATGCCTCATTCCACCAATAAAAGTCAACCTCATCAGTGATGTCACAATGGCTTCATTGTTCTATGCTTGGCTCACTTCTGATATTGTATTGGAGGAGGGTGTGACACAGTGGTTAGAGCTATAGTCTCGGCACCCTGAGATTGTGGGTTCAATCACTTCACTGCCCCAGGTACATTAGATAAATTGTGAGCCCACCAGAACAGATAGGGAAAATGTCTGAAGTGCCTGTATATAAACCTCTTTGGAGTGTGTCCCTTTCCCCTGACCACATTTCTCTACCAATGTAGCATTGTCTGAAAAGATCTCATTGCTTCTGAGTTTATATGGTCAATATTTATTTTTAGATTTGTAACTCAGCCGTTCTGTTATAAATAATCACAATTTAATCAAATTATAGATATAGATATAACTATGTACACATATATATGTCTATATGTACATGCATGCTATATACATATTTAAGTTCTACATACATATATACACACAGTCAGTTCTGCAATTATTATTTTGAACTGGAAGGAAGGCGTTCAGGTGCCTTTGATGCCAGAAACATTTGAAACTGTTCTTCAGTCTTTAAATATCAACAGTGACAGAAAAATGGCAACAAATCAAGAATTACATTTGAAGCTGATGAAGACGGCTGGGACTCTTGCTGGAAGAAGTGCTGTATTAAAGTATTACCCAGCAGAAGACCCAGCACTGCTGTTTTAAGCTCTCCAAAATGACAGCTGGCAAAAAAAAAAAACAAAACAACAAACATGGCATGAGCTGGGTCTGTTCATGCCCCTCAAGGGCTAGAGCTGAGAACCTCGAAACCAAAAAGATCCAAGGGCAATCCAAGACAGCAGGACAAGGGAGGGACATTTATAAGTCCATAAAAAGTACAAAGCAAATGTCCTTAATTCCCCTAAAGCAGTGGTCCTCCATCCTGTGTCATGATACCCATCCAGCCAAGTTTTTAGGACATAAAACAATTATTTCACATAAGCAAAGCCGTACTGAGTCAGACCAATGGTCCATCTAGCCATTTCCAATCCAGGTCACAAGTACATGCCAGAAACCTCAATTTGCAGCAAACAGTGGCTTCTCCCATGTCTGTCTCCCAACAGAGGTAGTGGATGCAAATTTATCTCATGCATATTCATCATGGATATCCCAAAGACCAGATTGGCTGAGTTCTAGAGGGATCTTTATCCCTTATTCTTCTGAGCCTAATTCTAGTAGGCTCTTATCCCAATTTTATTATGTGAAGGACTTAGTGTGGGTAAATTAACACTTTATTTTGGCAGAATTCACTGGTCATTGACAAGAGTTCAGCAAGATTATGGAAAAATTGCACAGAGTGTGTCTACAGCGCTCTGCTCTGACAGCTGTTCTCCTCTTCGCTCTGATCGTCGGTAAAGCACACATCCACGTCACTCTCCTCCTCGCTCTTGGGCTCCCCCTGCTGGCGAGGACCCATAGCGGCCGCAGAAGCCGGGGGATCCCCGCCCGAGGCCGGGCTCTGTCCAGGGTGGCGGGATTTGATGTGGCGCTCCAGGTCCCGACGACGCACTAACACCTTGCCACAGAAATCGCAGCGGTAGGGTGTGTTGCCCTCCGCGTGGAGCCGGATGTGTTTGTTCAGGTTGCTCGGGTCGCCGAAGGGCCTCAGGCAGACCTTGCACTTGAGAGGCTTGTAGCCCGTGTGTGTGCGCATGTGGATTTTCAGGCCGTACTTGCGTGAGTAGAGCTTGCCACAATACAGGCACAGGTGACCCTTCTTGGGCTTGCCCTGCTGGGGTGGGGCTGGGCCAGGAGGTCGGGGGAGGCTCTTGTCGGCTGTGATCTCGCGCAGCTGCTGCGTGTGCAGGGCCAGCTCCTGCTCCAGGCCGGCCAGTGAGCCCATTTCGGGAGTGCCCATGTAGGGCACTGGATCAGGGTAGCGGAGCAGACCACCCAAGTGCAGCTTAAGGGGGTAGCAGGAGGGCGAGCCATAGAGAAGCTCCCCACCATACAGCGTGAAGGGTACCATGGGCATCCCGCAATCAGCAGCTGAGCAAGGGGGTAGAGTGTAACGATCCAGGGGCAACCCGGCGGGTGCCTGACCATAGGAGCCTGGGGAGGAACCAGCAGGCACCTGCTTGAAGGCTGAGGCCTCGTCCACATGCGACAGGAGGGGGAAACCCCGGAGGCCTCCAGCGCAAGGGAGCAGCCCATCTTCTGGAGGTGCACACTTGGGCAGCAGTGGCTGCTGGTGGTGGCTCCCCAGGCTCTCGATTCCCAGCCGGGTGGCTTTGGGAGCTTTGCCACCCAAGCCCAGCCCACCGCCCTTGGAGTTCATTTTGCACTGGCCAGTAGGCTTGAAGGCAGAGCGTATCCCAGGGTAGAAGGTCAAGCCATGGCTCAGACTGCCTACCATGCTCAGGAGCTGTCCATGGTGCCTCACTGAGCTCATGCCTAGTGCGAGCTCCTGCTCCTCTCTCCTTCTGGTCACCCCTGCTTTGCTCAGAGCCTGAGCGCTAGCCAGTTCCCTCTTGGTGCCTTCCCTGGGGCCGCCGTTGGAGTGAGTATTTGATAAGATGTCTGGGGGTTTAGATGAAAGGTGCCGAAAGGGCTCTGAGTTTCTCCCTTGCTCCTGGCTGATGAAACTCCGACCATTGTTTAAGACACACTGAAAGTGGATGTGAGATTTCAGAGTGTTGGGATACTTGAAAGTCCTCCAGCAGTACCAACAAATGTAGCGTTCTTCACCTGAAAATTAAAAGAAAAAAAAAAGTATTATAGTAATGATGAAAATTGCTTTGCGTATGAGAATTATTGTAATAATTAATAAAAAATTATTGAACTTAAAAAAAATGTTTGTTTAGCCTGACCGCAAGACAACGAGATACCGTCTCTTACTTCAAAACTTGTTAAGACCTGGTGAACAAGAGCTCGAAAACAGAATTCTTCCCCCCAAAAAATGATGCACATTTTGTATCTGGCAATCAATTCTAAATTACGAATTGGGGGTTTTCTCTCCAGGCGCTTAAAAGATACAAATCATTTTTGCAAATTGGTGAAAATGGAATAAAAGCATCATGCCGATTGGATTTTAACTTTCAAATTATTATTTATTTATTATTTTCATAGCTTATTTTGTGAAAATGCATCCGAATGTTTGAAATGTACATTCTAACAATCTCTCATCATGCAACGGGTGTTACTTTTACAATCTTTTTCTTAATCAAAAACATTTTGTAGGCGTTAAGCTTTCTTTAGAAAAAAAAAAATAAATAAACTTTGGATTGAAAAGGTCAAAAAGTTATGGGAACTGAAAAGAGCGAATGGGAGCATGGTTGGGTTTTGTTTCGTTTCGTTTTGTATTTGGAGGGGAGTGGAGGTGCGAAAATGAAATGTTAGTCTGCAAGGGAGGATTTTAAAGTGTAAAGAAACGAGAAAGACAAGGCCCTGAACGGTGACAACGATGGAATGGAGGGACTCGGGGGTCTCTGAAATGACAGGGTGGTCCATGAAGTCAATTCGATTCGGGTTATGAAGGCTCAATGTTAACCCGCTGGTTCTCAGTCCGGGCAGGTTGGGCCAGCTGCTTCCTCGTGGGCCAGGCTCTCCCTAGTCTGTGCTGGGCTCCGGCCCATCTGTTGGGGTTTACGGAATAGAAGCAGCGTATGTCAGGGAGTTTGAGACGTCTCCCAACAAAAGACCAACTTAATGTTGATGAGATCCCGAGACAAAGGCCAGACAATATCGGTAAGGTCCGTCTGTAATCTTTGCCATTCCAAAAAAAAAAAAAAGACAAAATGGCTTTTGTCTCGGCCTCTCGAGGATTCTTAAAACACTTCTTGCATTTCCAGAAACTCAGCTAATCAGGCATAATTTTGTAATGTGTGGACCGAATTTAAAGAGCGGGTAATTGTGAACTGGAATCCGATGCACATAGAGTGACAATAAAAAAGCATTTTTAAAAAAAAGTGTGTTTAACAAAGTTTGCCACCTCTTTTTTAAAAAAAAATATATAAATGATTCTTAATTTTACTGATATTAACCAGAACATATTCCTGCTTATGGGTGTGAAAAAAATATCAGAGTTAAGCTCCATATCATTCAAAAGGTTTTCCTTCCGACAAAACTTTGGAACCAGAACTCTTAGGATGCATTAGGACAAGCCTGTTAGCTTTTCTACCAGATTCTACTTTGTCACGATAGTAAAGGTCACCTCAGGTAGTATAAATGTTTCAAATTCTGAGGATTTTCTTTGTAATAATCTCCTGCAATAAAAAAAAAATTGTACGGATTTATATCTATAACAGACACGACGAGCTCTGCAGATCAAATCCTAGAAGTGATTGTTGTAAATATTTTTTTTTCTTGTTTGGGGGCTATATCCCACATGTTTAATGGGGAAACGCCTCCTTTTTCCGTTTGAAGCTGGATCTATAATTTTTATGAGAAACTGTTTTTTAATGTATATATATTTCTAACTCTTACCTAACATAAATGTGGGCGGAGTAGCTTAAAAAGTTAAAGAGATAATCTCAAGCTAGCAAAGATTTCCTTAATTCTGAATAATGAAGAAACTGACTCTTTATAACACTGAATTAAAAAAAAAAAAAAACACCCAACAAAAAACAGCAAGTGGGAAAGGGAGCATTTAGTACAGGCTTGGAGTATGCAGGGCAGGATTTCCGGGTCTCCTTGTTTTATGAGGGATTTTTGAGGTTTGCTTTTTTGGTTGGGGGCGTTGTTTGGGGGGTGTTGTTCTTTTTTTTTTTTTGCTAGTTCTAGGAGCACCTGTACCACTTCACTAATGTCAGTTCTTAAAGATTAAGAGCCAGACTCAGTAAAATACGGCACACTAACTTTGTCTGTATATAAATCTTGGCGCCATTCTATTTAAAGTTCTTTTAGCTGCCATAAAAAAATATCAAATGCTCAGATCTTTATGCCAAACGTTAGTACTCAGTAAATATCACCCTACACAATAGTCCTAATGCATTGTGCTGAAACCTTCTCAATTAATAGAGCTCAATGGATACCATTATCCAAATAGCAGCTATAGATGTAAGAGAATTTTGTATGGACCTTCAGAATGGAACCAGGCATTTTATACTCCAGGCTACTAAGGCAGGGCTGCCCAAGTCCGGTCCTCGGGATCTACTGGCAGGCCAGGTTTTCTGGTTATCCGCAATGAACATGCAGAAGGGAGATTTGCATACCAAGAAGGCAGTGCAGGCAAATCTCTCTCATGCATATTCATTGCGGATATCCAGAAAACCTGGCCTGCCAGTAGATCTCGAGGACCGGACTTGGGCAGCCCTGTACTAAGGGCTCCGTCAGTCCGATATTTTATTGAAACGTATCCATTTTATTTTGTATTCGTGCTTTTATGACTTTTCAACTTTCCTAAATTTTCTTAAAACTCACATAAAAAGTTTTAAGAAAATTTAGGAAAAGTTGAAAAGTCATAAAAGCATGACTACAAAATAAAATGGATACGTTTCAATAAAATATCGGACTGACGGAGACCTTAGGGCTCCTTTAACTAAGTGGCGCTAGCGTTTATAGCGCACGCAGGAAATGACCGCGCGCTACGCTTCTAGAATTAACGCCGGCTCGATGCTGGCGTTAAGGTCTAGCGCACGTGGCAATTCAGCGCGCGCTATTCCGCGTGTTAAAGCCCTAACGCACCTTTGGAAAAGGAGCTCTTAGTAGCCTGGAGTATAAAATGCCTGGTTCCATTCTGAAGGTCCATACAAAATTCTCTTACGTCTGCAGCTGCTATATGGATAATGGTATTTTTAAAAAAAACACCCATCAAACATACACCGTAAACTGTTTTTGAAGTCTTGATATGTAAATACTCTAATAGTTCTTGATTTTCCTAATTGTCCCCGTTTTTAGCGAAACGTAATCATACATACCAGGGGCCACTGAAAAGTTGTCAGCCCAACCAACAAAGCTGGGGCAGTCTCCATCACGATTTTTTTTTTTCCCCCGTTCCGTATTTTTCCGACAGAACGAAAAAAAAAAAAAAGTGGGAAATCACTGCACTAAAGAATACAGCCCTCAATGGAGACTGCCCCAACTTTGTTGTCCGGGCTGAGAACTTTTCAGGGGGCCCCTGGTAGAACCAGACTTCCCATAAGAACAAAACTGAGATTGGCATTTGAACCGAGTGGGTGAGAAACTCGTTAGCACTGGAAAATGCACAGCGCTGCGTACGCCTTTCAGCGCTAGAGAAATAATAAATAAGTCAATGGGGTTTCTTTCCACAGACATCTTAGCAGAGCAGTGACCCCTTAACTGCCTGAACTCTGTACGTCTTCCTACAATTCAGACGGTTTAAAATCTAATTGGAAGGGAGCGTTCCTATTCGTCTTGGCCCAACCATTTCACTTCTGCTGAAAAGCTGGGACAAATTTGGACTTCTTGCTGTAAAAAAAACGTTTTCGGCTTTAAGAAATAGCTGTCGGATGCCCCACTGGGACATCACATGTACTAACCTAGGATTTTGAATCCGCGGCCAATGCTAATTTCTGTTCTGAGAAGCCGACCCGGATCCTATTGAAAAAGGGCTGAGTTACCAAATCGGGGTAAAGCCGGCAAGAGCGCAGCTGACTGATGCAGGCGCTAGATTTAGCGCCCCAGGAATTGAAAGGAAAGTATAATTGTCTCGTGAAGGCTTCTTTGTAATATATTGGACGATAAGAGTAAAATCCATTGGCCCGAGCTTCAGCCCTGCAGACTGGCGATTATTGGGGGAAAACAGGGGTTCTCCTGCCCCCGACCCCCACCAATGACGGAAATGAGGGGAAGAATACAAAAATGCATAGTTTCATATAACAAATGTCGTACTTTGAATTAACGTTTTAACTTTCACAAAGTCGGAGACTTAAAAAAAAAAAAAAAGAAATTGTATATAAATATTTCCACCCCTATCAGTTGTAAAATCAAACCATCAGTGCCATGAAGAACTGCAAACAAGCTGTTAACTCAGCGCTCCTTTTACGGTGCCGCGTTAGGGCTTTAACACGTGGAATAGCGGCGCTTAATTGCCGTGCGCGCTAGACCTTGAGCTGGCGTTAGTTCTAGCCACGTAGCGCGGGTTTAGCGTGCGCTAAAAACACTAACGCAGATTAGTAAAAAGTAATCATTTCACCCTTACATTCCCTCAAATCAAACAGCGGGACAAGTTGATTCGGTCCCTGCGTCTCTCCACATTTTCCATTTCTTCGGAGCGTAGCTCTCACCAGTGGATAAAGTCCTTCTAATTTCCAGTTTCTGGCGCTTTCCAAGGAAGTTATTGATGTAGTATTACATAGTAACATAGTAGATGACGGCAGATAAAGACCCGAATGGTCCATCTAGTCTGCCCAACTTGATTCAATCTAAAAATTTGTTGGGGGGGGGGTTTCCCCCTTTTTTCCTTTTAGCTATTTCTGGGCAAGAATCCAAAGCTCTGCCCGGTACTGTTCTTCACACATCTATCCCTATGTAAATCGCCTCGAACCTTTTTGGTATAGTGCAATTAATAAATTGCGGATTAGATTAGATTGAACCAAATGTGATTTATGGTTATAGATCCAGATTAATTTGGAAAGTAGCTCTTAGCCCGTTTGGGTAATTGGTTATTAAAAATGTTATTTCTGAAAGTGGCAGTGAGGTTATAACGGGAGTGAGGTCGCAGGAACTATTGTGGGTTTTTTTAACATAAAATCTGACGGGGTTTTTTTTTTTTTTTAATTATGCATGCCAAGCCCATAATTCAGTACAGGGGGTGCCGAAAAGTTCTCAGTCCAGCCAAGAAGAGAATGACGGGTATATATGGTTTAATCAATGATCCGAAACATTGAGAATTTTGTTCCTGCAAATTGGCAAGTAACGAAATATTAGCAGAGTCTTTTGCCTGATTTGGTTGGTAGGTGACCATTTTACAGCGATCCATAGCCATGTCGGGAGAATGCCTTCTAACTACCTGACCCTTGGATGGTGACGTAATGTCACTTTAAAATGTTAATTGCGTAATAAATCCTCATTGATTACTAGTTTCGTGGGGACATTTCTTTTTGTCATATTTATTCGTGGTTTCGACCTCTGACTGGCCATGTAATTTCCCCTCAGATCTTCTTTTTTTTTTTTTTTTTAACTATAAAAGTAATTCCAAAAGATATTGGCCACAGCCCGAAAATTAAACCCCCCTTCCTCCATCGAATTATGACCTTGATTTGCAAGGTGAACATTAAAAGTAGAGCTTAAAAATAGTTTTGCCAGACAAAAATGAGCATAAAACAACAACTACAAATTCATAACTATATAGAAATCTAGATTTTTAAAAAATACGAGGTATATAAGCCATGGATAACACCAGACTGTCATATTACTCCCACTTTTGAACTTTTTTTTGCATGTCATATTCTCACAGTACAAAGATGGAAAATTGTGCTGACAAATTTAATTACTGTATTTCCAGTGTGTTTATTTTTTTTAAAAAATGTAGTCTGATAATACCTAATTACATTGTCAAATTGGATTCATTTATTTTTCATTCCCATTTGAATGTTCCAAAATTTTTTTCTTAAGGACTGGCTTCTTTCAGAGACCTGCGAAGAAGCTCTTCGGGTTGGGGAGAAGTCTTATGTCGATTACTTGTGGGCCATTCGTTTGCCCGTCTTTATCAGCATTGTACCTTTCTCATCGTGAACCGGGGTCGCTGTAGTCGGGATGTCAAACCACTGAGCCAAAGAGCTGGAGTACCAAACAGTCAGCTCCTCCCCTGGCTGCACATCCCGGAGGACTCGGTAGAAAATCTAAAAAAAAAAACAAAAACAAAACAGAAGGACAATGAAGAAAAAAAAAAAGTCAGATCTAATATAAAAACAAAACAAAAACTCTAAGTGTAGTTTAAGAAGAGCAGTAAATCACCTGTCCTCCAGGTAAGTCTGCAGTAGCCTCCAAATTCTGTTCCTGGTTGTTCCTGGCAGGCCGGATTAACCCTATCCACTCTGCAGATGAGTCGCCGGCTTCATCCACTAATTCTCCTCTCACCATCCGCACCTGAAACACAAGAAACGCCCACGCTGTGATTCCCACAGTCGCTTTGTATTGGAGACACCACCTTTAAAAGTCAGCTAGACTTAACTCTGTTCTGTCCGTTCCCCTTCCACGCCCAACCCTCAACCCTTTCTCTAAAGCACTACCGCAAGAAGTGTATTTTTGTTTTTTAAGCTGATTAATACAAATACTGAGACCAAAAGAAAAGGTGTCTTTTATAGCAGTAAATAGCAGAATTATTTCTGTTGCATTGATAACGTTAAAGCGATTCTTTCTCATGTGAAAAACAAAACCATACTGTACAGAAAAGTTTATCCTAGATGATTGTACCAAGAAAAAGAAAGTGCTTAAAGAATTTTCGTTATTTTATGAGGGTGGTTTGGAAAGGTTTGGTAAAATAAATCAAGTTAAACAAGGGTTATAC
Organism: Geotrypetes seraphini; assembly: GCF_902459505.1. NCBI lineage: Eukaryota > Metazoa > Chordata > Amphibia > Gymnophiona > Dermophiidae > Geotrypetes > Geotrypetes seraphini. The sequence continues at coordinate 21,005,743 of NC_047086.1, forward strand.
ACACAGTCCAGCGATTGACCAGTTTTATCGTAAGCTATTTTCCTGGAAACTAGCTGATAGAGACTAACTTGCTTTTTTTTTTTTGACCAAACTTTTAAAATCATCAGTGGTCTCAAACTCGTGGCCCGGGGACCACATACGGCCCACCTGGTACTATTTTGAGGCCCTCGGTATGTTTATCATAATCATACCGATAAACATACCGATATGATTATTAGCTCTTTAGCTATAAATTACAATATTATTATTATGACTTAGCCAAAAGGAAAGATTTATAAACTATAAAGAGTTTTACCTCATGCAAAATTGTCATTTCTTTAATAAAACAACTATTTTTTTTCTGAGGCCCTCCAAGTACTGACAAATCCAAAATGTGGCCCTGCAAAGGGTTGGAGTTGGAGACCACTGCCTTAAACTGTATCCACGACATCCTGTTTGTCTTTGGGAAGCAGAGCCAAGATTGTGATGTCATAATGCCTCATTCCACCAATAAGAGCCAACCTCATCAGTGATGTCACAATGGCTTGATTGTCCTGTTCTCCCCTCTGCTTTCCAACCCAGAAAGCAGATTAACCATTCCCCTTAACTCAGTGGTCTCAAACCTGCGGCCCGCCAGGTACTATTTTGAGGCCCTCGGGATGTTTATCATAATCACAAAAGTAAAATAAAACAGTTTCTTGATCATATGTCTCTTTAGCTATAAATTACAATATTATTATTATGACTTAGCCAAAAGGAAAGATTTATAAACTGTAAAGAGTTTTACCTCATGCAAAATTGTCTTTTTTTTTTTTTAAATAAGACATTAACTTTTTGTTGAGGCCCTCCATGTACCGACAAATCCAAAATGTGGCCCTGCAAAGGGTTTGAGTTGGAGACCACTGTCCTATATGGACAGCCTCCATCATTGTCTTCAAAGTATTCTGAAGCAATATTTTATTTTCCATACTGATTTTATAAATGAGACTAATCAGGCCAGATACAAAACTAACACTCTAAACGATGTAAAAATTAAACGTTTTATGTTTCAATTAAAAACCAGTGCATCTCCGAGCTCCATACGCCTATCATAAAATAGATCTTTCAAAAAAGAAAGAAATAAAAATGGCCAGTGAGGAATTGGTTTCTGAACTGTGCCGTAGTAAAAGTGTTTTAACAAAGCAAACTAATTTGAGCGAAACCGTGGAGGCAGATGATGAGAAATAAATTTGAGTGGGTTGGCAGAGCGTTTAAAAATAATTAAATGGCGTTCAAAAAATCAGAGCGGAACGTACGACAAAAGCACTGCCCCGGGGGGGGGGGGCTGCGTCTATGGTAATTATTTACAGATAACTATTGGGAAAAGCCACTGGAGGGGAAAAATATAGTTCCATATTTCAGCGACTCTAGTTTATAAAAGTTTTCTTGATGAAAACAGATAAATTGCAAGTACCAAGGTTTTCCATTGCTATAACCTAATATATTTTTCTTATAATTTACTATATATCTAATCTCTCTCTCTTTATATTCTATATTTTGCGGACAGAATGAAAAAAGTGGAAAATCACAGTGTAGGACCCTCCATGGAGACGGCCCCAACTTTGTTGGCTGGACTGAGAACTTTTCAGCAGCTATATATATCAATTATTTTTAAGTGCTAGTATTTAATGCCTATATATTTAGATATAGAGATATTCTGGTGATGCAGTTTATCCAGAACTGTCTGCTTGTTACTTCCCTCACAGTTTGACCACTCTTGATCAACTTTTGTCTGGTTTATCTATATTCCAGTAACAAATTTGGCACAGTTAGCCGTAAAAACCTTTCACAGACCTGAAGTTTATTAGAATATTTATGGTCGTCTTATGATTAAAGGGTTAAATTAGGTAAGTGCCACATAATTTTGTGCATACAATTCTTGATTGTATTATCTATATTATTTTAAATGTATGCAAACATAGCAATTTTGCATGAGAAAATCTCTGATCTCTGTATTTCCTCTGAATATCTACTTATTGTATTTCGCTGAATGTCCAGCTCTCTTGATTGTAAACCGCCTAGAAGTCGCAAGCTTGTGGCGGTATAGAAGAATAAAGTTATTATTATTATTCTTCAGTTTATCAGACAGTCTAATTGTTGGCTCAGTCGATTTTACACTACTCATTCATTTAAAGTCCGCTGCCAGAATCCATTTCGTGCCTTTTTTTTTTTTTTCTTCTACCTATATTTAGGGCTCCTCTTACGAAGCCGCGGTAGCGGCTTTAAGACGCGTGACTTTTAATCACGCGCTAACCCCCGCGCTAGCCAAAAAACTACCGCCTACTCAAGAGGAGGTGGTAGCGGCTAGCGCGGCCGGCGGTTTGGCGTGCGCGGTATTACGCACGTTAAACCGCTAACGCGCCTTCGTAAAAGGAGCCCTTAGAATGGATTTAACCAAGAAGAAAACACCATTGCATTGAAAAACAATAGCCTAAGATTTAAAAAAAAAAAAAAAAAAAAAAAGATTACCTGTTTTACCGAACTAACCAAATGCTTACATGACCAATTTTTTCTCACCTCTTCTAGTCTAGCTGCAAAGGTATTAAATTAATCTAAATTAAATAAAAGAAGAAAGTGAAATGTGGACCTCTGAGTAAGTAGAGAGACAATCTCCAGAAGTTGCTGATAGAAATGTGCACAGCTGGAAGCACAAGCGCCCGGCAAAATGCGCGTCCCGAGCTTTAAAAATCAAGTCCACCTTGAACAGGTAAAACTGCCCGGCCTCTAGTTTCGGCCACTTATGCCGAGTATGGACGCATTTCCTTTGGTTGGATCGCCCACCAATCAAAATAGCAGCTTCGCCTCGTTAGGCACTCTTTCCGAACTTGGCTATTTCGTAATCTCACGAAGCACCGACCAAAGTGTTCGCTGGTCCCCAAACGAGATAAGTTTTCAGAACGTTTGGTTCGTTTTGTGTCGTTTAGACCTGGGGGCTCTGGGTGACTTATCGGGTACCGAAAAGATTCGTAACGCCCGAAAAAAAAAAATGAGCATTCATGGGGGAGGGAGAATAATTTGATCTATTCCTTAAAAAAAATTGAAAAAGAGCAGATCTCCATTCTGATACAAATCTATGGAAAGGGGGCTTTTTATTCTTCTTCTTCTATGCACTATGGTAACGAAGCATACCTTTTTCTTGGCTGCCAGCTCTCTACGGTCCGTCAAGTGTTTGCCCAGTTTCAGGATGCCCGGCGCCGGCCCCAAGCGCAGCCCTTCTGGGATTCGGCTCTCCGCGTTAACGCTTACGGCCGAAACCCGGCTCGCTTGCATGCTGCCTCTGGGATCCCCAAGCACTCGAGAAGGGACGGAGTGGCAAAGGAGGAGGAGGACCGCTCGGGCGTGTCTCCGCCTGCAGAGTGACGCGGGGGCTCTGGGCTCGTCGGCTTTTCTATGGCGACCCGAGGGGGCTACCCCCTTGGCTACGGCCGCCGCTCTTTTGGTGAGAGAGTCGAGCCCTTCCAGCAGCTGCAACGGTCTCCATCCGAGAGGGTCACATGGCGACTTTCCCTAACCCTCCCGCATAATCGAGCGCTCTTGAATGGCTGGCGAACAATGGCCCGGGCGACCTTTCCAGTCCTAAAAAATCCAATTTGTCAAGGGCAAAGAAAAGGCTCTGGTGAATCAAAGGTCCGGAGGGACCATTAATCCTCAGCATGGGGCATTGTCCCCGAGACAGTTACGATATTTTAAGTGACAAATCCACTGTATAATTTCTCCATAAATTTTGCGTCCGGCCATTGTCCCCCGACAAACCAGTTTGGCCAAATAAGTGACAGCTTTAAGTCTACTCGGTTGACTCTTTTCAGCTTTAATATACTTCAAAGAATTTTTAACTCTCTTCCCATTGGCTTTATTGTAAAGGCTCGTTAAACAAAGAGATGGTGGGGGGGGAAATGTTTTCAGGACTTGTTAACTTCTATTGATTCCTGGCGTGTGCCATACAGAAACTGGGCAGGTACTTGACGAGAAAACAGCCGAAAATACCTCCACTTTTGAACTAGCCACCTTACTGCCCTTTCCTGCGCCTATTTTCAAACGCTAAACCACCTTGTGACAGCTGAATCGAATCGCCTCCCTTCCCGGTCTTCCCGGTTTCGGCTCGCTTATCGGCCACAAACGAAAATACGAAAGCGCCCTTCGCATTTCGTTCAAAACGAAGCTGCCTCGACAGCCAAAAGTGAACTGAACGCCGAGGGGATGCGCATAGGGCAGAAAATATTCGCCAACGACCGCTATTTCTTCAAACTTTTCTGGTATACAGAGGGTTTCGGCCAAGAACTAGTTTGGCTCAGTTGCAGTCAACGAATTTTGGAAACGTAAATATTTGTCTAGTCCAACAAAGAGCGGAATTTGTTTACCAGCAGCTCAGTTTCAAACCGCGAACGAAGAGAGCAGGAATATTTGCAACACACTTCTTTGGGGGATGAAATGTAGGACCATTTTTTTTTTTTTTAAAGTGCCCTTAAAGTGTACGCGTAAAAGTCGGGGAAACCTCTGCATTTTTTGTACTCTCGTGTACATGACAAAAAAAAATCCCACAAAACCCTTCTTCTTTTAGGCAAGGCATTTCCAATAAATCAGGAGATTTCGCTGAAAGAGAGGCACTTTCCCGTTCTTCTCCACAAATGATCATGCCAGCGCCTATATATTTCCCAACCCTATACATCCATAATTCGTGTACCAAAACCGTGCACCTGTAGAAGTCGGCATTTTCCCATGACGGATAAAGAATTCGATGAAAGCACTAATGAACGAGTTCAAGATTTATCTTTTCAAAACTATCTTCAGGTTTTATTCATAGCCTTTAAAGTTGTTGTTTGTTTGGTTTTTTTTTTTTTAATTATTTGAAACCCTGATAGATATTGTTCTGGTGAGATGGGCAAGCCAAATGCTAGATCTGCACAGCTTAAAAGTTGAAAAAGCCCCACTTTTTCTTCTGCTCTGTTTCATTATCCCAGGGGTTGCATTTTCCCTCCTGTCTTTTTTTTTTTTTTATATATAAACTTTATTGAGTTTCTAAAGCCAACAAAAATGCAATACAGTATTCACACAAACAATATCAATCGTATATGTATCAAAATCCATACAGAATTAAAAAATTCCCCCGCCCAATCAATATTTCACAAGGGAATGAAACCATGACAGAAATACCCTCCCCCACTCCAACCCCCGGTTGTGTGTGCATTTTACCAACAGAAATAAAGGAAAATAATTAATCTATAAAAGAGGTCAAAGGGCCCCAAATTAACTTGAATCTCTTAGTATGTCCCAGCTTATCTGCGTTCATTTTTTTCAAATCTATAACTTAAACAAAAACTTGCCCACCAAAAATTAAAGTTTAAAGCAGTCCCAGTTCTTCCAATTACGAGTAATCATTTCCCTTCTGTCGTGATATCCATGTACTCTTAAGCTCTTGAACATGTACAGTGTAATAAATTGCACTGCCAGGCAGACGGAAAGATATAATCATCATATAAATGCTTGTATTGAACACTTTATTCCAACCAGCCACCACTTAGAAAGCGCTGAAAATAATTTGTATAAAAATATTCAACAGAAAATGAATGTACACGGGGCCGCTGGAAAGTTCTCAGTCCGACCAAGAACGGTGGGGCAGTCTCCATCCAGGACTAGAGCGATTTTCCCACTTTTTCGTTCTGTAGTTTTCCGACGGAACGAAAAAAAAAGTGGAAAATCACCGGTCTAAGGGCCGGATTCTCAAAACTCAGAAATAACAGGCGATTCTCAAAGAGCCTCGCATGCAAATGAGGATGGCGGAAGGTCGCCTAGTTGCCATGAGGCCAGTCACTGGTGATGACAGCACGTGCACAGAATAGTCCGCAGGCGGAGGCGTACGTGTGTGCATGTGCCAGGAACAGCTATGCCATAGGCACGCATATCATAGGTGTGTCTTATTTTAGCGCAGTAGGGGCGCAGAGGGGAAGGAGGGAAGGGTCAATTGTCAGCTTTCAATGAGCGTGCACATGTACTCGAGATGCATCTCTAATTCACGCACTAGAGACACTTGCTTCTGAAATATTTTACCCATAACTATTATTTATGTTTTCTTATCTTTTTTTTTTTCATTCCACAATAATTTTTAATGTTCAATAATTTTTTTTGAGCTTCAAAAAGAAAATATACGTAACAAAAATCTTATAAAGACTATCGTCTCAACCCAGTTAATACATTGTAGATATATAAATTCAAAGAAATCAACAATCAATTATCATCACAATACAAACATTTTTATCAAGAGTTACAGCCAGATACACGCGCCTGAGATGCACTTTTCACAGTACCAGCACCCTTGACCAGTCAGTAATTTGGGGTCATTACAACCCGGCACTTCATTTGGAGAATCGCCTGGTGATGACGGAGAATCATTTCCATATTAATGGCCTCATTGGAAGACCATTTTAATATTAATGATGTCGTTGTACCACATTTGCATGGCAGAGTCAGAGGTTGCTAGGAGGCTCAGAAAAGACCACTGTGAGACGTTCTGAGATCCGAGAGGTAAAATATTGGCACGCTAAACCGGCTAGAACCGGTTTAGCGACCATTGTTAAAGCCACGGTGAGTTTTGAGAATCCAGCCCTAGGTGTACAGCCCTCAGTGGACACTGCCCCAATTTTGTTGGTTGGGCTGAAAACTTTTCAGTCGGCCCCTGTTACAAAGTTTGGGGTAGTAGCAGTGAAAATCACTTCTAATAGTCACTGTACACGAAGAAGGACACGGTACTACTCGAAAGGGTCCAGAGAAGAGCAACTAAGATGGTTAAGGGGCTGAAGGAGTTGCCGTACAGCGAAAGATTAGAGAAACTGGGCCTTTTCTCCCTTGAGGAGAGGAGATTGATAGGGGACAGGATCGAAACATTCAAGATAATGAAGGGAATAGACTTAGTAGATAAAGACAGGTTGTTCACCCTCTCCAAGGTAAGAAGAACGAGAGGGCACTCTCTAAAGTTGAAAGGGGATACATTCCGTACGAACGTAAGGAAGTTCTTCTTCACCCAGAGAGTGGTAGAAATCTGGAATGCTCTCAAGGAGGCTGTTATAGGGGGAAACACCCTCCAGGGATTCAAGTTCCTGATAAATTGGAATGTACGCAGGTGAGGCTGGACTTATTTAGAGCACCGGTCTTTGACTTGAGGGCCACCACGTGAGCGGACTGCTGGGCATGATGGACCACTGGTCTGACCCAGCAGCGGCAATTCTTATGTTCTTATGAGATGGATTGCATTATTTGTAAGTTGTCTTTAATACAGAAAGAAATGGAAAGATAGCATGTTTGGTCCAGATCATAAGAACATAAGAATCGCCTTACTGGGTCAGACCAATGGTCCATCAAGCCCGTTCTCATGGTAGCCAATCCAGGTCAAAACCCAAGGAGTAGCAACATTCCATGCTACCGATCCAGGGCAAGCAGAGGCTTCCCCCATGTCTTAATAACAGACAATGGACTTTTCCTCCAGGAATTTGTCCAGACCTTTCTTAAAACTCAGCTACACTATCCGTTCTTACCACAACCTCTGGCAACACGTTCCAGAGCGTAACTATTCTCTGAGTGAAAAAAATATTTCCTCCTATTGGTTTTAAAAGTATTTTCCTGCAGTTTCATCATCGTTATCAAGAAACTTGATCTTCCCTATTAAATTACCTAGCAGATATGTGTAGTGACGGGCCGCAACGATTTCAAAAAAGATGAGTCATTCTTGAAAAAACCATGCCTGCAAATGAGGTTCGCGGAGGGTTGCCATATTTACATGAGATGAGTCACTGGGAAGAGCGATTGGCACATATGCAGAATAGATCATGGTAAGAGGCATACATGTGTGCATGTCCCGGGAACAGCTACCCCATAGGCATGCATATCTATAAATGTGTTTACCCGTGGGCAGAGTTAGAATCTATGTGTGTGTGTGTAATCACCCAAAAAGCATTTGGGTGTGTAATCACCCAAAAAGCATTCTTCACAATGCGAAATTTAAGAAAAATCAGAAAATTCTTTAACAAAGACCAATTCAGGATCATTGTCCAATCCCTTGTGCTAAGTATTGTCGACTATTGCAACAGCCTCTACTTACCTTGCCCGACCAACACAATAAAAAAACTACAGACCATCCAGAACACAGCCCTCAGACTCATATACTCACTCAGCAAATACGACCACATTACCAATGCATACCTAGAATCTCACTGGCTACCAATAAAAGCAAGAACACAATTCAAACTCTACTGTCTCATTTTCAAAGTAACCCATGGCACGGCACCCAGTTACCTAAATAACCGTTTTCATCACTACCACCCACCAAGAAGAAGGAGAACACAGAACCTTTTCACCTATCCACCACTCAACGGTACTTGTCGTAAGAAACTCTACGACAACCTCCTGGGGACACAGGCAGCCAAAATAGACTCTGACATCTCAAAATTACTGACCAAAACAACAGACATAAAAGAGTTCCGCAAAGAAATAAAAACACTACTGTTCAAAAAATATCTCCCATCACTCTAACCACCACCCAACGAGTTCCCAACCAACGACTTCGGAAATACCCATCTATACTACCTCTTTGTCTGTGACCTAGAATGTACTGTAACTCTTCTACATTACACCCGATTTAAACGATCGAGTTGCCATGTATTACCTCTGCAAAATGCATTATCTTCTGTTATATGAAAAAACTTCTGTGATAAGTATTATCTTCTGTGAACTTGAAGTATCATAACTCTTTACTGTTACTGTAATATACTCCTATCCTGAAATGTAATTCTACTGGAACTGCCCAGATATCTTCTATAATGTAATCCGCCTAGAACCACAAGGCACAGGCGGAATAGACATCCCTAATGTAATGTAATGTAATACTCATGTTTGTCAAGTAAACCAGGACATTCATGCGAGCCCAAGAGCAGCATATCGTGTACGTGCCTTATTGGAGCACAATATACGTTTCGTTGTGTCAATCAAAGACGTGCCAGCACTATTGGATGAAGGGGGACGGGAAGTGCAACAGCTGGCTTTCAACAAGCGCGCTTGAGAAACGCCTTTGATAGACACGCTCAAGAAACACGCTTTTGAGATCTTTGCCCCCGCCCCTCCCACAAAAAAATCTACTATAATTTATGTGAATAGTGTATTTAAAACAACAACAAAAAAAGTATTGATGAGACACAGCCAGAAACACACACCTGAGATGTGTTTTGCACAGTACCGGCACCCCCCGGCCCAGCCTGTAATTTTTGGTCATCAAAAGCCGGTGCCACGCATGGGGAATCACCCGGTGATGATCGAGAATCGCCCGGAGTGCTCCTTTAAATATTAATGAGCCCATTTTTCTGCCACTTTAATATTTATGACCTCATTGTAATACATCCGCATGGCAGAGGCGGAGTCTACCGCGAAGCTCGGAAAAGACCACTGTGAGCCGTTCTGATAAAAAGCTCAGTTCAGCAACCATCGTTAAAGGCCCGGTAAGTTTTGAGAATCCGCCCCAGCATTGTGCTGAGAAGAAGATTTGCAAAACAAACTGTGGCCCTTAACGATGGTCGCTAAACCGGTTTAGCACGCTTGCTTTTTAGCGGCCGGTTATCAAAATGGCTTAGCGCGGTGTTTTCCGAGCTTTCTAGCAGTCTCTGATTCTGCCATGCAAATGAAGTAAAATGGGTTCATCAATATTCAAACAAGCACTCTGGGCAATTCTTCGTCATTGACGTGGGATTCCACAAACGTGGTGCCGGCTTTTTGAGACCAAAATCACCGATTGCTCCGGAGGTGCCAGTAATGTGAAAATCGCATCTCAAGCATGTGGTTTCTGGCTGATAAAAATTGACATGAAAAATATAGCAAGATTCACATGAACTGTAGTAGGTTGTTGTTTGTTTTTTTTTGGGGGGGGGTTGGAAACAAAAACACCTTTCTTGAGCGTGTGTATTATAGGCATGCCTCATGTATTTCTGGCTATGGCTCATGATAAAATTTGACTTTAAAAAATTACAAAATTCAAATGCAGCACAGTAATTGGAGCTGCAGTCTAGGCCCTCTGAGGTCGTGCGTGCAGTAGAGAATGACACGGTGACTGTTACCCACGGCTAGCTGAAATGGGGATGTAAAAAATGGTCGCCGCAGGGAACGGAGACAAGGCCATTCACCGCCCTGTGAAGCGGTGAATGGCCTTGTGCTCACAGTTAGCTGAGGAAACGTCCGCAAAATCCCTCCTTCCTCCAAATCGCGGTCTGGGCATCTCCCTCCCTTCCCCTTCCCTTCACTGGCTTCTTTTAATTTTCTCTTAACAAGCAGCTGGAGCCTTGAAATCACATGCGGCTGCCGAAAAGTCCTCCTCTGACGCAACTGGAAACAGGAAGTTGCATCAGAGGAGGACTTTTCGGCAGCCGCATGTGACTTCAAGGCTCCAGCTGCTTGTTAAGAGAAAATTAAAAGAAGCCAGCGAAGGGGAAGGGAGGGAGGGAGATGCTTGGGTCGAGGTGAGCGAGCAGGCGGGAAGGAGGGAGGGGGCTGCTGGACCATGGAAAGGGTTGTGTGGATGGGATGGGATCAGATGGTTTGTGGGGGTGGGGACGGGGACCAAGCTTGTGGGGATGGGACGGTGACGGGGACAAGCTCACAGGGACAAGGTGGAGACAGGGACAAATTTTTTCCCCGTGCCATTCTCTAGCGTGCAGGCCCATGCTGCTCCCCCCCTTGCCCCAGGAATATTAGACAGACTGTGAGCCCCCGAGGACAGACAGGGAATTATGCTTCAGTTCAGTCTTCACCCGCGAAGCGCCGGGTCCCGGCCCTCAGCTACAGAAAAAGGATGGCTCGGTAGACCCGTTTAGTGATTTCAAGTTTACAACAAGCAGTGTCTACTGTGAGCTGTCAAAACTCAAGGTCAACAAAGCAATGGGGCCAGACAACCTACACCCCAGGGTGCTCAGGGAGTTAAGGGACGTCCTGGCGGAACCACTATCCGCGCTCTTCAATCTCTCCCTTAGCACAGGTAGAGTCCCATTGGACTGGAAAACGGCTAACGTCAGTCCACTCCACAAAAAAGGTTGCAGGACGGAGGCTTAGAACTACAGACCAGTGAGTCTCACATCAATAGTGAGCAAACTAATGGAAACTTTAATCAAATACCAATTAGATAAGATCCTGGACGTGGAGAATCTACGGGATCCCCGTCAACATGGATTTACCAAAGGGAAATCCTGCCAATCCAACTTGATCAGCTTCTTTGACTGGGTGACGGGGAAGCTCGATGTTGGAGAATCCTTGGACATTGTATACTTGGACTTCAGCAAAGCATTTGATAGCGTCCCACACCGCAGATTGTTGTGCAAAATGAGTTCTATAGGATTAGGTGACACTTTGACAAAATGGGTTGGAGACTGGCTTGGTGGTAGACTTCGGAGGGTGGTGGTAAACGGCACCCCCTCCATAATGACTGCAGTGATCAGCGGAGTGCCGCAGGGCTCGGTCTTGGGCCCGATCCTTTTCAATATCTTTATAAGGGACTTGGCTGAGGGGCTTCGAGGTAAAATAACGTTATTCGCCGATGACGCCAAACTATGTAATATAATAGGCAAGAGCACAACGGACAATATGATACACGACCTACTCCTATTGGAGCAATGGTCTAGGACCTGGCAATTGAATTTCAATGCCAAAAAATGCAAAGTCATGCACCTTGGCAATCAAAATCCATGCAAGACTTACACCCTAAATGGCGAGATCCTAGCAAGGACTGTTGCGGAACGGGATTTAGGGGTAATCATCAGTGAAGACATGAAGACTGCCAATCAAGTGGAGCGGGCTTCATCTAAGGCCAGGCAGATCATAGGATGTATACGTAGGAGTTTCATCAGCCGTAAGCCTGAAGTCATCATGCCGTTGTATAGATCCATGGTGAGGCCCCATCTGGAGTACTGCATACAATTCTGGAGGCCTCATTACCGCAAGGATGTACTGAGACTTGAGTCAGTCCAGCGGATGGCCACCCAGATGGTCTCGGGACTCAAGGATCTCCCGTACGAGGAACGGCTAGATAAATTACGCCTATACTCACTCGAGGAACGCAGAGAGAGGGGAGACATGCTCAAGACGTTCAAATACCTCACGGGCCGTATCGAGGTAGAAGAGGATATCTTCTTTTTCAAAGGTCCGATGGCGACAAGAGGACATCCATGGAGAATCAGGGGCGGTAAATTGCACGGCGACACCAGGAAATACTTTTTCACCGAAAGAGTAGTTGATCGCTGGAATAAACTTCCACTTCAGGTGATCGAAGCAAGCAGCGTGCCTGATTTTAAGAAGAAATGGGATCGTCACGTGGGATCTCTACGCTGAGTTAGATAGGGGAGGGTCATTGGAGTGGGCAGACTAGATGTGCCGCGGCCCTTATCTGCCGTCATTTTCTATGTTTCTATGTTTCTATGAGTACCTGAAAAAATTCATATAAACCATTCTGAGTTTCCATGGGAGAACGGTATAGAAAGTTGAATAAACAAATATATAAATGGCTGTGAATTATAGGCATTTGTGCTACAATGATGGCATTATGGATGGTGGCTCTTATCCTTGCACTTTCCGTGTTGTCCTGATGAGACGATATGTGCTGCGTACATTTAAGCCTTTAAAATAAAACTTATTGGAAATGCGAAAAAATTTGACCATGTCACACCTCTTCTGATAAAAGCTCCCTGGCTCCCTATTCCACGCAGAATAACCCATAAAATCATAAGAACATAAGAAGTTGCCACCACTGGGTCAGACCAGAGGTCCATCGCGCCCAGCGGTCCGCTCCCATCAGGTCTGTGACCTGTGAAGTAGTTCCTGACCATTTCTGTAACCTACCTCTACATCTATCTGTAACCCTCAATCCCCTCATCCTTTAGGAACCTATCTAAACCTTCCTTGAAACCCTGTAGCCTATCACAACCTCCGGAAGTGCGTTCCATGTGTCCACCACCCTCTGGGTAAAAAAGAACACTCCGTAACAATCAGCCAGACTTCTCCAACAATTTTCTAATTCCCTATACACCCCAGCTAGAACACTGAGATCACAATCACAAAGTCTTTTGACGGTTCCATCTCTCCATATTATTAGCACGGCGCGAACAACACACTTCTCCGTCACAGCCCCGTCTCTTTGGAACCAGTTACCCCCGGAACTACGGGATGAACCCATGGTAGATCATTTGCAAAGGAAAACTAAAAACGTTTCTTTTTATAGATGCATTCAACCTCTAATGCACTTACCTTATGAAACATCTTCATTTCTGCTTTGGTTATCAGATGGGATTCCCCCTTCCTTTCGTTTTTCCCCTATATGACTCTCTTCCTATTTTATACTGTAATTCTTTACCTTAATCCTATCGTTCCAGTAGGTCCTGTATGTTACCCTATTTTATTATGTACAAATGGCATAGAAGACTGATAGGCGGTATACAAATCTTTATTAAACTTGAAACTCTCTTTGTGGTGTATTCGCACGTGCCGATCGTTATCACCAGTGACTCATCGCACGTCATTTTAGCAATCCTTTGCAAAACTCCCCAAAACTCATTCGTATGCGCGGTTTTTTTGAGAATGGCTCGTCTTTTTTGAAAATCGTTACAGTAATGGCCGAGGCAGCGGTCCGTCGGATTTTACCGAGAACATTAGAGAATCTTCCCCTGTTCTCAAATCGGTTAAGCACAGGAATAGGGGTTCCAAATTACAGATCCATTTTCCTAACAGTGCCCAGGCTGAAATCGTTCCTGCCCTGAAAAGGGGTGTCCCCACCCGATATCGATATTTCCTTCGCCTGGTCGAACAGTGGTAGAGTGATAGGAACAGAAACTGGCTTGGCTGAAAACCTGAGGATGACCCCTTTGATCAGCAGCATGAATGGCAAGGAAAGGATTTTTTTTTTTCCATGGAGGAAGCACAAGAAATAGAGAGGATGGCAATAAATTGAAGCCATGAACATGTCTTTATAACCTCTGGCCTGGCGACTTTAGGATGACACCCCGCTTAAATTACAAGGGGAGAAGTAGAAGGGCTTTAGGACGTAAAGGTACCCTACTGCTCCATTTGGGGAACTTCTCTATCCCCTCCTTAATGAGTCAAAAAGCGTGAACGACACGCGAACAATTTTCTCAATAGAAGCATGTAAAGGCTGACTGTGAGGAAAGTTATTTATTAATATGGTCAATTGTGACTGGTTCCCATCCACCAGGGGGGAAAAAAGCCCCTGCTCTGGGACCATTCACACCAGCTACCCAATTTTTATTCTGTCCTGTGGCTCAAAGTTGAAGTTCTCCAAGTGAAATAAATTGTCCACAAAAGAGGAAAAGAACACATTTTCTCTTTTTGATTTTTCTTTCCCTAAAAAGCAAGGGTGAAACCAATCTAATGTGCCCACTGGAGCAAGATGCGGCATGAAAGGCTGGGTGTTAAAAGTAAACGCTGTGTTTGGAGCAAATGGGATGGAAAATTTAACTGAAATTAAATAGCTTGAACGGCCGTATTGTCCCTTATTAAAAAGACACATTAATTACATGGTTTCAGCTTTATTCAGAGACAATGTTTAGACTCAATCAAAACATTCCACTAGCGCTTTTATAGACTTCAACTGTGTTTCCAGGGGCTCAATTAAAAAGCGGAATAACTTTGGCACAGAGAGAACTTTGATAAAAGATATTTTAGTAGGCTGGTCTTATTTATGCCCACTGCTGAACTGCCAATGCCCTAGAGGAATACTTTGGCACACTATACTTTTTTTTTTTTTCTTTCTTTCTTTCTTTCTTTTTGCGTTTTAACAGGTTGCCCCATAAATGAGACATGAATGTTGAAAAACCACAGCATCCAGCAGCAGAGAGCAATGCCCCACCAGGGAGGCTCCTTTCAAACCACCGAACTGCTCCAGCAAAGATAAGGCGCAGCGTTAAACTGGCATGAACGCCCCCGTAGGCACAGAGAAATCCATCAGGGCTTAGAGAATTAACACTGGACCTGTTAACGAACCGAAGAATGTGCGTTTAGGGGGGGTCAAAAATTCTCCATTCTGACATGGAAAGAGAATGAATTGGATCTAGCTCTCTGTTTCATGTGTCATCTTCCATTCGGGGGGGGGAGGGAGGGGGGGAGAATAAGGGGATGCAGAGGTAGGATGAAATAGGTCATATAGAAATGTATATTAAAGGAATGATAAATTTCATATTTTATTATAATTTCAATTACTTCAATACAATGTGAATAAGAGGGGGGAAGGGGAGGGGGGAAATGGGGAAAGGGGGAAGGGAGGTGGGGGTAGTAGGGGGTTGATATGGGTCTTATGGAAATATATTTTGGAGGAATGATAGAAATATGTATGAAAATATAATTGTGAATCTATTTGAAATGAAATCTATTTGTATTATATTATTTTTAATTATTTCAATAAAATGTTACAAATTAAAGCTAAGAAGCTGAGTCCTTGACTCAAATTCGTTCATAGTTTCACGAGACGTTTTAGGCTTGGACTAGTTTTGGAAAGACTCAAGGGATTTGAGGGAACGCGCAAGCCCGGGTTTTAATGTTTAGATAAAGCTGGTTTGCTCAGTTTTACATGTAGAGAGCCAAGCAAAAGACAAAGAAACCAAAACAAACCCCCAACCTGTTTACAAAAGGTACCGTATTTTTCGGTTGGCATTTGAGCTCTGCCTGGTGGGTCATTGGCACATCTTTTTCTCCTGCCTGTTTTTCAGAAAGTATTTCCAAGTAGGGCCCACTGGTTTCTGTTTGTTTGTGTGTAACTGATAGCACAGAAGGCCGGGCTGGCAGCCGCAGAAGGCCCATCCTAACCAGCTGTGCAGTGTGTCCAAGATGCGGGTGGGATATTAAAGCGGCCTTTGAATAGTAATTAAAGTTCTATGGGAATCCCACCAGATGACATGAGTGCAATTTGGGAAATCTGATTATGAATCGCAAAGACGCAGATTAAAATGCATTTGCGCTGGCTCAAAGTGCCAAAACCTCCTTGGAGGGGAGAAGAAAAGGAGTTAGAGAAACAGAGAGAGAGAGAGAAAAAAGATAAAAGCTCTTTCATTTGGAAGTGAGACTTGGCCTAAGTATTCAAAGCCTATGTTAAAAGTTGCCTTTTAACCGGTTCCCTGTAACTGATTCTTTGGCTCCTCCAGTTGACATGGTGCAAAGAAAAAAAAAAAAAAAAAAGAGCTTCTTGTTGTATTGAAAAGTGTCGGTGCACCTTATAAATTCATACCTTTTCTGCCACAGAATGGGCCGCTCACTCAATTCGATTTTCCTTGCTGCTGGGCACATTTAGGCCAGATTCTATTTGTGAAGTTCATTTCTAGGCAAATGTATTCAAGAGCTGATTGGGATGAATGGGACCGTGTGTCAGCCGCCTCTAATTGGGATTAAAGCACTTAGAACCATATGCATGGGGTGACAGAAATTCTCAGGTCTCATTGTGCTGGCACTTCCACCCGCTTGGACACGCCTCCTGGAAAGGGAGATTTATAAAGATTTCAGCAGAAACTAAAAGAAAGAGAATCAGAAAATGGCCAGGGCCGATGGCTCTTGTGTGGGACTGCCAGCCTAGAGCAAATGGCAGTGACAGCTTCCCAGAACAGATTGGGGGGAGGGGAGGGAGGGAGAGAGAGAAAGAAGGACGGAGGGGAATCATTGTATTGCGGTGGGATGGATGTCTGAAGTGCCTGATACAAAATACACAGAATGGAAAATTTACTTTCAGCAAGAGAAAGATTGAAGGCGCTTTGCCTCATTCTCGTTCAGTAACAACTGGAACCTGGAAAGGCCTGGTTGTCCCTAACCCCCCCCTCCCCCTTTTTAATCCACTAATGATAAACACTTTAATATAAACACAAATAACCACATAACACCTTGTTTGGAAAAACCGAGTCAAAGCTCTGTGTGTTGGAACAACAAGTAATTAATTAACACACACCACAATCAAGCTACCAAAATGATCCCCCCTAAGCAGCTTTTTGCCCTGTGACCCTGCTTCAACCAGCAAGGGTCTGGGGGAAGGCAGGTACCTTCCTGCCCCTTCAAATGGGTCACCAGCCCAGCTGGGACTTCGATTCGAACAGCTGCACTCCGGCCGCTCATCTCCCGATGAGCCCCAAGTTTCGGTAGCTCGAGCTCCCAATAAGCCCCAAGTTTCGGTTCTCGGCGGCGGCTTTCTCGCCCTCCCTCCCCTGGGTTTAGGAGATGGGGAGGGCGAGAAAGCCGCCGCCGAGGACCGGAAGAGACTGATTCCTCGGCAGCCACTGTTTAAATGTAACCCCCGCCCCGCACTCCCGCCACGACCTTTCCTGCCTGCCTATCGTGGCGGGAGAAGCCCTGCGCCCAATCCCGCTCATTTTCCCTCCTCCCCTTCTTGCCATTCCTCCTGGGAGCCAATCCCGTCTGGGCCCACACACGGGCCTTCCAGCCCCGTGTTACTCATGCCCGTCAAGAGTAGCTCTCGGGCTTTCTTATTCAGGAAACTCTCTGGCTGTTAGGTTTTCTCCCGAAAATGTGAATTTTGAACATCCGAATTCCAAATGCCCAACTTTGGTTGGGAAACATGTTCTTTAACTGAATGTGACTAATGGGAAAAGTATAATATCTAAGCCAGTGGTTCTTAACCTGGGTTCGACCGAACCCCAGGGGTTCGGTGAGTCAGTCTCGCGGGTTCGGCGGAGGTCAAAACACACCTCCGACTCATATAGCGCTTCGGTCACGTTCAATCATCTATCAGTTATTCAGTGATTTTGATCAAGACTGATCGTGTACTTGGTTTCTTGATCTATCAATCAACAGCAGAAGTCACACTGATTTGCAGTAAATTTCATTATTATGTTATTATTATTCGAAATATAGGAGAACTTTTTTGTTTTCAAAATTGATATTATTTTTTCCCTCACTGTATACCTATGTTTTGAAATTGTTATTCGGATGACCTGAAGACTTTGAAAGATTCTGTTCTCAACGAGCCGACATGAGGTAACACAATAAGATATAGTTATTAGTTAAGAATTTAAAGAAAATATAGAAGAGATGTAGTTTGGATCTATAACAATTTGTAAGAGTTTTAAGAAAAGTAGTAATAATGAACATTTTGTTTTGATCTCACTTTTAGTGTCCCTCCCCGACGAAGCAAACGAAACTCGAGTCGGGGGGACGGGAGTAAATGAGGATAAACACAATCAGCATTGAATTTTGAATTTTAATCCTCACTATATTGGGTAGATCCCAGTCACCAGTGAGATTTAACAAAGATTAAGAAGAACAGCAGACCCCTCTCTATTCAGATAAGTACAAACAAAGTATCTGAACAGTATTAAGATCAAGATCATTCAGGGAGGGACGGGGACAGGTGGTTGCAATGATGGTCCCCTTGTTAAACTCATGATGGTGGCTTCACTATTTATTGGGTTACAGGTCTGAGCACATCACCATAATAATTTTAGATATTTATCTATGATAAGAAGTAAACATAAATGGAAAAGATTTAATAACTGTGAAAGCCAATAGTAACTAATTGAAATTGTAAAAATCATATTTTATTTTTCCAATAAAGAAGGGTTCGGTGAACACGCATATGAAACTGGTGGGGTTCAGTACCTCCAACAAGGTTAAGAACTACTGATCTAAGCAAACTCTTACTTCTTTCTAGAACTTTGTCAAATCAAGCACATTATGTCATCTATTGCCCAGATTTTCTAGATGGTATATTTTATATACCGTACTTATAAAAAAAAAAATATTCAGATTACAATATAGTCTGAGACTGCATAAGGGGACTGATTTGACAAATATTTCCCCCATTGTCGTCCGCAAATAGAGTGCAAACTTAACTAATTTTCCCAACACTCATGATTTCAATCGTTTCCTAACAGTACAACTGACGGCATCGGTGTTTCTTCTGCTAAAGTGAATGGAGATGGTCTTTCGCATTGTTCTTCAACCGCCTGTCCGGTCCACGAAGAACCAACGTCCCCTGCAAGCACAGAGTTAAAAAGATGGCTCACTGCAAACGCCTCGTGAACCACCCAGGCAAAAACACCAGTGCAGCCGTCCTCCAACACCTCCAGGCAGCGCCGGGGCTGCCAACGGGGAGCTCGCACGAACCTGGTGCAGTGGCCGATGGGCAAATCTGGATCAAAGGCCACTGGCGAGCTGGAGGCGGGCGCCACGCGACAAGTCTGCTGCCCGTGCTGCCCGAAGGCATCCGCTGTGCATGAACAGAAAGCCACTGCCTCCCCGACCTGCGCTCTCCTCTTGGTCCTCCCCAGAAGGAGCGGAAGGTCTCCCCACTGCCAGACCAGGCCAAAAGGAATGAAGATCCCACTGCTGCAACACGCGGCACGGAACCGGAGCAGCAAGACAGAGCGCGAGACGTGACCTCCCGAGCCCCTAATAGGAAAAGTCACTCCCCACCACCACCCCCCCCCCCCGTCTCCCTTGGCAGTCCAGTAGTGGCAACCGAGTCTACACCAGCACTCCTCAACTGCCGGTCTGCAAAACAATTCCTCCATTTCTGCCTGTCCATAGGTACAAAAAGGTTGAAAAACACTGGTCTATCGGGTTACTACAACAAGGAAAAGGTGGAGGTGCCATCTATACTCAGGAAAAATCCCTCGATATTCGCTGTAGGCAGCTATTAAAGGGCAAAAAAATAGAGTATGCTCTTACCTTGTCTCCTAATCTCCAATAATAGCTAATAGAGGTTAGCTAATTACTTTTTTAGCCTTCTAATTGGTTTAAGGGCCTATAAATCAGAGATCAGACCAGGGGTGAGCAGGAATTAAAGTGTAAACTGAAGCTTCCTGGGCCTATTAGATGTGCTTTGATTACCAACACAAGCATTATTGTCAGGATCTCTTGTTCTGTATTAGTATTGTTTTATTCTTATGTTATGAAAATTTTCAATAAAACATACTGAACTTAAAAAAAAAAAGATGTGCTTTATGCTGACAACAAAAGTCATATGCACGAATACAGGATGTCCGGTGCTGTACTCGGAGAGAGCCCCCAGGAAAGAGACTTGGGAGTACCTGTAGACAATTCAATGACACCATCCGCGCAATGCGCAGCGGCGGCGAAAAAGGCAAACAGAATGCTAGGAATGATTAAAAAGGGGATCAAAAACAGATCGAAGAAGGTTATCATGCCGCTGTACCAGGCCATGGTGCGCCCCCACCTGGAGTACTGCATCCAACACTGGTCGCCGTCCAGAGAAGAGCGACAAAAATAGTTAAGGGACTGGAGGGGTTGCCGTACAGTGAGAGGGTAGAGAAACTGGGCCTCTTCTCTCTTGAAAAGAGGAGACTGAGAGGGGACATGATCGAAATGTTCAAAATACTGAAGGGAATAGACTTAGTAGATAAAGACAGGTTGTTCACCCTCTCCAAGGTAGGGAGAACGAGAGGACACTCTCTGAAGTTGCAAGGGGATAGATTCAAGGAAGTTCTTCTTCACCCAGAGAGTGGTAGAAAACTGGAACGCTCTTCCGGAGGCTGTTAGAGGGGAAAACACCCTCCAGGGATTAAAGTTAGACAAGTTCCTGCTGAACCGGAACATACGCAGGTAAGGCTAGACTCAAGGAGGGCACTGGTCTTTGACCAAGGGCCGCCGCGTGAAATAAGAACATAAGAATAGACTTACCGGGTCAGACCAATGGTCCATCAAGCCCAGTAGTCCGTTCTCACGGTGACCAATCCAGGTCCCTAGTCCCTGGTCAAAACCCAAACAGTAGCAACATTCCAGCATCTCAAAGAATAGCAAGATTCTGGAACCCCAATGAGAGCAACATTCCAGAGCTGAGATTGTGATGTCATAATGCCTCAGAGCCAATGGCTTAATTGTCCTATACTTAACTCACATATGAACATAAGAATAGCCTTACTGGGTCAGACCAATGGTCCATCAAGCTCAGTAGCCCATTCTCATGGTGGCCAATCCAGGTCCCTAGCAACATTCCATGCTACCGATCCCGAGCAGGCAGTGGCTCCCCCCATGTCTGTCTCAATAACTGACTATGGACTTTTCCTTCAGAAGATTTTAGTGCTGGCCACGGTGGTAACAGCTCCATTGGAGCTGTTATCGCGTTGGAGCTGTTACCGCCGTGGCCAGCGCTAAAAACTGCACTTTGGCTTTGTAAAAGGGGTGGGTGTATGTTAGGTGCCTACATCAATAGGCATGCCAATCTACACACCTACCAGTAAATACCATTTATATAATCAGGGCCTTTTTTAATATTACTCCACCCCCCCCCACCCCCATTTCTTACAGGTTGAGCACTGGCTTCCCATGCCTTATCTCAGCGTCCCGCAAACTTTGTCGAGCCACAGCACACTAAACATAGTGGCTGCAGCTCGAGGAATCCGGAAGGGCACCGACAGGTAGGCCCCAGTACATGAAATAAGAATTTCCTAATAAAGTAAAGGTGAACAAAGTGACTCGATGGCATCTGAAGAAAGTGCCCTGAAGGGGTTATAAGGCCACAAAATTTGAGAAAGATGTGGGAGGTAACCAGAACGTAGAATCTTAAGCACCAGGATTAATTGTTTTAAAGACACTCGATAAGGCAGCGGTATCGCAAATTGTGCGCTGCGGCACACTAGTGCCTCCTGAGATTTGAGCTGTGCCGCAAGATGCTGGGGAGGAGGAGAGGTTTACAATCAGGTACTCGAGCATTTTCCCTATCTGTCCTGGCAGGCTCACACTCTATCTAATGTACCTGGAGCAATGGAGAGTTGAGTGGCATGTCCAGGATCACAAGAGCAGTGTGGGGCTTTGAACCCACAACCTCAGGGTACCGAGGCTGCTGCTGGAACCACTAGGCCACTCCTTCCTCCTATAGAATCAAGGCTGAAGTGACCCGTCCTACCATCCACTCCCTATTGTGCCTTATCCCTCCTACTCACTTCTTTCAAATGCCTGGTTGCTCCCACCCACCATAACAAATATTCGATCCCCACCTTCTGCCTTACCCACATGCGCCTCAAAAATACCTGCACCTGCTAGACAACTGCATTAATGGAGCTAGAGCAGTGGTCTCAAACTCGCAGCCCGGGGGCCACATGCGGCCCGCCAGGTACTATTTTGAGGCCCTCGATATGTTTATCATAATCACAAAAGTAAACTGAAACAGTTTCTTGATCATTTGTCTCTTTAGCTATAAATTACAATATTATTATTAAGACTTAGCTAAAAGGAAAGTTTTACCTCATTCAAAACTGTCATTTCTTTAATAAGACATTAACTATTTTTTCTGAGGCCCTCCAAGTACCTACAAATCCAAAATGTGGCCCTGCAAAGGGTTTGAGTTTGAGACCTCTGCCTTAACTGTAACCATGACATCCTTTTTGTCTTTGGGAAGCAGAGCTGCGATTGTGATGTCATAATGCCCCATTCCACCAATAAGAGCCAACCTCATCAGTGATGTCACAATGGCTTGATTGTCCTGTTCTCCCCTCTGCCCTCCAACCCAGCCAGCAGATTAACCATTCCCCTTAACTCAGTGGTCTCAAACCTGCGGCCCGCCAGGTACTATTTTGAGGCCCTCGATATGTTTATCATAATCACAAAAGTAAAATAAAACAGTTTCTTGATCATATGTCTCTTTAGCTATAAATGACAATATTATTATTATGACTTAGCCAAAAGGAAAGATTTATAAACTAGAGTTTTACCTCATGCAAAATTGTCATTTCTTTAATAAGACATTAACTATTTTTTCTGAGGCCCTCCAAGTACCTACAAATCCAAAATGTGGCCCTGCAAAGGGTTTGAGTTTGAGACCTCTGCCTTAACTGTAACCATGACATCCTTTTTGTCTTTGGGAAGCAGAGCTGCGATTGTGATGTCATAATGCCCCATTCCACCAATAAGAGCCAACCTCATCAGTGATGTCACAATGGCTTGATTGTCCTGTTCTCCCCTCTGCCCTCCAACCCAGCCAGCAGATTAACCATTCCCCTTAACTCAGTGGTCTCAAACCTGCGGCCCGCCAGGTACTATTTTGAGGCCCTCGATATGTTTATCATAATCACAAAAGTAAAATAAAACAGTTTCTTGATCATATGTCTCTTTAGCTATAAATGACAATATTATTATTATGACTTAGCCAAAAGGAAAGATTTATAAACTAGAGTTTTACCTCATGCAAAATTGTCATTTCTTTAATAAGACATTAACTATTTTTTCTGAGGCCCTCCAAGTACCTACAAATCCAAAATGTGGCCCTGCAAAGGGTTTGAGTTTGAGACCTCTGCCTTAACTGTAACCATGACATCCTTTTTGTCTTTGGGAAGCAGAGCTGCGATTGTGATGTCATAATGCCCCATTCCACCAATAAGAGCCAACCTCATCAGTGATGTCACAATGGCTTGATTGTCCTGTTCTCCCCTCTGCCCTCCAACCCAGCCAGCAGATTAACCATTCCCCTTAACTCAGTGGTCTCAAACCTGCGGCCCGCCAGGTACTATTTTGAGGCCCTCGATATGTTTATCATAATCACAAAAGTAAAATAAAACAGTTTCTTGATCATATGTCTCTTTAGCTATAAATGACAATATTATTATTAAGACTTAGCCAAAAGGAAAGATTTATAAACTATAAAGAGTTTTACCTCATGCAAAATTGTCATTTCTTTAATAAGACATTAACTCTTTTTTTCTGAGGCCTTCCAAGTACCTACAAATCCCAAATGTGGCCCTGCAAAGGGTTTGACTTGGAGACCACTGTGCTAGACTGACCTACATCGCTTTTAGAAAAGTCATAAAAACTGCCTTATTCGACAGATTTGTCACCTAAAAATTAACTACTCCAAACACTAATTCCAATTCTTTTTTTCCTAATATGTCCCCTCTGAAAATTCTTCTCAAATTGTATTCTGTAATTCGCTACTTTTTTCTAAAAGTCTGTCATATCCATTTTTAAGATTCCGCATACTGTAATTTCACAGACTATCTGCATATTGTAACTCGCTGATTGTCCAGTTCTCTTCGATGTGAACCGCCTAGAAAATTCTTAACAAATTGTATTCTGTAATTCGCTACTTTTTTTTTTTTTCTAAAAGGGCCCCTCTGAAATGCTAAACAAACTGTATATTATAATTCGCTGCATTTTTAAGATTCTGTATACTGTAATTTCACGGACTATCTGCATATTGTAACTGGTTCATAGACAACCCCGCGAAAGACAAAGGCGCGCGCCGAAGAAAATTACAGTTTTTAGGGGCTCCGATGGGGGGTTTTGCTGGGGAGCCCCCCAGTTTACTTAATAGAGATCGCGCCGGCGTTCTGGGGGGTTGTAACCCTCCACATTTTACTGTAAACTTAACTTTTTCCCTAAAAACAGGGAAAAAGTGAAGTTTTCAGTAAAATGTGGGGGGTTACAACCAGTGTTCCCTCTAAGCGGGCGGGTGTTGTGAGCAAACTTTTTTCACTGTGAGCTAAAAATATCGGGCGCCAGCAAGTTATGAGCCAAATAAATATGTTGCTTTCTACCACAGAACTTCCTTACGTTTGTATGGAATCTATCCCCTTTCAACTTTAGAGAGTGCCCTCTCGTTCTCCCTGCCTTAGCTACTAAGTCTATTCCCTTCAGTACCTTGAATGTTTCTATCATGTCCCCTCTCAATCTCCTCTGCTCAAGGGAGAAGAGGCCCAGTTTCTCTAATCTTTCGCTGTACGGCAACTCCTCCAGCCCCTTAACCATTTTAGTTGCTCTTCTCTGGATCCTTTCGAGTAGTACCGTGTCCTTCTTAAAGTACCAGTGCTGGACGCAGTACTCCAGGTGAGGGCGTACCATGGCCCGGTACAGCAGCATGATAACCTTCTCTGTCTCTTCAGTCCAGCATCTGCCCCTTCCATTCACTGTCTGTCTTTCCCTGCCATCTCTCCTCCTGCCCCCCCCCCACCCTCCAATTTGGTCTAGCATCCATCATCTTCCTTCTGTTCCCCTCATGGTCTGGCATCTCTATCCTTCCCTCCCCCCTGTGGTTTTTAGCATATCTCTCTTCTCATTTCCTCCACTCAGATCTGATCATTCTCTGCTCTCTTCCCTTTTCTTCTCTGGTCTTCCTTCTCTATTTTCTGCCTCCATCTAAATTAAATTCTTTCTTACTATTTAGTCCCGTTTCCCTCTTTTCACTGTGTCTACACACAGCTTGTCACCCCTTTCCCTCACCCCTCCATTATCTTACTATTTTCTTCCCCCTTTATTTATCTCCTCCTTCCATCCAGTATGTGTTCTTTCCCCACTTCCATTCAGCATCTGCTCTCCCCTCTCAACTGACATCCATCTGCCTTCTGCTCTCTCTCCCTTCTTCTCACTTCCATCATCTGTCCCCTTCTCTCTCTCTCTCATCTCCTCCATTCCATCATCTGCCCCTTCTCTCTCTCCCCCCCCCAACTTCCATCATCTGCCCCCCTTCCCCTCACCTTTGTGGGTCACTTTCTTTCCCCTGAGGGTGGCTCATGTCACAGGGGAAGCTTTGGCCGAGCAGAACCGCTTGATTGACAGTGGAACTTACTTGATTGATGTCGATGCTGGGGCCCGTTGCCGTTTGAAGGAAAAAAAAAAAAGGTGGAAAAAAGGAACCTGTAAGGCGAGAGGAAGGGAAACCTCCAGGATAGCTGCTTTTTGCCCTCCTTCAGCGGCCCAAGAGTTCAGACCAGCAGCGGCAGCTCTGTATGCTTTTAACTTCGGCACAGAGCTGCCCCTAATCAATAGTTTAGCGCGGTTTCATGAGGCAGCCTCGGGGCCTTTGATAGCCGGCCCGCTTCGATGATGCGATGTGGGCCGGCCTAGCAAAGGCCCCGAGGCTGCCTTATGAAACCGCGCTAAACTATTGATTAGGGGCAGCTCTGTGCCGAAGTTAAAAACATACAGAGCTGCCGCTGCTGGTCTGGAGGTGCGGAGACAAGGCAGGAGGCAAACGCGGTGGAAGGCAGGAGTCCCGGCGAAGGCAGGAGTCCCGGCACAGCGACTGCAACAGGAAGTTGCAAGTCAGCTGACGCCGGCCTTTCGTTGCGGCGGGGACCGAATCCTTCGCGGACCGGCAAGATTTTGTTTGCGGACCGGCGGTTGAAGAACTGTGCTCTACAATGTGTGCGCTGTGACGAGAAACTTGTGCGCTGCCAGGTAATATTTTGTGCGCAAGCGCACACCAGCGCACCTTAGCGGGAACACTGGTTACAACCCCCCACACCCCCCACAACGCCCCCACAACGCGGCGCGATCTCTATTAAGTAAAGTGGGAGGTTCCCCACCACCACCC
Organism: Geotrypetes seraphini; assembly: GCF_902459505.1. Taxonomy (NCBI): domain Eukaryota; kingdom Metazoa; phylum Chordata; class Amphibia; order Gymnophiona; family Dermophiidae; genus Geotrypetes; species Geotrypetes seraphini. The sequence continues at coordinate 21,032,048 of NC_047086.1, forward strand.
CTCCTTCAGAGCCCTAAAAACTGTAATTTTCTGTGGTGCGCGCCTCCGCGCTGCGCTCAATTGTCTGCGCGCGCCTTTGTCCCGGCACACTTTTGACCTGACACCATTGCAACTCGCTGATTGTCCAGCTCTCTTCGGTGTGAACCGCCTAGAAGTTGCACGATTGTGGCGGTATAGAAGAATAAAGTTATTATTCCTTCAGGTAAGTGTTGGTAAGAACAGAGTGGCCCGTCTTACTCCTACAGAATTATTCAACCTCTTTTCAAACACACATTATACACACGCTGCTCTTCCAGTATCCACTGTGATGTTTGTTTTGGGCCTCTTTGTTCAAATCAACTCATTCAGGCACAGACACTAAGCACCTGAGTGATCAAGGTCTTCTCCCGTCGATACAAAATTAGAGAGAATCCTTTGTGAATCAGGCCGTAAATCGGCTTGTTGTTGCAAGACTCCTAACCTTGGGTTGATAAGCCCCTTCTTAAAGAGCCAGTGCATTGTATTTGCCACCTCTTTAACCAGCGCTTGCACGATATTTCAAGAATAATTTTGCATTCTTCAGACAATGGTGCAGAGCTATTCATAGGCGCAAGCTATCTGCCACTTTTGTCAGTACAATGAGTGCTCTATAAATGAAGGAGCTGGTACATTTGTGGGCTCGAGAGAAGAGAGCAGTGGCAACGAGCAGGTTTATCAGAGACATTCTCCCCCGTAGGCTATATATGACACCCGGAGTTGCCTACCCGAATTTGTGTGTGCGCCCAAGATGCATACGCAACTTAATGAGCCCCTAATTGTCAAGAATTGGGCACGAAGCACTAGTTATTGATTTTTTGTGAGCCAAGTATAGGACAGTCAAACCATTGTGACATCACTAATAATGTTGGCTCTTAGGCATCGGTGGAATGAGGCATTATGACATCACAATCTCAGCTCTGGAATGTTGCTACTCTTTGGGTTCCTGCCAGGTACTTGGGATCTGGGTTGGCCACTGTTGGAAACAGGATACTGGGCTTGATGGACCTTCGGTCTGTCCCAGTACAGCAATTCTTATGTGAGCCAAGTATAGGGCAATCAAGCCATTGTGACGTCACTGATGAGTTTGGTTCTTAGGCATTGGTGGAATGAGGCTTTATGACATCACAATGTCAGCTCTGGAATGTTGCTACTTTTTAATTAGCACGCATTAAAATATGTGCATGCATCTGGCTGTGTGCTATTCTATTAGGCATGGCGCCTAGCTCTACTAGTGCATAAATCAACAGGGGGCATGGCCGTGAGCATGTCAAGGGTGTTCTGAAAAGTTGCGCGCAGAATTATAGAATATGACTTCAATGTGCCTCTTACACCAGGTACAGAAAGCAACGCTAAGGGGGGAATTCATCAATGGGTGTTTAGCGACTTAGCACACGCTAACCGCATTAATGTGCCCTAACAATTAGCGCGTGCTGAATGCTAAGACACCCGTAGGAACATAATGGGCATCTTAGCATGTAGCATGTGCTAAATCATTAGAATATAAGAATTGCTGTACTGGGACAGACCGAAGGTCCATCAAGCCCAGTATCCTATTTCCAACAGTGGCCAACCCAGGTCCCAAGTACCTGGCAGGAACCCAAAAAGTAGCAACATTCCAGAGCTGACACTGTGATGTCATAAAGCCTCATTCCACCAATGCCTAAGAACCAAACTCATCAGTGATGTCACAATGGTTTGATTGTCCAATCCTTGGCTCATATAAGAACATAAGAATTGCCCTAGTGGGACAGATCGAAGGTCCATCAAGCCCAGTATCCTGTTTCTAACAGTGGCCAGCCTAGCTAGATCCCAAGTAATAAAACAAGATAGAGATTTTGCAGTTTTGAAAATGAGCATATTTGGCACTGGATTTTTGTGCGTGTTCCGCAAACCATCTAAACTCGGATTTAGGCATCATATTGAAAATGCTCCTCACTGTGTTTTAGAAAAATCTAAACAATACTTCCTTTCTGCATAATTCTGTCAAAAGTTTCAATAAATTGCAATAAGCCTACCCTTTCACCAACCACCTCACCTACACTTCACTATCTGGTTTTCAGCTGTCACAAATGTTTTCAGAGGGACCTGATCAGGCCCTGCCACTTCCTGACGGGTGAATAGTTGAGACTATTTCTTACAACTTCTTCAAAACATATTCTACCTCTTCCACCTTTTTCCCTGGAAACTCTTGCACCAACAACCCTAACCTTTTCTCCAGATACAAATTTTGAATAAGGATCAGGTTTTGTTGACATCATTTAGACGGCACAAGTGCAGGCTTATTTCACATTTATTCAGGATGATATATCTCAATCTAATTGAAATTGGTCAGATTTTGAAGGAGTTATACAGAAAACAAGCTTTATACTGTATAGGGTTTAAATATATATATATATAGTGTATGCAAATGGTTTGGAAAGATCGAAGGAACCAGGTAAAGAGGGTGACCTGCAATCAGATGGTTGGACAAGTTGAAAACAACCATGGGGATGGCACTGGAGGACCTTTCCAGACTAGCAGAAAACCGATTTCCTTTTAGATCCGCAATTCATCAAGTCACTAAGTCTCGAGCACGAGTCGATGGCTCCTAATAACAACATGCAAATGGTAAAAAGCAAACATAAAAACACAAGATAGAAACAAAATAATAAAATCAGTACAATTACAGTGTATATCAGATGTTAGTTGAAGCTCAAGGAAAGTAAACATTCCAGAGCTTCCTTTCAAACGAAAGAGACTCGACTCATGCGCATTTACATCATGTAGGTATTTCAACGTCTCTATCATATCTCCCCTCTCCCGCCTTTCCTCCAAAGTAGACGGACTTAAAGATCTTAATCTGTATACTTTAGAGAAAAGGCGGGAGAGGGGAGATATGATAGAGACGTTGAAATACCTACGTGATGTAAATGCGCATGAGTCGAGTCTCTTTCGTTTGAAAGGAAGCTCTGGATTGAGAGGGCAAAGGCTGACGTTAAGAGATGATAGGCTCAGGAGTAATCCAAATCCAAGCTAAAAGCCTACTGTTTTCAACTGCTAACTCCCACTCACGGCTGTCAGATGCCTATACCTATTTGTATTTCCATGTAATTTCATTGAGTGTCTCCTGGTCTTTGTACTTTTTGAAAGAATTGAAAACCATACCCTCCCCCTCAGCTGTCTCTTTTCCAAGCTGAAAAGCTCTAGCCTCTTACAAGTTCCATCCCCTTTATCATCTTGGTCGCTGTTCATTGAACCATTTCTAATTCTGCTATATCTTTTTGGAGACATGATGACCAATTCCTAATCCATAACAGAACATTGCCTCCTATCCCATGACTCTTTAATTTTCTCAGGAGCCTGTCATGAGGAACTTTGTCAAAAGCCTTCTGAAAGTCTAGACACACTACATCAGCTGGCTCACCTTTATCCACATTTATTCACGCCTTCAAAGAAATTAAACAAATTGGTGAGGTAAGATCTCCCTTGGCTGAGCCCATGCTGACTCTGGCCTAGATTCACTGTACTTACCTTAGCGATCCGATCCGTGGCCAAGTCTTCCCGGGCGACCAATTCGCCAACCCTTCTCATGCAAATGGGGGCGATCGGAGGCACGCCCCACACCTACCACACGGATCGCTGCAGAGCGATCCTGACATATGCGCAGACCATCTTCTTTGCCTGTAGATGGTCTGCGCCTGTGCGTGCTCTCCGTGAACCCAGCACTTATCTAAATTTCACACTAAACTGGGGCTATTTACCCTGGAAAAGAAGAGACTGAGAGGAGACATGATACAGACTTATAAAATCATGAAAGGCATAGAGAAGGTCGAGAGGGGCAGATTCTTCAGACTAGCGGGGACAACAAAAACAAGAGGTCATTCAGAAAAACTGAGAGGGGACAGACTCAATACAAATGCAAGGAAGTTCTTCTTCACTCAGAGGGTGGTGGACACCTGGAATACGCTTCCAAGTGAGGTGATAGGACAGAGTACAATACTGGGGTTCAAAAAGGGACTGGATGATTTTCTGGAAGCGAAGGGGATTGCAGGGTACAGATAGAGGGTTACTCTAGAGGACATTAAGCGAAAAGCGTATGAGAGTTTTAGGGTATGAGCACTATCAGGTCATGGACCTGAGGGGCCGCCGCGTGAGTGGACTGCGGGCACGATGGACCTCTGGTCTGACCCGACTGGGGCAATACTTATGTTCTTATGTTTCCTTCGCAAACCACATCTCTGAACTCTCGCTTTCTCCTCCTCTCCTATCTTCGGATCACCGGCACCGGGAAGAACGGAAACCTTGCTCCGGCTCTGCTTTACGACCGGTGTATTGGGGGGAAGGGAGGGGGGATCAAGTTCTATTTTCCCACCCCTCAAGGGATAAGTTTATTAGGATTTTATATACCGCCTATCAAGGTTATCTAAGCGGTTTTTACAATCAGGTACTCAAGCATTTTTCCCTCTCTGTCCCGGTGGGCTCACAATCTATCTAACGTACCTGGGGCTATGGAGGATTAAGTGACTTGCCCAGGGTCACAAGGAGCAGCGTGGGGTTTGAACCCACAACCCCAGGGTGCTGAGGCTGTAGATCCGACCACTGCGCCACACACTCCATATAAACCGCCGAGCGCAGGAGCCCCAGCCGCAGGGAAACTTCTGCAAAGTTGTGTCTCCAACGATCGCAATCTTTCTTTTCTTTTTCATTTTTGATTTTTCTCGCAAGCCCATGGTTTTAACCCGCGGGTTTAAAAAGCGGGGCTGCGCTGCAGCGTGTTTTGGAACAGAACAGAACACGCCGTACCACGCAGCCCCACTTTAAACCACGGGCCAGGACGTGAGCGACTGGTACTCAGCGGTCGCTTGTTTTGGGACCGGCCAGCCCAATCGGTGTTCCTTTTTCTTTTTAGTGAATCGCTGTCTTCCTGCTTTGCATGTCATTTCCCCTCATTTGCATGGGTGGATCGGATCGGGCGCGGATCGGATCGGGAAGCAGGATAGTGAACTGGGTCGGGATCACAAACTGGTCAGGGCACTATCGGTCAGCTTAGTGAATCTAGCCCTCTGTCCCATGTTTGTCTCTACATTAATCCTCCTTCCCCCTCCCCCCCCCTTTACAAAAGCTGTTCCGATGGTCATGGAGTTCCTATGAGCGTCAGAGCAGTGCAGAGCATTCAGCGTGCCGGCTGGCGCTAAAAACCTCGTCTGCACTTTTGTAAAAAAAGGGTGGGGGGGAGTTATTCTTTATAATTGTTTCCAGAACTGTAATCAAGCTTACCGGGTCTATAATTTCCCAGATCACCCTGGAACCCTTTTTTAAAAATCAGCATTACATTGGCCACCTTCCAATCTTCAGGACTTTCCTGCACACTAAGCCCATTTCTAATTCGATGGTATTCTAGCCACTGTTTCCACTTCTTTTTTTTTTTTTTTCTTCTCCAGTTCGTGCACTAAGGTTCACATTAATTGGCATTACCTGAAAAAATTAATGGGGGGGAGTACTTACCGCAAAGATGTGCTGAGAATCGAGTTGGTACAGCGAATGGCCACTAAGATGGTCTCGGGGCTCAAAGATCTATCATACGAAGAAAGGCTGAACGAATTGCGGCTATACTCTCTCGAAGAACGTAGGGAGAGAGGGGACATGATTGAGACGTTTAAGTATGTCACTGGTCGTATCAAGGTAGAAGATGATGTTTTCCTTCTTAGGGGACCCTCGGCCACAAGAGGACACCCGCTGAAAATAAAGGGCGGGAAGTTTCATGGCGACACTAGGAAGTACTTCTTCACTGAAAGAGTGGTGGACAGCTGGAATAAGCTCCCAGTACAGGTGGTTGAGGCCAGCAGCGTGCCAGTTTTTAAGAACAGTTGGGATGCTCATGTCGGATCTCTACAAGGGAAAAGGTCATCAGAGAGCAATTAACTAGGGGGGTGGGTCAATGGAGTGGGCAGACTCGATGGGCCTTGGCCCTTTTCTCCCGTCACTTTCTATGTTTCTATGCCTCCTTAATGCTCCCACATTAATCACACGATATCCAATTATCACACGCTAATCAGACTGTGCTGGCTGGATAACACTTTCAAGCCCTTTCCCCAGCCATGCCACGCCCCTCCCCCCAAATATTTAATACAATACAGAACACACAATTAGTGCAATTAAGAAGCAAACTACCCCAAAACGCTTTAATGCATTTTGTGATAGGTCTGTTATGCCACGTAATATACATGTGCACGAGTCGAGTCTCTTTCATTTGAAAGGAAGCTCTGGAAGGAGAGGGCATAGGATGAAGTTAAGAGGTGACAGGCTCCGGAGTAATCTAAGGAAATACTTTTTTACAGAAAGGGTGGTAGATGCGTGGAACAGCCTCCCGGAAGAGGTGCTGGAGACAGAGACTGTGTCTGAATTCAAGAGGGCCTGGGATAGGCCCGTAGGATCTCTCGGAGAGAGAAAGAGATAATGGTTACTGCGGATGGGCCATTTGGCCTTTATCTGCCGCCATGTTTCTATGTTATTCGCACATTAGTGCTTAACGTGATTTAATGAACAGGCTCCCTTCAAGAGTTGGAGTATGGTAATTCTAATATGACTTTAGTCTGTCTCCTGTAGTTAGAACTGGGAAGAGACCTTTGCACTGGTTTGCACAGAAAGAAAGCAGAGATTGAATTTGGTCATGCCCTAGATCAGTGGTCTCAAACTTGCGGCCCATCAGGTACTATTTTGAGGCCCTCGGTCTGTTTATCATAATCACAAAAGTAAAATTAAACAGTTTCTTGATCATATGTCTCTTTAGCTATAAATTACAATATTATTATTATTAAGGCTTAGCCAAAAGGAAAGTTTTACCTCATTCAAAATTGTTATTTCTTTAATAAGACATTAACTATTTTTTCTGAGGCCCTCCAAGTACCTACAAATCCAAAATGTGGCCCTGCAAAGGGTTTGAGTTGGAGACCACTGCCTTAACTGTATCCATCTTCCAAAATAGATGGCTTAGATTAAAGCAAAAATGAAAGCCCAGGTCATCCAAACAATGTCAAAATATACCAATGTGGACTCGGGCTAAAACAACATTAACCTATGTTCTTGTTGCTAAAGGAAAGCCTCAGCCCCACCACTCCACCACTAGTTATGAAATTCAAATGCGGGAAGAATTATGCAGGAACTCATCATTGGCTGCCAGTAGCGTGTTTTATCAAACTAATTTTTTTGTGTGTATATATCTTAAATGCTTATATAGTCAACGTTTTCAAATATCATGTTTTTAAAGCTTGTACTTAGCTCATTCAATTACAGCCAATATCCAGGAGTGGAACCCGACATGCATGTTTCGCACCATATAATAGTGCTGTGTCAAGGGTCTCCCTAGGATAAAAAGGGGAAAAAAGGGGCCATTAGAAACATTCGTAACCCCCTCCCCCCACCTACAAAAGCATTCACATCAAATTTATCACTATACCCATGCCTACCAGAAACGCATAATTCTTCCCGCATTTGAATTTCATAACTAGCGGTGGAGTGGTGGGGCTGAGGCTTTCCTTTAGCAACAAGAACATAGGTTAATGTTGTTTTAGCCCGAGTCCACATTGGTATATTTTAACTGTATCCATGACATCCTGTTTGTCTTTGGGAAGCAGAGCCAAGATTGTGATGTCATTATGCCTCATTCCACCAATAAGAGCCAACCTCATCAATGATGTCACAATGGCTTGATTGTCCCGTTCTCCCCTCTGCCCTCCAACCCAGCCAGGAGATTAACCGTTCCCTTTAACTCAGTGGTCTCAAACTCGCGGCCCGCCAGGTACTATTTTGAGGCCCTCGGTATGTTTAGCATAATCACAAAAGTGAAATAAAACAGTTTCTCAATCATATGTCTCTTTAGCTATAAATAACAATATTATTATTAAGACTTAGCCAAAAGGAAAGATTTATAAACTATAAAGAGTTTTTTACCTCTGCAAAATTGTCATTTCTTTAATAAGACATTAACTATTTTTTTCTGAGGCCCTCCAGTACCTACAAATCCCAAAATGTGGCCCTGCAAAGGGTTTGAGTTTGAGACTAGAGAATGACACGGTGACAAAATTCATCACCGTCCCCGTCCCCGCGGATAACCGCGGGAAACCATCTTCATGTCATTCTTTAAGGAGAGAGCGAAGAATCAGAGTATGAATGACCACAACCACTGCCCCGCAAGCTTTGCTTTGAAGAATGCTGGTGTAGAAGGACTGAGGTTGAAACAGACACTACAGAATAGAAACATAGAAAGATGACGGCAGAAAAGGGCTATAGCCCATGAAGTCTGCCCACTCTACTGACCCACCCCATTAAGTCTGAGTACTAATGACCTATTTCCTAAACTCGACCCTCGTAAGGATCCCACTAGGGCATCCCATTTATTCTTAAAGTCAAGCACGCTGGTGGCCTTGATCACCTGCTCTGGAAGCTTGTTCCAGTGATCTACAACCCTTTCCGTGAAGAAATACTTCCTTACGTCACTATCGAATTTCCCTCCTCTGAGTTTGAGCGGATGCCCCCTTGTGACCAAGGGTCCTTTGAGAAAGAAGATGTCTTCTTCCACCTCGACACGTCCCGTGATGTATTTAAATGTCTCAATCATGTCCCCCCTCTCCCTGCGTTCCTCCAGAGTGTAGAGCTGCAATTTGTTTAGTCGTTCTTCGTACGAGAGACCCTTGAGCCCCGAGATCATCCTAGTGGCCATCCGCTGAACCGACTCAACTCTAAGCACGTCTTTACTGTAATGTGGCCTCCAGAATTGCACACAGTACTCCAGATGAGGTCTCACCATGGTTCTGTACAGTGGCATTATGACTTCAGATTTGCGGCTAACGAAGCTTCTATTGATACATCCCATAAGTTGCCTTGCTTTGGATGAGGCCTTCTCCACTTTTTTGGCGGCCTTCATGTCTGCACTGATGATTACTCCCAAGTCTCTTTCTTCTGAAGTCCTAGCTAGTGTTTCTCCATTTAAGGTGTAAGGTTTGCATGGATTTCTGCTACCGAGATGCATAACCTTAGTGTTGAAGCCCAGCTGCCATGTCGAGGACCAGTTTTCCAACGTAAGCAGATCCTGCGTCATACTATCCTGCAGATTGCTTTCACTTACTATATTACATAGTTTGGCGTCATCAGCGAATAGAGTTACTTTACCCTGAAGCCCTCGGGTCAAGTCCCTTATGAATATGTTAAAAAGGAGTGGACCCAGGACCGAGCCCTGTGGCACTCCGCTGGTCACCTCCGATATCTCAAAGAGGGTGCCGTTGACCACCACCCTCTGACGTCTTCCACTCAGCCAATCATTGACCCATGCAATTAGTGTCTCACCTAACCCCATCGATTTCATCTTGTTTAATAGTCTACGGCAGTGTTTTTCAACCTTTTTTGGGCAAAGGCACACTTGTTTCATGAAAAAAATCACGAGGCACACCACCATTAGAAAATGTTAAAAAATTTAACTCTGTGCCTATATTGACTATATATAAAGTAATTCTCTTGAATAGGAATCAAATAAACACAAAGAAAATATTTTATAATTACTTTATTATGAAATATTAAGTAAACAGAATAGTGAAAAATTATAAAATACTTTATTCAGTGCGAAACCTGGGCCTGTTTGGCTGAACACAAAGCTGATATTCTGGCTGGAATCGAAGAAAGACACACACGTAGCTCTTCGTCAACAGCCGTTCCCTTCACCGCCCCGTCACCGTCACCGCCATCCCTTTCACCGCCCCGTCACCGCCACTGCCATCCCATTCACCGCCTCGTCACCGTCCCCGCTGCATCCATATAAGCCTTAGTACTGTAATATTTAGCTTATTCCTTTCTTATAAATCAAAGTTCCTGCTGCTGAACTAGAGAAAGAGATGTTCAGCTGGCAGGGCTTTGTTTATAAATTTTTATCAACACAACTAATATACTACTTTATCCTAAAGCAAAAAATAAATAAATAAATAAATATAATTTTTTTTTTCTACCTTTGTTGTCTGGTTTCTGCTTTCCACATCTTCTCATTGAATTCCTTCCATCCACTGTGTGTTTTCTCTCTGCGTCTTCCATTTGCTGTTACTGTGCCTCTCCCTTCACCCCCCCAATTGGTCTAGCACCCATCTTCTTCCCTCCGCTCCCCCATAGTCTGGCATCTGTCTTCTTCCCACTCTGTCTTCCACATTTCCCTTCGGGGTCTGTTCCTCTCCACCCTCCTTCAATGTCTGTCCTATTCCTTTCCACCACCACCCTTCCCTCCCTCCTTTACCATCTGTTCCTTTCTACTACCCTTCAGCTCCTCTCACGTGGCTTATCTATCTACCTTCCTCCCTCTTATTTTCATGGCACGTTACAATGTAATTTGTGCAAGCCACTGGAGCTTGCGAGCTCGGTCCCTGTCCCATCCCCACAAACCATCTCGCTTCTGTGCTCCTATTTTCCCCATTTCTAATATCTCCCCTATGTATCTGCCATTGCCCCCCCCCCTGTGTCCATATACCATCCCCATGGCATGTCCCCTTTATGTCTCTGTCCCTATGCCCCATGCACATAATTTCCCCTCTTTCTGTTACCTTCCTGTGTCCAGATTTCCCCTATCTTCCTCTTCCATACCAGTGTGTCTCTTCTTTTCAACCCCATCTAGCTTTTTTCCCTCTTTCTTCCCCCCCCCCCCCCCCCTGCTTCTAGCATCTGGCTCACCTGCCTGTCCTTCCCTTTCTTTCCTGCTGTGGGTTTTTCTTTCCGTCTTCATCCCCTTGGCCCAGAATCCTTTTCCCTTTCACTCCCTCCTTCCAATTTGAGCCGGGAACACGAGCGATCGCACGGTCCCCGCAGCCACCACTCGCCTGCCCAATCGATCCTACTGTTTAGCCAGCTCTCTCCCTTCGCCTCACCTTAGTTTGTAGGTTTTGTTTTTCGGCGACATGCACGCTTTCCCAAAGAGCCGCGCACGCGCGGCTGCTCAGTGTTCAATCTTCTGCTCTGCTGCAACTTCCTGTTTCCGGTTGCGTCAGAGCAGAAGATCGAAACTGAACAGCAGCGGGGACCGGGGGAGTCTCATGGGAGCGCGTGCGGGACCCGGCCTGAGGCCTAATCAGTGTCTGCACCGTACAGCACACCAGGGAACAGCGGTTGAAAAACACTGGTCTATGGTGTGGGACGCTGTCGAAAGCCTTACTGAAATCCAAGTACACTATGTCCAGAGACTCTCCCGAGTCTAGCTTTCCTGTTACCCAATCAAAGAAGCTGATAAGATTGGATTGGCATGACCTACCCCTAGTGAATCCAGAGCAGATATTGTGATGTCATAATGCCTCATTCCACCAGTGCCTAAGAGCCAATCACATCAGTGATGTCACAATGGCTTCATTATCCTTGGCTCACATAAGAATCAGAGTATGAATGGCCACAACCACTGACCCACAAGCTTTGCTTTGAAGAATGCTGGTGTAGAAGGACTGAGGCTGAAATAGACACTAAAAAATGACATGGGATTATTTCCCGCGGTTATCCACGGGGACGGGAACGGTGATGAATTTTGTCACTGTGTCATTCTTTATTTGAGACCACTGCCCTAGATCAATGTCTCTCAAACTATGGGCTACGGCACAGTGGTATGCCCCATAGAGATTCTGGGTGTGCCACGAGAGATTCCAGAATTTGACTTTATTTTAAAAAATTCCTTTCATAAGTATACACTAGAATAGATGACATGTACATCACGTACGCAAGAGTCTGTCAATATTAAGAGCGTCGGTGTGCGTAAGAATACAGATGAGCATCATTCTTTGACGTGACTGGTCCTCGAAAACTAACAGCAAGTTATTTTATTTTTTTTATTTTTTTTTTATGCAGTTGTTAATCCTGACTTGAGCGACAAAGCAATTGAGGCTTTGTTACCATTTGGATTTTCTAATCTTCGTGAACTTGGATTTTCAGCTCTGACAGAAATTAAAATCGAAAAAAGAGAATGACTACAGATGGTGGATGATGAAATGCGTGTTTGCTTGTCGACTATGAGCAGCTAAAAAAAACCCCAGCTCATCCATCGCTTCGATTAGCAATTCTATTTTATATACAGTACTTTAGTTTCATCATTGTTACAATTACCCATGCATAGCTTAAAAAACTTTCAATAAATAACTCTCAATTTTTGGGGAGGGGTTTGTAATTTTATAATTTCAATTATAATGTGCCACAAAAAAATGTGCTCCATTTTCAGTGTGCCTGAGCTAATCTAATCTTTGGTTTATATACCGGGTCATCTCCCAGTAGAGCTCAACTCGGTTCACATACAATTAAGACTAGAGTACATAGGAGAAGGAAGAACTAATTAAAAACTAAAGTACACTTTGAGGACCTGCGTAAGGACCATGGTTGGATGGAGAAGGACTGGTTTTCGTATTTTCATCTTTCCTCCTATATACATTCCTTCTCCCGGGCAGCTCTCACAGATCGGCGCATGGAAACCATCTCAGAGGCCCTAAGTCTGACTGCGCAGGACATGATTCCTTTGAGATTTCATCATCGCCATCTCCAAGAGCAGTTGGGCGAACTTTCATATGAATCCTATGCAGAAAAATGGTCCCTGGAACTATCCTGCACAGTGACAGCGCATATGATTAAGAGAGGTCTTCCTGGGACGGCACGCCTGACACCTAGTGTGCCCTTGATTGAAATAAACTTAAAATTTTTGCTGCATCTCTACAGGTCTCCTGCTTACCTCTTTCGAGCTAAGATGTGTGCTTCGGCACAATGCTTTAAATGTTCTTATTCCCCGTCTACTCTTGGACATCAGTTTTGGTCCTGCCCGAGGGTTCATTCCTTTTGGCTACAGCTTCATCGACACATCCAGACCATGTGGACTTACAACTTTGCCCTCCGACCGGAATTGTTGTTTACCTTGGACCATCTTCCTCTTCTCCATCCGAAGGGTTTTCGGAGTTTTATGGCTCGCTCGGTGTTTTTGGGTGAAGAAGGTGATTTTGCACTATTGGATTTCTTCAGATTCCCCCACTTTGTCCCACTGGCGTGTCTTGATGTTACAACACGCTTCTAGGGAACGTTTACAATTCTCGGATTTTGACTCTGTGAGGGGTAAAGCTTTTAGTTTTTGTTGGGAACCATTCTGGCTTACGTTAACCCCCAGAGCTCGTAGTCATCTGCTTAATGTTTAAATTTCTTTTGTGGCACTACATGGAATGGAGTGTATTTTGCTGTATTGGAACTGGTTTGGGGAAGGGGTGGGGGGGAGAATGGGTGGGCGTTTAGTTCTATGGTGAATTTTGGGAGAACGTCTGTATTCAACTGTTTTGTTGTACACCATGTCTCACGTGCCTGTGTGTATTGTTTCCTTTTTGAAAATTAATAAGCATATTAAACATAAAAACTAAAGTACATAAGAAAAGCATAAGAAAAATAACTATAATATTGTCATTTCATTGAGGCTGTAGTTAAACCATTTAAAACAAAGTTTTCAGGAATTTACGAAATAATTGCAGCTGGCCTAAAAGCCTAACAGAGACCCAGCCAAACACAAAGCCATTCTGGTTTGAGTCTTTTCACCTTCCCAACCTCTTCTCATTCGTCTCCTAGTGCTATGTGATCTCCCAATGATAGGGTCTCGGATTGCAGCGAGGAGTCCTACGTTTTTTCCAGCAAGAATTCCTGTCCCCACACTTTGCCGGACTGTGATGCCGTCAGCGAGGTCGTCAGCCCTAAAGGATGTCATTGTAAATTCATATGCTCCATTTCGCTGTACAGCTTCAATGACTTTCACCACGGCCTCTTTGGTGAAAGCTTTTATTGGGCCGAGGCACTTTGCACTCGTTGAATGGATGCATTGTGTAAATCTAGTGCAGACTCCTTTCCAGATGAGCATTCAGGCTTTTCTCCAGCACTGCTGACAAGGCCCCCCCCCCCCCCCCCCCCCTTTGCTCTGGCTGCAAATTGCAATCTCCATACACTAAATCACTTCCAAACATTATGCAGGGGGGTTGTTGTTGTTGGGGGTGGGGTTTCTCCCCTTACTTACAGAATAGGAGACAACCTTTGAATAAGGGGTTATTTATTTCTGGATCTCCAGATGATGATCCAAATGTTGCAGTTCCCACTTTCTGCCTTAAAGTGTCTCTCAAGCCTCATTTTGATCAATGGGAAATTAAGACATCTTTGGTCTTTTCTCGCCCGGGTTTCCTTGTGAGAAGCTTTGTAAGGCTGCCATGTGCAGCCGGTGGTCTCATTGCAACACAGTGTGTAACAAGCTGGATTTTCCGTCACCTCTGAAACCTCCAGAAAACAGTTTGAAGGGAATCCTATAGAGTGCTTTGGATCAAAGCTGCGTTATTTCTAGTTATGCATCAATAATCTGTTTGTAGTGCAGGAACATAGTGGTTCTGTAGGTTTGGAAAAGAAATGGATTCTTGTAACACCTTCCCTTCTCTCCTAGTTGGAATCAAAGACTTAGGGCTCCTTTTATGAAGGTGCGCTGGTGTTTTTATCGTACACCCCTTCTTAACATACTAACATAGTAGATGACGGCAGATAAAGACCCGAATGGTCCATCCAGTCTGCCCAACCTGATTCAATTTAAATTTTATAATTTTTTTTTCTTAGCTATTTCTGGGCAAGAATCCAAAGCTTTACCCTGTACTGTGCTTGGGTTCCAACTGCTGAAATCTCAGGAACTGGATTGCAACCTCCGCACACTGTTGCATGTGCAGATCGGTAAGCTGTGTGGGAACCCATTGTGCGCAGACTTTCCTGTATGCAGATCCATAGCAGCCAGGACTGCTGTTTGCCAAATAAGCAAACAGCAGTCCTGGCTGGGTAACTACATCAATGGAGCCAGGCTGACCTACGGTGCCTTTCGGAAAGTAATTAAAACCGTACTGTTTGACCGATTCATCTCTTAATCAGAAGCCTCACTAAATTTATATTTTTCTTCTGTCTATTCCTCGTGTAATATGTTGTACCTTCACCATTTGCTTTCTGTAATTCGCCGATTGTCCAGCCCTCTTCGACGTGAACCGCCTAGAAGTCATCTGACTATGGTGGCATAGAAGAATAAAGTTATTATTATTATATCCAGATTTGCAGCCAATTGAGAGACCATTATTCGTCGGCCTTCTCTCATCAAAGTATCCGCTCTGTCAGCGGGCTCTTGGGTACACAATGTTGATGGGCGACTAGAATAACCTTTGTCGGTTACACCTGTTCTTTCCACTTTAGACCTTTTTACCCACTCAGAAACCTTTCGTTGATTCATGGTGCTATGTCCGTACTGAGTCAAGATCCGATGGTGAATGTCCGCAACTTTCACTCTCCCTGCCCAAATACAGCGCACTTCAATGGTGCAATCGTGCAAGGAGCACCTACATTTCTGACCTCATGGCTGCCACATGACTAGATGTGCTGCACTGTGCATGGATGAACTATTCCAATAGGCAATGCATGAGTACATATGTTGCATTTCATTAGCTCTGTTCCAGTTATCGCGTAATTTAACAATTGCCGTAGCGAATAATAAATTATATGTCAAAAATAATTGGAAGATCATTGGGCTGTTCTCCTTCATTCTTTATTTTGGATTTGCCAGAAGCTCTTGGTCATTTACCTAAAGGAAATAGGGTGTTGTGTAAGAAAATGAGTCTCTTGGCTAGAAAATGTATATTACAATATTGGACGATCCCTGATCCTCCGGGGTTTTGGTATTGGTGGAATCAATTGCATCAGTTGGCCATTTGGGAAGCTAGAGATGCTGGAAATATAAGAAAGTGAAAGATGTTATTTTTACAAGTTTGGGATTCATATTTGCAAGATTTGCACCCTAAGGGCCGTAGTGCGATTTTAAAGTTGGATCTCTTAATTGGGCTTTTATTTAGTTAAATGAAGAGAGTATCATTGGGTAGAGAGTACTATTGGATGGGGAGGGGTGGGGTGGAGAGGGACGGTAAAACATTTATAGTTAAAGTGGGGGTTTATTGAAATTGGAATTTGTCTTTTATTATGTATATTAATAATTGATGCATTATTAATGTGCTTTGATGTTGTATTTGATGATATTTGCATCAATAAAAACTGTTTGAATCTAATTTTTGATTCCCCCTCATACATGCTACAAAGCAAGAATAAAGAGATGGACATAGATTAGAGAATGACACGGTGACAAAATTCATCACCGTTCCCGTCCCCGCGGATAACCACGGGAAATAAACCCATGTCATTTTCTAGTGTCTGTTTCAACCTCGGTCCTTCTACACCAGCATTCTTCAAAGCAAAGCTTGTGGGTCAGTGGCTGGGCTTATGTGAGCCAAGGATAATGAAGCCATTGTGACATCACTGATGTGATTGGCTCTTAGGCACTGGTGGAATGAGGCATTATGACATCACAATATCTGCTCTGGATACCAGAGACTGTCATTCTGTAGTGTCTGTTTCAACCTCAGTCCTTCTACACCAGCATTCTTCAAAGCAAAGCTTGAGGGTCAGTGGTTGTGGCCATTCATACTCTGATTCTTATGTGAGCCAAGGATAATGAAGCCATTGTGACATCACTGATGTGATTGGCTCTTAGGCACTGGTGGAATGAGGCATTATGACATCACAATATCTGCTCTGGATACCAGAGACTGTCATTCTGTAGTGTCTGTTTCAACCTCAGTCCTTCTACACCAGCATTCTTCAAAGCAAAGCTTGCAGATCAGTGGTTGTGCCCAATTATACTCTGATTCTTCCCTCTCTCCTTAAAGAATAACATGAAGATGGTTTCCCGCGGTTATCCGCGGGGACGGGAACGGTGATGAATTTTGTCACCCTGTCATTCTCTAACATAGATCCCATGGAGTAATTTTCCAGATGGAAGTGGATACTTTGCTCTGGAGTGTGAATGCATGGGGCTGGAAGAGGGGAGGAGTAGAATAATACTCCTAGTTTTTCTCACTGTAAGGAACTAAATTAGAATGGAAAGGCTTTTTCTTTTTTTGTAAATCTTTATTAGTTTTCAAGGTTCATAGTCATTCGCATGCGAGACTTCCGTGCGCAAATATTGCAGCGCCGACAATTCAGCACAAGACACCAGCTCGCCGCCTAAAAAGTGACTTTTAAAGAGCTCCCCCCAGTTTACTTCATACTCTTCGCGCTGCCATTGGGGGGAGGTTTGGGGGGGTTGGAACCCTCCATTATAGAGTAAACTTAACTTTTTCCCGATTTTTTAGGAAAAAGTTAAGTTTTCTCTATAATGTGGGGGGTTGCACCCCCACCTCCCTCAATGGCAGCACGAACAGTCTGAAGTAAAGTGGGGCGGAGTTCTCCCCCCACACACCCCTCGTCGGAGTTCCCCCCCCCACACCCCTCGTCAGAGCTCTTTAAAAGTCACTTTTTAGGCGGCGCGCTGGTGTCTTGCGCCAAATTGTTGGCACTGCAATGTCGGCGCGCTGAAGTCTCGCGCGCTTTTGTCCCGTCACCGTTTTCAATTGTTAACAGTGCAATATAGTGAATTTAAACATAAACGAATCAAACAAAAGCACTTTAAATATACAAATAATTCAACAACAAACATTTTCACACACACACACCCTTAACTAATGGAAATATAACCACATGTATAATTTCAATAAAAGGCTTTTTCTTTAACAGATTGTGCAGTACAAGTCCCATAAGGTAATGGGGGATGTAGTCAGCACAGCAGCACCAGGCTGGGGAGCAGCCTGGTGGAAAAGTAGAGACTCAGCAGGAGATTAGCTGTTTAACACCCCCCTGCGCAGAAGGTTTATAGTGTACTGAGAGCAGGGTTTAAAGCAGTGGTCCCCAACCCAGGTCCAGGAGGTACTCCAGTCAATCAGGGTTTCGGGATATCCAAAATGAATATCCATGAGAGAGATTTGCATATACTGCTTCCACTGCATCCAAATCTCTCTCATGAGTATTCATTGTGATACATCACAATACAGTTCACGTCACAACCTCAGTTCTGGAAGGTTTAAGGGTTTCATCCATGTTTTTGCATTAGGACTTTCAGAAAGACAGGGTTGTCGAAACATAGACCATGTTGGGTCCTTAGTCCCCATTTCTGGGTCCTTGACATCTCGTCATGTGGATTCATTTTCTGTATTTTCAATAAAGACCTGCATCTTGGGCATCGTCGTCTCCACAGTGTTTTTGATACTCTTTGGGATCCTGCCAGGTACTTGTGATCTGAATTGGCCGTTGCTGGAAACAGGATACTGGGTTTGATGGACCTTCGGTCTGTCCCAATGCTTATGGTCTTATGTTCTAACCATCTGGTATCATTCTTTAGTGTCTAACTCAACCTCAGTCCTTCTACACCAGCATTCTTCAATGCAAGGCTTAGGGCTCAGTAACTGTGTCCATTCATACTCTGATTCTTATGTGAGCCAAGTATAGGACAATCAAGCCATTGTGACATTACTGATGAGGTTGGCTCATAGACATTGGTGGAATGAGGCATTATGACATCACAATCTCAGCTCTGGAATGTAGCTACTCTTTGGGTTTCTGTCAGGAACTTAAGACCTGGATTGGCCAATGTTGGAAACTGGATATGGGGTTTGATGGACCTTCGATCTGTCTCAGTATGGCAATACTTATGGTCTTATGATCTAACCATCCGGTGTCATTATTTAGTGTCTCTCTCAACCTCAGTCTTTGTACACCAGCATTCTTCAATGCAAGGCTTGAGGGTCATTTGCTGTGCCCA
Source organism: Geotrypetes seraphini (assembly GCF_902459505.1). Lineage (NCBI taxonomy): Eukaryota > Metazoa > Chordata > Amphibia > Gymnophiona > Dermophiidae > Geotrypetes > Geotrypetes seraphini. The sequence continues at coordinate 21,050,766 of NC_047086.1, forward strand.
TTCATTCTTCCCTCTCTCCTTAAAGAATATAGATCTCCCTCATGCATATTTATTAGGAATATCCTGAAAACCTGGTCTCCTTGCCGCCCTTGAGAACCGAACTTGGTGTAGATTGTACAATTCCAGAATTTTGTGACACAAGATTCCTTTCAATCAAATATTAATGGACACACTTTCTTGTGAGAGTAGCAAATGTGATTGAATATTATGTATGTGAAGCTGTCCTCTGAAAACGGTCACGATTGACGCTTTTATTTTTTTTCACTTTGCAATGGCGTACCAAGGGGGGGGGTCCACCCCGGGTGCATGCCCTAGGGGGGTGCATAGTGGTCCGGATCCAGAACGTCCTGCCCTACTGTTGAGAAAGACCTGCGCCTCAGCGTGGCTGCCGGTGTACCCCCTCTGATGTACTTGCTCTGGAGCAGGGTCATCAGCCGCGCTGAGGTGTAGGAAGGTCCCACAATGAGTACGTCTGCCGGCTCTGCTCCGGAAGAAGTAAGTTACATTGGAGGGGGTAGACCTGGGAGTTGCGGCAAGGTCCCACGATGACTGCATCTGCCAGGTCCACCCCCTCCGACGTAACTTACTTCTTCCGGAGCAGAGCCGGCAGACGTACTCATCATGGGACCTTGCTGCATGAAGGGAGCAGGACTTCTGATATGAAAGAGTGGTGGAGGGAGAGAAAGGGGGTAGGGTGGTCTGGAAGGGTGGTACTGATGGAATTGGTGTGCAGGGAAAGGGGAGAGAGGCATAAGGAGAAAGGATACTGGATGGAATTGGATTGGAGGGAAAGAAAGGGGGTAGATGCTAATTGAAGAGGGGTGGATGGAGAGAGAAAGGGCAGACATTGGATGGTAATGGGGAGGGTAGAGGGGGAGCCTATGCTAGATGGAAGTGCAGATGGGAGAGATAAGGGAGCAAATGCAGGAAGGAAATGGTAGGAGAGAAAAAGGAGAGCAGATGCTGGATGGAAGTGGACAGAGAGAGTGGAGAAGGTACTAGATGGAAGGGGTAGAGAAAGAGGGTACATGATGGAAGGAGGGGATAAATAAAAGGAGGGCACATGATGGGGAAAAGGATTGAATTAGTGAAATACTGGAGGGGGTGAGGGAAAAAGGTGGCGAGCTGTAGGTAGACAGTAAAAAAGGAAATTGATGAGAGGGTAGTAAGAACGTAATCTAGACAGATGCAGAAAATAAACTGAAAAGGAAAATGAGGGGAAAAAGGGATTGCAAAAGAGAGGTGTGGGAGAGGGAAGGAGAGTAGAGAGACGCAGACTAATGGGGATGGAAGGAGAGATGGAAGGGGGAGGCATACAATTTCTGGAAGGGGCATAGAAGGATAGAAGATGCCATATAGGGGCAGAGAGACGGCAGACAGTAGATGGAAGGAAGAGAGTAACAAGAAGATGAGGAAAATAGAAGCCAGAGAAGACAAAGGTAGAACAAAAATTTTCTATTTATTTTTTGCTTTAGGAGACATATGTCACTGTTTCTGTGGTGTTGCATTGTATGCAGAGTCCAGCTTCTTGCTGGTTCAATTTAACCTTTGTCTATGTATTTCTATTTTATCCCCCCTTTTACAAAACTGTGGAGTGTTTTTCAGCGCCAGCCGTGGTGGTAGCAGCTCTGATGCTCAGAATTCTATGAGTGTCAGAGCTGTTACCACCGTGGCTAAAATCCACACTACAGTTTTGTAAAAGAGGGAGGGGTTAGTTTGTGATTACATATTCCTTACTAGGTGAAGGTGTTTTCTGTGTTCTGTGTATTCGAAAGACATGGTTTCCTGTTAGGATTGATCTGTACTAGTCTGGCTTGTTTAGTTTTACAATGGGTGTATTAATGTTGTACTGCTCACTACAGTATGTAAGATGTTGCCTTTTCCTAGGTACACTCTTGTGTGATGTTTGGATTGTTACTAAAAATCTCGGCTTTGAGAGTCCAGCAACATTCAGGCTATTTTCCTCACAGCAAATATTTTTCCCTCTTCTTTTTCTGATTCAAAACTGGTCCCTGGATACACAATGAAGATATCAACGAGAGGATCTTGTCTTGTACACAAGCATCTGTTTGGAGAGATGGATTATGGTTTCTATTACACTTCTTTAATCAAGCATGTGGGCATTGTTTTTATCTCCACTGTGTAGAGATGCTACAGGAAACCTCCCAGAGTAGAGCTCTGTGGTAGAGAGTTGCGTGGGGACAGAAATCCCACCCATCCCCGCCCGTCCCTGCCCGTATCCTCTCCATCCCCAACCGTCCCCATCAGGATCCTCTCCGTCCCCACCCGTCCCTGTCAGGATCCTCTCCGTCCCCACCCATCCCCGCAAGGAATTACCTCCATCCCCGCCCGTCCCCATAAAAAGCAGCAATTACTTCAGACAGGATCATCAATTCCACAGTTTCTTTTGCAGTTTTCCTTGTGGAATCTCTTTGGTGGAACCCTTTTTTTGTTTTCTGTTCAAGTAATTAACTTATAAACCCCCTCTTTTACTAAGGCTGACGTGTCCATTATATTATAGAAACATAGAAACATAGAAGATGACGGCAGAAAAGGGCCACAGCCCATCAAGTCTGCCCACTCTATTGACCCACCCCATTGAGTCTGAGTGCTAGTGACCTAGTTCCTTAACTTGACCCTCGTAGGGATCCCACGTGGATGTCCCATTTATTCTTAAAATCGAGCACGCTGGTGGCCTTGATCACCTGCACCGGTGATCACCTGCACCAAAGCCTTCCATCCCCGTGGGAGTCCCGTAGGCCAGAAGGGGGTCCCCGTGGGAGTCCCGTGGGTTATGGGGGGATTCCTGCAGGACCCCCGCAGTACCCGCAGGATTCCCTCGATCCCCGTTCCCGTGCAGACCTCTACTCTGTGGCTGGCTTCTCCAAGGTCTCCTGGTGGTGTTTTCATAGAAACATAGAAACATAGAAGATGACGGCAGAAAAGGGCTACAGCCCATCAAGTATGCCCACTCTGCTTACCCACCCCCTGTCTATGCCCTAATGACCCAATTTCCTTATCTTGACCCTCGTAGGGATCCCACATGGGTATCCCATTTATTCTTAAAGTCTGGCACGTTGTCTGCCTCGATCACCTGCACTGGAAGCTTGTTCCAATGATCAACCACTCTCTCTGTGAAGAAATACTTTCTGGTGTCGCCATGAAATTTTCCGCCCCTGAGTTTGAGCGGGTGCCCTCTTGTGGCCGAGGGTCCCTTGAGAAAGAAAATATCATCTTCCACTTCGACACGTCCCGTGAGGTACTTAAATGTTTCGATCATGTCTCCCCTCTCCCTACGTTCCTCAAGAGTGTAGAGCTGCAATTTGTTCAGTCTCTCTTCGTACGAGAGACCCTTGAGCCCCGAGATCATCCTGGTGGCCGTCCGTTGAACTGATTCAATTCTGCGCACATCTTTATTGTAATGTGGCCTCCAGAATTGCACACAGTACTCCAGATGAGGTCTCACCATGGCCCTGTACAACGGCATTATGACTTCAGGCTTTCGGCTGACGAAACTTCTATTGGTACAACCCAATATCTGCCTTGCCTTAGATGAAGCCTTCTCCACTTGATTGGCAGTTTTCATGTCTGCACTGATGATTACTCCTAAATCTCGTTCTGCTGAAGTCCTAGTTAAAGTTTCTCCGTTCAAGAAGTACGTCCTGCATGGATTTCCGCTTCCGAGGTGCATGACCTTACATTTCTTAGCATTGAAGCCTAGCTGCCAGGTTGAGGACCAACTTTCCAATGTAAGCAGGTCCTATGCCATATAATTCTGTAAACTGCATTCACTTACTATATTACATAGTTTGGCGTCATCGGCGAATAGTGTTATTTTACCTTGAAGCCCTTGAGTCAGATCCCCTATGAATATGTTGAAAAGGAGTGGACCCAGGACCGAGCCCTGCGGCACTCCACTGGTCACCTCCGATGTTTTAGAGAGGGTACCATTAACCACCACCCTCTGAAGTCTGCCACTCAGCCAATCATTGACCCATGCAGTTAGTGTCTCTCCTAACCCCATCGATTCCATCTTGCTTAGCAGCCTGCGGTGTGGGACACTGTCAAAAGCTTTACTGAAGTCCAGGTACACGATGTCCAAAGACTCTCCCAAGTCCAACTTTCTTGTTACCCAGTCAAAGAAGCTGATGAGATTGGATTGGCAGGACCTACCCTTGGTGAATCCATGCTGACTGGGATCCCGAAGATTCCCTTCATTCAAGATCGTGTCCAATTTGCTTTTAATTAGTGTTTCCATGAGTTTGCACACTATTGATGTGAGACTCACCGGTCTATAATTCGCAGCCTCTGCCCTGCAACCCTTTTTATGCAGAGGAACGACATTAGCTAATTTCCAGTCCAGGGGAACTTTCCCCTTACTTAGGGAGAGATTGAATAGCTCAGCCAACGGTTTCGCCAGGACATCGCTCAATTCTATGAGCACTCTTGGGTGCAAATTGTCTGGTCCCATGGCTTTGTTCACCTTGAGTCTTGCCAGTTCACTGTAAACTTCACCTGGTGTGAACTCAAAATTCTGAAACAGGTCTTCTGTGCTTTGTGTTGCCTTCAACTGCGGACCGTGTCCCGGTGCCTCACAGGTGAAGACTGAGCAGAAGTATTCATTCAGTAGTTTGGCTTTATCGGAATCTGCTTCCACGTAACTTCCGTCCGGTCTTCTAAGGCGTACTATCCCGCCTGTGTTCCTTTTTCTGTCACTAATATACCTGAAGAAGGATTTGTCCCCCTTTTTAATGTTTTTTGCCAGAATTTCTTCCACTCGAAGTTTTGCCTCCCTAACTGCCATTTTGACCGCTGTAGACCTGGTCCTATATTCTACTTTTGCCTCTCTTTTCTCCGTGCGCTTGTAGGAGAGAAACGCTTTTTTCTTCTCCTTAATGAGGTGCGAGATCTCCGCGGTGAACCATTGGGGTTTATTGTTTCTTTGTCGTTTATTTACTGATTTTATGAAGCGGCTAGTTGCTTCATGTATGGTTGATTTCAGTGTTAACCACTTAGCTTCTACATCATCGGTCTCCTCTTGGTCCTGCAGCATCTGATGGACGAAATCTCCCATGCGTGCGAAGTCTGTGCCCCGGAAATTGAGTACCTTTGTTTTCGTGTTTGATCTAGGGAAGCCTTTCCTAAGGTTGAACCATACTATGTTGTGGTCGCTGGAGGCTAGCGTATCTCCTACTGAGACCTCTGAAACGCTTTCCCCGTTGGTGAGTACCAGGTCGAGGATCGCCTGGGCCCTAGTGGGCTCCGTTACCATTTCTTCCAGTCCATTTCAAGAAACACACAGAGGCCATGGCAGCGGCTACAATCCCAAGGAGACACCTTTACTAAACCCATTTTAAGTACAGTCCTTTCTCGTTATTCAATGTAGTATGGTTCGCGAAAAAGTTCGCTAACCACAAAATCGCAAATAATGAAAAGCTGAGTCTATGGGAAAATCGAGGTTGGGTTCCAGCCTCAAAACTGCAGAAAATGAACAAGGGATCCTATTGAGAAAATAGGGTTAGGTTCCTGCATGGGACAGCACTTAGGGCTCCTTTTACTAAGGCGCGCTTGCGTTTTTAGCGCACGCAGGAAATTACCATGCGCTACACCGCACGCTGAGCTTCTAGAACTAACGCCAGCTCAATGCTGGCGTTAAGGTCGAGTGCGCAGCAGTGTGACACGCACTATTCCACGCGTTAAAGCCCTAACACAGCTTAGTAAACGGAGCCCTTAGAGTACCTGTAGATGCTTGTAATTCACCCTCCGGACACTTGGGGCCGTGTCCAGAAACAAACGCCTGACCGCAAGATACAAGTGAAAGCTGGTTTTGCAGGCACCGGTCCACGAATACGCAAACACAGCAGTGCGAATGGGGAATATTGTTTGCAATTGATGCAACTGCGGATAACGACAACGCAATGTACTGGGGGGCTGGGAATTTTAATAATTGGCACTGGAATCTCAGTGCTGGAAAAATCTGCACTGAGCAGTATTCTACAGCAGTGTTTTTCAACCTTTTTACACCTATGGACCAGCAGAAATAAAATAATTATTCTATGGACCGGCGGTTGAAGAACACTGGGCTAAGTCGTGGGCCAGACCCCGCCCATCTCTACCCAATCTCCACCCCAGACCCCGCCCCCGTAATAGTACTAATTGCACCTTGCATGTCCCGTGCCTCATCTGGAAGCCTTCCCTCTGATGTTGCAACGTCAGAGAGAAGGCTTCCGGTTCAGGCGCAGGACGCCCATAGGAGCCACTGCCCGTGGCTTTGTGTACTGAATCAGTTAGGAAGAGGGAGCTGGCTCGAAGATAACTCCGCATCAATTGCACCATGGACTGGCGGTTGAAGAACACTGTTTTGGGCCTGTTCTACAGTATAAAGAGCCCAACGGGATGAGCGCCCTTTATAGAACAGCTCTAGGAGCCAATTCCCACTCTTAAGTTCAGGTGCCAGCATTTACGTCTGTTACAATCTGGTGTATACGCTGGCACTTAATTTGCGGGAGGGCACAAATCATAGTGCTCTAAGTTTCAAGTTTTATTAAAATTTGTTGTGTACGCAATGCCAAATATTTCAAAGCGTATTACAAGTTAAAAAAAATTGGGGGGGAACCATGAGACATTTTGCTACAATATAATAATATATATATACGTACAAATTTAGTACTGATATAGAAAGAGAGGGGGGATGAACTAAATTGTTAAAGAAAATGGAGAAACATTTATGGGTAACACATCGGGGGAGGGGCAAAAAGTGAGAAAAAGGAAGATGAACACATTTTTGAGTACACCCTCACATTTTTGAGTACGCCCTCACCTGGAATGCTGTGTCCAGCACTGGTCGCCGTACATGAAGAAAGACACGGTACTACTCGAAAGGGTCCAGAGAAGAGCGACTAAAATGGTTAAGGGGCTGGAGGAGTTGCCGTACAGTGAGAGATTAGAGAAACTGGGCCTCTTCTGGAGACTGAGAGGGGACATGATCGAAACGTTCAAAATACTGAAGGGAATAGACTTAGTAGATAAAGACCGACTGTTCACCCTCTCCAAGGTAGAGAAAACAAGAGGACACTCTCTAAAGTTGACAGGGGATAGATTCCGTACAAACATAAGGAAGTTCTTCTTCACCCAGAGAGTGGTAGAAATCTGGAACGCTCTCAAGGAGGCTGTTATAGGGGAAAACACCCTCCAGGGATTCAAGACAAAGTTGGACAAGTTCCTGCTAAACTGGAGCGTACGCAGGTGAGGCTGGACTCATTTAGAGCACTGGTCTTTGACCTGAGGGCCACCATGTGAGCGGACTTCTGGGCAGGATGGACCACTGGTCTGACCCAGCAGCAGCATTTCTTATGTTCTTATGACTAAATAAAACTGGATATAAAATTTTAACCGTAAACTGGTTATCTTGTCTATGTCTCAAATGCATCCTTGTACAGGAAACTTTTTAAAAAACCTTTGAATTTTGCTAATGAGGTTTCACCATGCAAATAATTTGGTAGATTATTCCAGAGCTGAGGAGCTATAACTGAAAAAATAGTAGATCTCCTAGTGCCTATTGCTTTTAAGGAGGGAATGGTCAGAAGATGTTGCTCTGTTGATCTGAGTGTCCTAGATGGGGTGCTCTAAAACAGCGTTCCTCAACTTGGTCCTGGGCAGTGGCGTAGTAAAGGGGGGAGCAAGGGGGCGATCTGTCCCGGCACCCCTCCTCTTCTGCACACCTCCCCCTTCCCGCCCTTCGCCCCTTTTTAATTCTGGCACGAGCAGCCACCAACTTGCTGCCCACGTCGGCTTCAGCGCCCTCTCTGACATCACTTCTGGGAAGTGACATCAGAGAAAGCGCCGAAGCCGACACAAGCAGTAAGTTGGTGGCTGCTCGTGCATGCATGCAGCAAGAAGGGCGGGAAAGCGGGTGGGGAGCGGTGTCACTGCCCTGGGCACCGCTCACCCTCGCTATGCCACTGGTCCTGGGGTACCCCCCCTTGCCAGTCAGGTTTTCAGGATATCCACAATGAATATGCATGAAAGAAATTTGCATGAAAGAAATTTGCAGGAAATTTGCAGTGTATGCAAATCAAGTTGGTGCATATTCATTGTGGATATCCTGAAAATCTGACTGGCAAGGGGAGTACCCCAGGACCGAGTTGAGAAACGCAGCTCTAAAACATCGCACCTAACTTCTAGGAACGCTCCTGATCTGCCCATACTCCTACCATGGCCATGCCCCTTTGGAGTAGTGCGCTAGAAAAGTTAGGCGTGACTTTTATAGAGCAGAGCCTAGGGCAGACGAACACAAAAACCAGACTGGTGCCAATTAAATCCAATTATTGACTGTTAATAATTGTTAATAATTGATTTGCACGCACATCTGCCCAGCAAATTAACATGCCTAAGTTTTGGTGAACTATTTATGATTTATTTATTTATTTATTTAATATATTTGCTTCCCCCATATCCAACAATTCTAAGTGGGTTCCAGTGTAACATACATAATAAAAGAGCACACAATATACACTGACACACCAACAAACAGAACACAATATCCAAGCCCATAAGAAGCAGGAACTTAAAATGACGTATTGACCCAAAGTGGTGAACTGGATTAGAAACTGGTTGACGGACAGACGCCAGAGGGTGTTGGTTAATGGAATTCGCTCGGAGGAGGGAAAGGTGAGTAGTGGAGTCCCTCAGGGATCGGTGCTGGGGCCGATCCTCTTTAATATGTTTGTGAGCGACATTGCCAAAGGGTTAGAAGGAAAAGTTTGCTGTTTTGCGGATGATACCAAGATTTGTAACAGAGTAGACACCGAGGAGGGAGTGTTAAACATGAAAAAGGATCTGCAACAGTTAGAAGAATGGTCTAATATCTGGCAACTAAAATTCAATGCAAAGAAGTGCAGAGTAATGCATTTGGGGGATTAGAAATCGGAAGGAGCTGTATATGCTGGGAGGAGAGAAGCTGATATGCACGGATGGGGAGAGGGACCTTGGGGTGATAGTGTCTGAAGATCTAAAGGTGAAGAAACAGTGTGAAAAGGCAGTGGCTGCTGTTAGAAGGATGCTAGGCTGTATAGAGAGAGGCATGGCCGGTAGAAGAAAGAAGGTGTTGATGCCCCTGTACAGGTCGATGGTGAGGCCCCATTTGGAGTATTATATTCAATTTTGGAGACCGTATCTGGTGAAGGACATAAAAAGACGAAGCAGTCCAGAGGAAGGCGACGAAAATGGTAGGAGGTTTGTGCCAGAACACGTATGAGGAGAGACTGGAAGCCCTGAATATGTATAGCCTAGAGGAAAGAAGGGACAGGGGAGATATGATGCAGATGTTCAAATACTTCAAAGGTATTAATGTAAAACAAAATCTATTCCAGAGAAAGGAAAATGGTAAAACCAGAGGGCATAATTTGAGGTTGAGGGGTGGTAGATTCAAGAGTAATGTTAGGAAATTCTTCTGTATGAAGAGGGTGGTTGATGCATGGAATGCGCTCCCGAGGGAGGTGGTATAGAAGAAAACGGTGACAGAGTTTAAACAAGCATGGGATGAACACAGAGGATCTCTAATCAGAAAATAATGGCCATACATTGAAGGACCTAAGGCCAGTACTGGGCAGGCTTGGACGGCCTGTGTCCCATATATGGATATTCAGTTGAGGACGGGCTGGGAAGGGTTTCGATGACTGGAATGGTTAAGATGGGGGAGTGAGCTTTGATGGAGACTCCAGTAGATGGAACCTAAGCACACTACTGGACAGGGCTCTGGGTTTCTGGCCCAAATATATCTAACAAAAAGGACCATTTAAACTAAATTAATTTATGGAGCATATGTATGGTTGAGCAGATTGGATGGACCACTCGGGTCTTTATCTGCCTTCATTTACTATGTTACTATGATCTAAAATGTCATATGTAAAACAAAAAACAGATCATACTTCCTTCCAAAATGAAGGTATTCAGAAGGCTCCTTCCCATCCAATTACTTCACCTAGCAAATCGGCATTCAAATAAGGCTGTTTTCAAGCTTTTCCTGAACTAATTCAAAGTAGGTGCCTGTTTTAAGTCTGAAGGGGGAGCATTCCAGCAAACTGGACCCTGCACAGGGAACATAGTTTTGCGAATTACTGATAACTTCACAAAGCTCAGAGGTGGCTCCATTAAACACATCTTGTCCATAAAATTCAATATGCATGATGGTTGATAAAGCTGTGAGACAGGATGCAAAACAGTTGGACAATTGTCCTGCAGCAGCTTGAAAATTCTACATAAAACCTTACATTCAATTCTGAGGTGAATTGGCAACCAATATAAATCACGCAAAATAGGTGAGATACGATCAAATGTGGAGGCATGTATAATCACGTGTGCAGTGGCATTCTGTGTCAATTGCATAGCCAGAAACACATACTCGGGTAACCCCAAGTAGAGAGAATTACAATAGTCAAATAACGGAATGATCATCAAACAATGACAATTCTAAAATTGTCATATTATAGAAAATCTCTCAACCTTCGCAGCAATCGTAATTTGAAAAATATGTGAGAAATTACTTCCCTTACCTGATGTTTAAAAGATAGCGAGGAATCTAATAACACCCCCAAATACCTACATTGCTGTAGAACCAGGACAGCAATACTACCCAACATGAATTTGGAAGGGCAAGCTGACAAATTTTTTTGATGACGAAGAAACAAAACCTCTGTTTTCTCCACATTCAACTTTAGCTAATTTTCCAGCTGACTCATCCAGTCCTGTATTATATCAAAACAAGCAAAGCTTTATCAACCAATTTTTCCACAGGAAAGATGAAAACTTACACCTAGATTCCGCATTCCTTACACAATGGCCACATATAGATGTTGACAACGACTGCTGACAAAGCCACGATTCAATGTGGACCAATCTGATTTTTTTCTGTTCCACTTCGACACAATACACTCTATCTTCCAAGAATGACCAGAACCAGTCTAAAACTGTCCTGGCTATACCCAGCGCACAAAGTCTTGCCAACAAAATTTGATGGTTGACCGTATCAAAGGATGCGGAAACATCTAAGAACACCATAAAGTAGGATGTTCCATGATCAAGCCCCCTGCGCACAATATCAATTATAGACAACATCGTAAAGACCTATACAGAAAGCGGGGCTTAATGGGTTGTTTACTGCACAGTAACCACTAACAGAGAGGTCCAAAACAAACAAGACAACGTCATCAAATGGTTCCACAATAGAAAAGGGACAACCAAAAAACGAAACAGCAATAGAAATGATGATCTTGATAAACCGTTTATTACGAAAAAGTCTTCACAAACAAAAGTGATGCGTGTACTTGAGAAATCCAAATGGTACATAGTATCAAATCTGTGGTATGGACCTGACACGAATCGTGTTTCAGTATTAGAGAGCATCCAAAATACTGTGTGATAAAGGTCAGAGCACAGTCAACGCGGTCTGAGTCCTATTTTTATGGTATAATAAGAACGAACCCCAGAAGGTTGTCTAATACCGAAACAACGGATCATCTCAGCATATTTCTATTGTTGGTTTACGTTTATTTGGACTTGTTCATAATCCACATGCTTTTTAATAGAACCCATTGGGACCCCTGAGGAAGACAGTATTCTCAAAACACGGACCATGTTGGGTCCATATCTCTCAGAGGATTGGGTCCTTGTTTTTATGTGGATTACGAAGTTGAACTTTTAATAAAGTCCTCATCTTGAACACCAATTCTCCACAGAGTCTTTTTGCTTCTATGTTGCTATAACCATATAGTTCTATGACATCACAAGGCAGGTATAAAGAGCCTTAGCCAATAGGAAAAGGAGATGCAAATGTTAAGAGCTTTAGCCAATAGGGAGAGGAGGAGACAGTGCATGCAACAGATGGGCAGACTAGATGGACCATTTAGCCTTTATCTGCCATCATGTTTCTATGTTTCTACAACCATAAAGCTCTGTGATCTCACAATCCAGGTGTAAAGAGCCTTAGACAATAGGGAGAGGAGATGCAAATGTTAAGAGCCTTAGCCAATAGGGAGAGGAGGAGATAGTGGATGCTGCAGATGGGCAGACTGGATGGGCCATTTGGCCTTTATCTGCCATCATGTTTCTATGTTTCTATGATGCACAATTGTCAAAACTTTATATTCAATCCAAAACTCTATTGGTAACCAATATAGTTGCTTTAACACTGGTGAAATATGCTCATACCTAGGTACCTCATGGCAAAGAGTTACTAAGCATTTTGTCTAGAGAAAGAAAATTGAGAATTCCTTTAGTAAGTCTAACCTGCTATTGTCAAATGATTTATTTTACCATTTCAGACTCTGTAAATTGTGGCTTTCACTTGCAGCTGGCAAATAAGAGGCTTTTTACAGAAGCAGAGAAACAAGAAAAACAATCTTTATTAAAGCAATACATAAACATTATCTCAGTGAGTCACTGTCTCCGAGAACCACATTCCAAAGGCTCTTCATTCTGACCTTCAGTCACAAGAATGAGCTCCATTTCATTCTAAGTGATTTTCCAAAGATTTGAGATGTAAAAGAGTCATACTGGCATCTTGGAGAGCCACCAAGTGCCACTTAGGCCTCCAGCTATGGGAGTGTGAACAGAAAGGTGGCACAGGGGTGCATCCTTGAGTGGGCAGAGACTTGGATGTTAGAGATGGTGGGGTGGAGGCACTAGCAGTTCTTTTGCTACCCACTTAGTATAAACAAGCAGAGGAAGCAAAAGGCATTAGATTCTCTCACCACAGCCTTTAGAACTACTTCTTAAGTTTTAGATCGCTCTTATACACATCTTCCTTTAACAGTCAGGCTTTTTTGGCCACTGTTGGAAACAGGCTACTGGACAGGATAGACCTTCGGTCTGTCCCAGTACAGCAATTCTTATGTTCTTATGTGAGCAAAGTATAGGACAATCAAGCCATAGTGACATCACTGATGAAGTTGGCCCTTAGGCATTGGTGGAATGAGGCATTATTATGACGTCACAATCTCAGCTCTGGAATGTTGCTCTGGAACGCATTGACAGAGGTTGTGATAAGAGTGGTTAACGTAGCTGGTTTTAAAAAAGGTTTGAACAATTTCCTGGAGGAAAAGTCCATAATCTGTTATTGAGACAGACATGGGGGAAGCCACTGCTTGTCCTGGATCGGAAGCATAGAATGTTGCTACTATTTGGGTTATTGCCATGTACTAGTGACCTGGATTGGCCACCGTGAAGATGAACTACTGGGCTAGATAGACCATTGGTCTGACTCGGTAAGGCTGTTCTTATGTTCTTATGTCACAGATACATATTAGGAAACATTGCCAGCTATTAAGAACATAAGAAGTTGCCTCCACTGGGTCAGACCAGAGGTCCATCTCGCCCAGCGGTCCGCTCCCGCGGCGGCCCATCAGGTCTGTGACCTGTGAAGTGGTTTCTGACCACTTCTATAACCTACCTCTAGTTTTATCTGTACCCCTCAATCCCCTTATCCTCCAGGAACCTATCCAAACCTTCCTTGGACCTCTGTAAAGTGCTCTGGCCTATCACATCCTCCGGAAGCGCGTTCCATGTGTCCACCACCCTCTGGGTAAAAAATAACTTCCTAGCATTAGTTCTAAACCTGTCCCCTTTCAATTTCTCCGAGTGACCCCTAGTGCTTGTGGTTCCCCACAGTTTGAAGAATCTGTCCTTATCCACTTTCTCTATGCCCTTTAGGATTTTGAAGGTTTCTATCATGTCCCCTCTAAGTCTCCTCTTTTCCAGGCGGGGAGTCACGAGCGGTGTGCCACAGGGATCGGTGCTGGGGCCTTTACTCTTTAACATATTCATCAATGACCTGGAAAAGGAGGCAAAGTGCGAGGTTATAAAATTCGCAGACGATACCAAACTGTGCGGCAGAGTTACGACCAGGGAGGAGTGTGAGGACCTACAAAGGGACCTGGACAAGCTGGAAGACTGGGCAAACAAATGGCAAATGCGCTTCAACGTGGACAAATGCAAGGTCATGCATATAGGGAAAAAGAACCCGTTGTTCAGCTACAAATTAGGGGGGGTATTGTTGGGAGACAGCAGACTAGAGAGAGACTTGGGTGTGCTGGTGGATGCATCACTGAAGCCATCTGCACAGTGCGCAGCAGCCTCGAAAAAAGCCAACAGGATGCTGGGCATCATAAAGAAGGGCATAGCAACCAGAACACGGGAAGTCATCATGCCTTTGTATCGAGCGATGGTACGTCCACATCTGGAGTACTGCGTTCAGTATTGGTCGCCGCACCTCAAGAAGGACATGGCGGTACTTGAGAGAGTCCAAAGGAGAGCAACGAAATTGGTAAGAGGGCTGGAACACTGCTCATATGCCGAGAGGCTGGATAGGCTGGGGCTCTTCTCTCTGGAGAAAAGGAGGCTCAGGGGAGATATGATAGAGACTTTCAAGATCATGAGGGGCATAGAGAAGGTGGATAGGGACAGATTCTTTAGACTGAAGGGGACAGCAAATACGAGGGGACATTCTGAGAAACTGAAGGGAGATAGGTTCAAAACAAATGCAAGGAAGTTTTTTTTCACCCAAAGGGTAGTGGACACTTGGAATGCGCTACCAGAGGAAGTGATCAGACAGAATACGGTACAAGGATTCAAACAGGGATTGGATGGATTCCTGAGGGATAAAGGGATCGTGGGATACTGAGGGAGGAGCTGGGAGGTAACACAAGTATAGGAAGTAAATCAGGTAATGAGTATAAACTAACCTGGTCGTGCATGTGCAAGACCGGAGGGCTAGGACTTCGATAGGAAGGCAGGACTTAAATGGGAAACCAAGGTGGCAAGGGAGCCCCTTCTGATGATTCAGACAGGTCTTGACCTGTTTTGGGCCGCCGCGGGAGCGGACTGCTGGGCGGGATGGACCTGTGGTCTGACCCGGCGGAGGCACTGCTTATGTTCTTATGTTCTTATGTTCTTATGTTCTTAACAGCCCCAGCATTTTTAACCTGTCAGCGTATGAAAAATTTTCCATACCCATTATCAGTTTAGTCGCTCTTCTCTGGACTCCCTCGAGTACTGCCATGTCCTTCTTGAGGTACGGTGACCAGTATTGGACACAGTACTTCAGGTGCGGGCGCACCATTGCGCGATACAGCGGCATGATGACTTCCTTCGTCCTGGTTGTGATACCCTTTTTGATGATGCCCAGCATTCTGTTTGCTTTCTTTGAGGCTGTCGCACACTGCGCCGATGGTTTCAATGTTGTGTCCACCATCACCCTCAGGTCTCTTTCAAGGTTGCTCATCCCTAGCAATATTCCCCCATTTTGTAGCTGAACATCGGGTTCTTTTTCCCTACATGCATGACCTTGCATTTCTCTACATTAAAACTCATTTGCCACTTTTTTGCCCATTTTTCCAGTCTCGTTAGGTCCCTTTGCAGGTCTTCACTAGGTTCTGGAAGATTAAAAGTCTGCTGAAAGAGCCAGGTCTTCAAAACTGCTTTGAAATGTTTAAAAGGTAGTTTCCCACAAATGTGCAACATTAGAAGATCAAACAGTGAAGACAAAAAGTCTTGCCTTAGTTTTTTCACTAACGCTAACAGCTGACATCGCTAGCTACACGCGTCCAAGATTATGAAAGGCATAGAGAGAGTAGAGAGGGACAGATTCTTCAAACTTTCAGAAAATAAAAAAACAAGAGGGCATTCGGAAAAGTTGAAAGGGGACAGATACAAAACGAATGCTAGGAAGTTCTTCTTTACCCAACGTGTGGTCGACACCTGGAACGCGCTTCCAGAGGACGTTATAGGGCAGGGAACAGTATCGGGGTTTAAGAAAGGATTGGACAATTTCCTGCTGGAAAAGGGGATAGAAGGGTATAGATAGAGGTTTACTACACAGGTCTTGGACCTGTTGGGCCGCCGCGTGAGCGGACTGCTGGGCGCGATGGACCTCAGGTCTGACCCAGCAGAGGCATTGCTTATGTTCTTATGTTCTTATGTTCTTCTTAACTGTGCTCTCTGTTCCGATGCCGGTTTTTATATGGCTCTCAGCTGAATGGTTCCAGTTACACTACTCCAAGCAAGCTAGCTCATGTTTGGAATTCATCATACTCAGTGTCCTATGATGAAGGCACTATTTCGGGCTGAAACTTGGGTCCTTGTTGGGACGTTATTTTGTTTACGAATAAATTGATATTATTTGGTTTTAAGGACATCTCTCTTGCCTTTCTTCTGTTTTGTTCAACGTTAGAAGATTCCACAATTGAGAAGCCATAATAATAATAATAATTTATTTTTTTATATACTGCTACACCAAAAAGTTCAAAGTGGTTTACAACAAAGAAAATTAATACATACAGTGTGATTAGAAATAAAATAAAAGGTAAAATAAGCAAATAAAATTGAAATAGATCAGTTAAAACATGAGATTTTTGTAAAAACACGGAACGTGTTAAGGCGTCAACCTATCAAACAGATGGGTCTTTAACAATTTTCTAAAATCAAAATAAGAGGTAGCCTCTAACATAGTTTTTCCAAGCCCCATATTCAGTTTAGCGGCCTGGAAAGCGAAAGTTCTCTCAAGATACTTCTTATAGTGACAGGATTGAAAAGAGGGATAGTTAAACAGGTTAATTCTACGTATATTCTTGTTAGAATGACTCAAGAGAAAATGGAGAATAAGATAGTCTGGTAACATACCGAAAACTGCTTTATAACAAATATTAAAGAATATAACAGAACTCTGGACTCTACCAGCAACCAATGAAGTTTTTGATAAAAACGAGTAATGTGCTTCCATTTTTTAAATCCCAAAATGAGGCGAACAGCTGTGTTCTGAATCAGTCTCAGTTTCTTGAGTATTTTCTTGTAAGCCCCCTAGATACACAATATTACAGTAATCCAGAATACTCAAAATAGAAGACTGCACTGCAGACGAAAAGAGGCTTCGTCAAAGAACTTCTTAATGGTGCGGAGCTTCCAGAGTACCAAAATAAAGTATCGAAATAAAGTAAAATGCAGAGTTTCTTGTTGTCTCAAATTGAGCAAGAAGGGGACTGGGCAAAACCATCCCGTAGTCGTCGTACGAACGAAGCATACAGGCTGGGAAATAAGGTATAGTATGTGTAGAGAGGTACGGTGAGGTAGCAAGAGAAAAAGCATGAATTTTCACTTCCGCCCTTGTTTGACACAGGACTGACATTTGCTTTATTTTTCTAAATTAGACAAATATCTTTTCACTGTAAAATTTCTAAACTTCCAAGTTTGCATGAATGAAGCCTTTAGAATTCATTACTGTACTTCAGCATTTAAAACAGATGATAAATATTTTATTTCCAATCTACAGAAATTAATTATAACCTGCAGCTGTAGTATGAAGCAATCTGAAAGCCCTCCCAGTAATACATGTTTATATTTTCTGAGACTGAGTGCCATTCATAGAAAGGAGATCTATTGTACCACGGTTTCTGCCTTGGAAAAAACCATGCATTGGCGTAATTAGTCTTGAAGAGTCTACATTATATCTTTCTTGTTGACTTAATACTTGCATTCACCGCTGGCAAGGAAGAATGCTCCCCATGTGTCTTTGTGTTGTTGAACTACTATTTCTGAAAAAGAAAAATGGAGTCTGTCTTACAGGCAGCTGAAGCATAAATAATCAGCCAATTGTCTATATTTTTCAATAAAGGTCCAAGTTCCCATTTATGAAATGCTGAAAGATCGACATGCCTTGTAGACTACCTGTGCTCATTAATAAAATAGTGTACACACAGGGCTGTCCCCAGTGTTGTTTAAAGTACTAGATCAAAGTACTTAAGTAAGAGTAAAAAGTATAATGAGAAATGAATTAAAAAATGACCCCCCCTTTCACTAAGCCATGGTAGAGGTTTCTACCGCAGCCCGGAGAACTAAATGCTCTTAAAACTGCTCCAATGACGCTCATAGAATTCCTATGAACATCGTAGCAGCGTCCAAAGCATTTAGCGCCCCAGACCGTGGTAGAATCCTGTACCGTAACTTAGTAAAAAGATGGTTACTCAAGTAAAAAGTGCCTAAAATAATGCTTTTTAAGTTAAAAAGTAAAAGTATTGCATCTATAATGTCTGTTCATCAAGAATTGCTACCAGCTGCAGCTTCATCTCTGCTTTAAAGTGACCCAACTCATCTAACCAGTTCAAACACAGGCAACCCCACTGTTCTTTTAGGCTATATTCAATGGCTCAAATTATAAGAGATCTTTAAACAGGGTCAATGCACCCCCAATACTGAACAAACTCCTTTACTGTGTCCAGGGAGAGGAAATTCTTGTTGGGTTTAGTACCCCCCACGCGTGGAGGGGCATAATCGAAAGGGACGTCTAAGTCCGTTTTCGTCTAAGTCACAAGTCGTCCAAAGTAAAAAAAAACAGCCTAGGACACATTTTTGAAAAATACGTCCAAAAAGTTTTTTGTTTCGAAAATCGTCTAACTATACGTCCTGCCGATCTAATCGTCCAAGTCACTAAATTGTCCATCTTTATAATACATTTTCGTCCAACTTTTCGTCCAAGTCAAAAACGCCTAGAACAAGCCCTGTTGGACGTGGGAGGGGTCTGCAAAGTGATGGACTGAACACCCAGATATGCCACCTAAACAGTGGGGTACTTTACAGGACACTGTTGTGAACTTCACAAAAAGGGTGCCATGTCTTCTCCTCACTACAGCTCCTTTATAGGTCATGGTGAGCCCCCCAAACCACCTCCAGGATCCCCTAGACCCACTTATCTACCATCCCAATAGCCCTTATGTCTGCAGTAAAAAAGGGTTTCGGGGTATATAGGGGAGTGCACATGTTTAAGTATCAATGCAGTGATTACAGGGGCTTATGGGCATGGGTCCTCCTCTCTATAGGTCCCTAACCCCCCCGTCCCTCCCCCCCTGACGACTTAAGCTGCCTCTGTGCTGGACAACTAGGCTTTCCTATGCCAGGCGGCCAGGTGATGATGGTCTGGAGGCTGAATTATAAAGTGTGATTAATAATTTTATGGGGGTGGGGGAGGATCGGTGATCACTGAGGTAGTGTGTGGGGGTCTGTTTTATGTGTTTGCAGTGCTTATCTGGTGACTTTAGGTGGGTTTTTGTGACTTAGACCATGTTTTACATGGTCTAAGTCAAAACATCCAAGTTCCATCGATCCTGGGCTGTATAACTTTCAGTTATACATGCTGTACGACTAAATCTAAGCCAGCCCATGTCCCACCCAACTCTCGCCCTCGACACTCCTCCCAAAATGCCCCGTTTAGCTTTGGTCGTTCAGCAGCACTATGAAGGCCTAGGTCGTTTAGAAATACGTCCAAAACCCATTTTTATTATCGGCACTTGGACGTATTTGGGAAATGTTCGTCCAAGTGCCGAATTAGGCCAGTTTTTGGACGTACTGTATTTCTCTTTCGATTATGAGCCCTATCGCCTTTACTCATTCTAGGAATTTGTCTAACCATTTAATTCAATCCAGATTTTCTTCTCATTTGGAAGCAAATAATTCAGAGGGCAAACTCAGACAGTATGGATGTCTGACGTGTGTCATCTCTCTCAGTACCCAATAAACTAATCCTTGGATTGGAACGACATACAGACTTCAATCTAAAACTACATGCAAATCCATTGGTGTGGTAGATATCATCATCTGTCCTGGCTCTAAAGTGTATGTAGCCTGCAAAATTAAGGTCATCAGGGTCCGGCTTAAGCAGCATAGAAACTGTTTATGTACCAAGAACCTTATGTCACCTATGGCAGTGATTCCCAACCCTGTCCTGGAGGAACACCAGGCCAATCGGGTTTTCAGGCTAGCCCTAATGAATATGCATGAGAGAGATTTGCATATGATGGAAGTGATAGGCATGCAAATTTGCTTCATGCATATTCATTAGGGCTAGCCTGAAAACCCGATTGGCCTGGTGTTCCTCCAGGACAGGGTTGGGAACCACTGACCTATGGTACCATGAATTTGGTGAACTTAGATGGCTGATAATTGAAGCAATACCAGCATCTTATAGTAGCATAGTAAATGTTGGCAGATAAAGACCTGAACGGTCCATCCTGTCTACCCATAAGTTATACAAGTTTCAAGTTTATTATCATTATGTCTAGGCCAGTGGTTCTCAACCCTGTCCTGGGGACCCCGCAGCCAGTCGGGTTTTCAAGCTATCCCTAATGAATATGCACGAGAGAGATTTGCATACCTGTCACTTCCATTATATGCAAATCTCTCTCGTGCATATTCATTAGGGATAGCTTGAATATCCGACTTGCTACGGGGTCCCCAGGACAGGGTTGAGAACTAGAGAATGACACGGTGACAAAATTAATCATCGTTCCCGTCCCCGCGGATAACCGCGGGAAACCATCTTCATGTCATTCTTTAAGGAGAGAGGGAAGAATCAGAGTATGAATGGCCACAACCACTGACCCACAAGCTTTGCTCTGAAGAAGGACTGAGGCTGAAACAGACACTACAGAATGACAGTCTCTGGTATCCAGAGCAGATATTGTGATGTCATAATGCCTCATTCCACCAGTGCCTAAGAGCCAATCACATCAGTGATGTCACAATGGCTTCATTATCCTTGGCTCACATAAGAATCAGAGTATGAATGGGCCCAGCTTTGCTTTGAAGAATGCTGGTGTAGAAGGACCGAGGTTGAAATAGACACTAGAAAATGACATGGGATTATTTCCCGCGGTTATCTGCGGGGACGGGAACGGTGATGAATTTTGTCACCGTGTCATTCTCTATTGAGAACCACTGGTCTAGGCAGTTTACAATAAATTTAATAAAAAACATATCTTATAAAACAGGGGATTAAAAGATAACATTATTACTGGGACACATAGACAATTTTCCAACTCTCGCTCTCATTCTGATAAATTCCCATTATACCCATTAAAAAATACATGATCATCTGCTGTTCTATTGTCCTTTGATACTTAACTTTTGGAGGTCAATATGGAGCAGGATTAATAACATATTGGAATCATCAATTCCACTGACGTATGTGGAATGTTACTACATGTTAAGCCCCCTATGGATCGATATAAATGCTGTCTCTTCATTATCATGACCGGGATAGCCATGCAGATGGTAACCTGAAATTGGAAGAATTACGATCGTCTAAATTTCCCTTTCTGGTGGGCAAATCTTTGCTCTAGCTATAGATATGACAGGATGAATGCCGATAGTTTGGGGCACAGTAATGTATTTAAATTGGTGTGGGGCCCATTGACATCTTATATAACCTCACTATAGTAGGTCTTTGATTGAGTGTCAGTTTTGTTTATTTTCGTACACATCCAGGGAAGGGGGGGTTTTCTGTCCTAATTGTTATTTGAATATTTACATTTGAGTATTTACACTCAGGGTGGGTAGGAGGGTGGGAGGATATTATTATTTAGAATAGGGTAAGGTTTTTGCAATAATCTATGTTTTGTGTTTTAATTGAATAATCATTGGGTGGGAAGGTGGGAGAAAATGGTTGGTTATGAATACTTGTAAGCTGAATGTGCTTTTATTGTATTACTAGTCTTTAAGCCCGTTACATTAACAGGTGCTAGAGCAGATGTCTGTCTGTCTGGGGGGGGGGGTTGGCTCTCTCTCCTTGAACGCTGTCTGTCTGTCATTCTTTCTGTCTGTGTCTCTCCCTGGCCCCCTGCCTGTATTTCTCTGTTGCGCCATGCAGGCCTGTCTCTCCGTGGCCCCAGCCTATGTCCTTAGTGCCCTCAGTGCCTCCTTCCTATGTCCTTAGTGCCCCCAGTGTCGCCTTCCTATGTCCTTAGTGTCCCATCCTTTGTTCTTAGTGTCCTCAGTGCCTCCTATGTCCTTAGTGCCCCCAGTGCCTCCTTCCCATGTCCTTAGTACCCCTTCCTACGTCCTTAGTGCCCCCAGTGCCTCCGTCCTGTGTCCTTAGTGCCCCCAGTGTCTCCTTCCCATGTCCTTAGTGCCCCAGTGTCTCCTTCCCATGTCATTAGTGCCCCAGTGCCTCCTCCCCGTGTCCTTAGTGCCCTCAGTGCCCCTTCCTATGTCCTTAGTGCCCCCAGTGCCTCCTTCCTATGTCCCCCTCACTGCCTTCCAGACTTTGACCCACTCCCACCCCCAAAGCCAGACTGTCTGCCTGCCTGCCTTCCATCCCCCATGCAGTAGAACCATTGAGCAACATCTTTCAATTTCTACCTCCCCCCCATTCCCCCTGTACAGTAGAAGCCGGCATTTTTCTTTCCCTCCCTTCCTCCCATCCACCCTGTGCAGTAGAACCGGTAACCAGCACCCCCCCCCCCCCCGCCACTACCGCCCTGTGCAGCCGACCCCAATGACCCTCCCATCCGACCCTCCCACCGTGAGACGATCTACAAACCTCCCGGCAAAAGCAGCGTCTCCAGCACTTTAAACCAGTGGTGTACCTAGCATATGTGACCCCCATCTATATGAAAAATATGATTTTAGTAACAATCTACATATCGCACAACAAGAGTGTACCTAGGAAAAGGCAGCATCTTAAACACTGCAGTGAGCACTAGAACACCAACACATACATTGTAAAACTAAACAAACCAGATCCTGCACAGTCAATTGATCCTGTACAGTCGATGCTATCAGAAAGCCATGTCCCTTTCATACACACAGACAGATACACCCTAGCCCAATATGGAATAATCACAAACTAAAAATAAAAATATGTAGACAAAAGTTAAACTGAACTGCCAAGAAACCAGACTCTGCATACAATGCAACACCACAAAAACAGTAATACATGTCCTCTAATACTGTGCAAAATATAAAAACAGTAGATGTAAATTTGAAAAAACTGATACATAACAATCACCACTTTACAAATTAACAAATAAAAATAAAACAAATAATGGGAAATAAGAAAATACCATTTTATTGGACTAATCCCCATAAGCTCGGTCCCCATCCCCGCAAACCACCTGATTCCATCCACATAAGCCTTGAATTGTTTTATATTGAACTTATTATATTAAAGTATAAAAAGAAACAATATTCTGTACAATTGACAATTTATAAATCAGCGTCTTTTCCCCACTCTCTGTTCACCATTTCCCTTCAGCATCCTCAGCCCACTCTCTCTCCACTTTCCTTCAGCGCACGCACATAAAAACAAGCAAGTAATTTTATATCATTTTCATTCTATTCATTCATAGAAATTAAAGTCTAAATAATGCTAGTCACATAACAAAACATGATTTTACAAAAATAATTCCCTGTACAGTCAAGCCTGCAAGGATTACTAGATGTCTTTCAGCAGCTCCCCTCCCTTACCTTCGTGGCCAAGTCAAAATGATCTACCAACAATAAAATTTTAAAAACACAAAGCACACTGTACGCAGAGAAAATGTTAATTATCATTTATATTCCGTGGGTTTTTAAAGAGGTCAAGGCAGATGACTTTATGCAATGTCACCTCAGTAACAACTATACAAAAATAGACAAATATACTCCCTCCCTTTTTACTAAACCGCGATAGCGTTTTTTTAGCACAGGGAGCTGCGCTGAATGCCCCACGCTGCTCTCGACGCTCATAGGCTCCCTGTGCTAAAAACTGCTATTGCAGTTTAGTAAAAGGGGCCCATAGTGCAAAATATAGACAGCATATATAAATTCTCAAAACGGACACATTTTGATCACTAAATTGAAAATAAAATCATTTTTCCTACCTTTGTTTGGTAATTTCATCAGTCTCTGGTTGCATCCAATATTTCTTCCCTTCTTTCAACTTCCTGTATGCTTCCTCTCCTCCAGACCTCATTCCCTCCCCCATCTTTTTCTTTCTTTCATCCTGCCCCCTTCTTTCTTTCTCTCTCCATGCCCCCTTTCTTTCTGTATGTCTGTCTTTCTCTTTCTCTCTTCGCGCCCCATTTCTTTCTTTGTTTCACCCTGCCCCCTTCTTTCTCTCTCCATGCCCCCTTTCTTTCTCTATGTCTGTCTTTCTCTCTCTCTCCCCATGCCCTTTTTTTTTCTTTCTTTCACCCTATCCCTTTCTTTCTTTCTGGATCCCTGTCCTCCCCCCCCCTTTCTTTCTTTCTGGCTCCGTCTCCCCCCCTTTCTTTCTTTCTCCCTGCCCTCCCCATACCACTGCCGCCACCAGCACCATGCTGCCACCACCGCCGGGGAAAGGGTGCCACTGGCCATCGGAAACAGGCCTGCGCCGAAATTGCCCTGCTTCGTTTCCCGCGGGCCGACCAATTCTGGCTGTCGGACGTCAATTCTAACGTTGGAGAGGACGTTCCGGGCCAGCCAGGCAGCGATTGGCTGGCCCAGAACGTCCTCTCCGACATCAGAATTGACGTTGGACGGCTATAGTTTGGTCGGCCCACGGGAAAAGAAGCAGGGCGAATTCGGAGGGAGGGAGAACTGGCGCCGGCTTCTTTCAGATGATTGCAATGACAGCCTTTCCTCGGTGGCAGGCCAGCAGTGCACCCCCTTGGGCCCGTGCACCTGGGGCAGACCACCACCCCCTGCTCCCCCCTAGGTACGCCACTGCTTTAAACACACTGCTTTGCGGCCTTCTACTGCCGATTTCCTCTGCCGCATCCATGATGACATCATCAGAGACAGAGGTGCGGCAGAGGAAATCGGCAGTTTAAAGTGCTGGGGACGCTGCTGGTGCCAGGAGGTTTATAGATTGTCTTGCGGTGGAAGGGGCGAATGGGAGGGTCAGTGGGGTCGACTGCACGCGGCGGTAGTGGCGGGGGGGAGATGGAAACATGCGGAGGTTTGTGGTCGTTTCGCGGTGGGAGGGGCGGATGGGAGGCTCAACGGGGTTTGGATGCGTTGGGGAGGGTTGACAACGACGAACTGCCTTCCTTCCTTACAGTGAGTGAAGGGGGGAGGTCGAAGCGCGCATGCGCACTCTTGCCGGCCATGGACATGCGGATCACGGAAAACACAGGTAAGAGTGCGCATGCGCATTTAGGGTTTTATTATAGTAGATTTTATGTGACATTTTTATGTATGGCATGATTGAAGTTTGGAAAATCAATAAAGAACTTAAAAATATATATATATATGATTAGATTAACTTGTCTCTTTCAACTACTGAAGTTGCCATCTAAGCTCACTTCAGCCTATCCAAACATCCCATTGTTTGCAGGATATCTACCGCCAGTAACATCCTCATGTTCCAAGTTAGTGGAGTTCCCATTGATACCCACCCCAGCCCAAACTACACCAAATTACCATATATGGGACACAGACTGTGCAAGTGCATGCAGGAGACAAAGTGCAACATAGTCAACTGAAGAAACAATTCTGGATTTTTGAATTGGGATCTGTCAAACCAAGTGGTTTAAATGATTTCATTGAGTGAAACACCATATTGTGAACCATATTCAAAATTAAATATTATTTTATTTCTAGTCACCTCATATCTGTCAGGTGGATATATGCACAGTATGCGAGTCCCATGTCTTTCTCTGCAGCAACGCCATCTTTACCACCACATGGGAGTTATTCTACAAGGGATCAATGTATAACAAGAGAGGGTTCCAAGAGCTCTGTAGAACCTGCTGGCTCCATCTGATGAGGACACATAGTTGATGTCAGATAAAGGCCAAATGGCCCATCCTG
Organism: Geotrypetes seraphini; assembly: GCF_902459505.1. NCBI lineage: Eukaryota > Metazoa > Chordata > Amphibia > Gymnophiona > Dermophiidae > Geotrypetes > Geotrypetes seraphini. The sequence goes on from NC_047086.1 coordinate 21,076,359, forward strand.
TCTTCCATCTGCAGCATCCACTATCTCCTCCTCTCCCTAAGAGATCCCACTTGCTGATCCACACTTTGTTGAATTCAGACAGTCTTTGGGCCTCTTCTACCAAACTGTGCTAGCAGTTTGTAGCGCGGTGAGCTGCGCTGAATGGCCTGCGCTGCTCCTGACGCTCATAGAGTTCCTATGAGCGTCGGGAGCAGCGGGAGCCATTCAGCACAGCTCTCTGCACTAAAAACTGCTAGCGCAGTTTGATAGAAGAGGCCTTTTCTCTCCACTACCTCTACCAGGAGACTATTCTACCCTTTCTGTAGAAAAAGTATTTGCTTACATTACTGCTGAGTAGGGTTACCATATGGAATATTGCTATACCTTTGGTTTTGGCCAGGTACTAGTGACCTGGATTGGCTACTGTGAGAATGGGCTACTGGGCTTGATGGACCATTGGTCTGACCCAGTAAGGCTATTCTTTAAGTCTTGTTTTATTTATTAAAGTTTTCATACATACAACAACAAAGAAAGAAAAAAGAAAAATCAAACATATCAGGATATACAGATCAAAAGGATTCAATTATACAGTTACATTATGCATTGGAAACACGTGGAGGCATTTAAGAGTCATCAGAACTCAACAGCAAATAATCGTTAAGAATTGACCATTTCCTTAAGGAAGTAACATTGGTTGAGCAACGTTTCTTAACTGAATAACATTCATATCTACAGGTGAGGCATAGTAAGTTCCACCAATGTGTATGGGAGACTTTCGATAGATCCTTCCAGTAGGTACATACTATTTTTACAGCCATGTCCAATAGTGTATCTAACAATTGGCAGAAGTGGTCAGGTAAGGTGGAGGTAAAGTGATCCTCTTAACAATATAATGCATAAAGAGATGGGATCTGAAATGGGGAGAATATCAGTTATGGTGGACCAAACTTCCGTCCAGTATTTATAAAGGTGTGAACATTCAAAGAGGAGATGTTTTAAATCACCTGTCTGCGATCCACAGGACCAACATAGTCTTGTGAATGTCAGGTCAATCAAGTGGGAACGCACAGGGGTCCAGAGAGCTCTATGAAAGAGGAAGAAAAGTGATTGAATGGTGGATGCAGATTTTGAAGTTCTATAAAGACCTCGTCAGATGGAGTCCCAAGTGGAGTCTGAAATTTCCAAGCATTTTTCCAAGCAGAGTGAAGAGATGACAAATTAGAAGCTTTAGTATTTTTTAAGTGCTTGTAAATATTGGAAACAATATGTCCTTTAATGTGTAATTTCAATGAGAGGTCAAGAATGGTAGCATTGGTTTGTAATGAAGAAGGAGAAATCGTACTCTTATGGAGAGAAGATCTCAACTGCAACCAAGGGAAAAACTGGGAATCGGGTAGGGAATAGGAGATTGGGCCTGAGAAAAAGGAATCCAGTTACATGTTTCATGGTCAATGAAAAAAGATATATACCAAATATTTAGTGACTGCCAAGAGGTTCACGAAACCACTTTTTTGTCTATCAGTATAGTGGGATTGTTCCACAAGGGGATGTGAAAAGACTTGGAGGTAGGGGTTTCCAGCATGGAGTCTAAAAATTTAAGAGATTCGTAAGTGTGTTTAATGATAGGGTTAGATTTTCCAAGTTTAGGAAGAGACATGCCAAGAATCGTAGCCATTGAAAGAGGGTGCATATACTGGTTTTCCAAGGAAAGCCGGGGAGGCATAGTTGACGTATAATAAATGATTTATGATAAAGAAGAAGATCAGGGAAATCTACGCCACCTAGGAGTTTAGGGTTTTTCAGTTTCAGTAAGGATATTCTGGAAGCTTTGGCATTTCACAAGAATTTGGCAAGGAGTCTCTCCAATGATTTGTAAAATGGCATGGGAAATAGTAATGGAAACATATTCAAGAGATATATGATTTTGGGAATGAGAACCATCTTAAGGGACTCAAGAGAGATGTAAGGGTGACCACGGGGCAATGGATTATTTGAGTTTGGTCAAAATGAGGTCCATATTTATTTTGGCAGAGGTATGTAAATCCTTACTGAAATGAATTCCCAAATACTTGATGGACAGCGATACCCATGTTAAAGAAAAACTGGGAAGGTAAAAAGGGACACAGTGAGCATTCAGTGACATACATTCCATCTTATCCCAATTGATCTTGTATCCCGAAAGGATAGAGAAGTCATCAATAAGGGTTATCAAAGCTTTCAAGGAATCTTCAGGATCAGTTAGATATAAGAGTATGTCATCTGCGTATTCTTCCTTACCAAAAGGAAGCCACAAATGTGGTGGTTAAGTCTTATGGCAACTAACAGGGGCTCTAGGGCCAAATTGAAAAGCAGGGGTGAGATGGGACAGCCCTGCCATATGCCTCTCTGAAGAGTGAAAGATCCAGAGAGTTCTCCGTTAGCCAATATTCTCACTGAGGGAGAGTTGTAGAGAAGATGGAGCATATGAACAAATTCAGATGGGAAACCAAATTTATCCAATACAGCAGATAGAGCCATTCAACCCGATTGAAGGCCTTCTCTGCGTCCAGAGACACGGACATAACAGGGAAGGTCCTTGACCGGGCCAGATGAATGATATTACAGAATAATCTACTAATATCAGCACCATATCTACCACCAAGGAAAAACTTGGTCTTTATGTATAAGAGGTTGTATGACCTTTTCCAATTGAAAACTCAAGAGTTTAGTGCATATCTTATAGTCAAGATTAAGCAAAGATATTGGTCTGTAGTTCTGTACTAGTTGATCATCTCTACCAGATTTAGGGATAATAACAATTGTCGCTTCAGAAAATAGGCCTAAGGAGGCCGGATTAGATATAATAGCATGATAGTAACATTGAAGTTTGGGAACCAGAAAATCTGAAAGAGATTTGTACAGTTCAGTTGGAAGTCCGTCGGGGCCTGGAGATTTTGCCGAGTGTAGCGATTTTATAGCTGCCAGGATCTCTGAGGCATGAACAGGAGCTTGAAGGTCTTGAAGTTGGGCTTCTCTGACCTGAAGTAAGTGAAGACTGGAAAGGAACTTGTGGGTCTCTCCAGTAAGGCTATTCTTATGTTCTTATGTTCATATGGCTCCAGAATAAAAAGAGGACAGATTGAGACATTTTAGTTAATTTTCTATACCTTTCTCCCAGGGGAGTTCAGGACAGTTTATTCAGGTACTCATGCATTTTTCCCTGTCTGTCCTGTTGAGCTCAAAATCTATCTAATGTACCTGGGGTAATGGGGGGATTAAGTGACTTGCTAGGGTCACATGGAACATCATGGGTTTGAACCCATAACTCCAGGGTGCTGAGGCTGTAGCTTTAATCACTGCGCTACTCTAGAAATCAAAGTGTAGCAAACATGAGCTGAGTATAGAACAATCAAGCCATTGTGTCATCACTGAAGAGGTAGGCTCTTAGGCATTGGTGGAATGAGGCATTATGACATCACAACACCAACTCTGGTCATCAGAGGCTGAAGATTGTCACACTATTTATTTATTCAATTTTCTACATTGTTCTCCCCAGGGAGCTCAGAACAGTTTACATGGATTTATTTAGGTACTCATGCATTTCCCCCTGTCTTTCCCAGCAAGCTCACAATCTATCTAATGTACCTGGGGGGGGGGGGGGGGGGGCAACCAAAACTGGCACACAGATTAGATTAGAGGTCAACTGAATTTTCTGTTTTGGCTTCAGCTTTGGTGCTCCAGCAGTGACGAGATCAGTGGCATAGTAAGGGGTGGCACCCGTCCTCCTCCTCTCGCCACCCCCCTGCTCCTTCCCGACCCTCTCTGCCGTGCAGCCCATCCCTTCCGTCATACTTCTTTAATTTTCCTGGCGCAAGCAGTATCACGGAACTTGCTGCCCGCATTGGTGTCGGCTCTCTCTGATGCCACTACTAGGTCCCATGTCTAGGAAGTGACAGAGGGATGGGAAGGGGTGCATGGGGGGTTGGTAAGGAGCGGGGGTGGGGTGGGGGGGAGAAGCAGGAGAAGAGGGCAAGGGAGGGGCATCACTCACTCACCCTTGCTATGCCACTGCTGGGGATTAGAACTGGCATAGACAGAAGCAATCTTAAAAATGTCTGTCCTAGTCTCTTGAGGCTCTTATGACTTCCTGTGAAAAAAAACAAAAAGCACACCAATATCCAGCAGAAACACAAACAGCCAAAAGGGAAAACGTATCTAGGTTTTACTTCCATTGAAACTAATGGATGGTAAAACTCAGATGTCTCAATCCGTCCTTTTTCTGGAACCATATGGTAACCCTACGCCTGAGTCTATCACCTCTTAACCTCATTCTATGCCTTCTCACTAGGCTGTATAGAAAGAGAAATAACCAGCAGAAAGAAGGGAAGTATTGATGTCCCTGGATAGGTCATTGATGAGGCCACACTTGGAGTATTGAGTTCAGTTTTGGAGGTCATATCTGGCGAGGGATATAAAAGGTGACAAAAATGGTAAGGGGTTTGAACCAAAAGAAGTACACGAAGAGACTGGAAGACGTAAACATTTATTTATTTATTCACTTTGATTTCTATCCCGTTCTCCCAGGAGCTCAGAACAGGTTACAAAAGGACACTCAAAGTAAATTACAAGACATTCACGGTAGCAAGAACATGTTCGGATGTAGAAAGGCATTCACAGTAGTTATAGAAGAAGTTACAAAAAGATTGGTTGTAGAACAAGGAGCCCTTATGAAAGGGGGAGTGGTGGAGTCTGTTGGCTGGTGCTGCTCATTTGAAGAGGAAGGTCTTCTCTGCTTCTCGGAAGGCCATCAATGAGTCCTATGATCTTATCTGAGCGGGCAGTTGGTTCCATAGTCGGGGGGGGGGGGGGGGGAGGGATAAAGTGGCTGTACAAGCATTTACGTGCAGTCTCCATTTGGAGAGATCTTCCTGCGGGAATGCATACTCGTCTCTCAGCTTCGGAGCAGAGAATACGAGTGGGGGTGTACTGAAGTAGCTTGGATGTGATTTAGGCGGGGGGTGATGATGTGGAATCTTTCGTACGCCATTACAAGGGCTTTGAAAGTATAGAATTTGTTGACCGGTAGCCAGTGTTCTGTGTGGAGAGCAGGGGAGATGGGGGTTGAGGCATGTGGGATCACTTCATGGGCGTAGTTAGAGGGTGGGTCATTGGTGTGGGCAGACTAAATGGGCCATGGCCCTTTTCTGCCGTCATTTTCTATGTTTCTATGAGGTCGTATGGAAGGAGGATTGCGGAGCTTTGGACTCGCTGGAGGCGTTCGAGTTCTTTGGTGATTATTCCATTGAATATGGAGTTACAGTAGTCCATCCTGGAGAATACATAGGCGTAGAGGAGTTGGGCTAGGTCAGGTTTAGAGGCATGTGGGATCACTTCATGGGCGTAGTTAGAGGGTGGGTCATTGGTGTGGGCAGACTAGATGGGCCATGGCCCTTTTCTGCCGTCATTTTCTATGTTTCTATGAGGTCGTATGGAAGGAGGATTGCGGAGCTTTGGACTCGCTGGAGGCGTTCGAGTTCTTTGGTGATTATTCCATTGAATATGGAGTTACAGTAGTCCATCCTGGCGAATACATAGGCGTAGAGGAGTTGGGCCAGGTCAGGTTTAGAGATATACGGTTTGATCCTTCTTAGTTGGTACAGGTAATAGAGGGAGGTAGAGACCACCTGCGAGAGAGGAGGGACAGGGGAGATATGATATAGACATTTAAATACTTGAAAAGTATTAATATAGAACCAAATCTTTTCCAAAGGGAAAATGGTAAAACTAGAGAGCATAACTTGAGGTTGTAGGGAGGAAGACTTAGGAGTAATGTTAGGAAATTATTTTTCACGGAGAGGGTGGTGGATGGCAAGAATGCTCTCCCAAGGGAGGTGGTGGAAAGGAAAACGATAATGGATTTCAAAAAAGCATGGGATAAACACAAAGGATCTTTACTTAGAAAACAAATAAATGATATAAATTTAAGAATTAAGGTTGGTATTGGACAAACTTGTATGGTTTGTGTCCCATATGTGGTGATTCGGTGTGGGCTGGGCATCAATGGGAACTCCACTAACTTGGAACATGAGGATGTTACTGGCCAAACTTTACAGTAGATATCCAACGGGATAGTTGGGTAGGCTGGAGTGAGTTTGGACCGCCACTTCAGCAGTTGGAACCTAGGACAATACCAGATGGACTTTACAGTCTATGAGCCAGAAATATCAAAGAGACAAGTTAATTTAATCATGTATTTTTAATGGTGTAACTAATGGACAGACTGGATGAACCATTCAGGTCTTTATCTGCCGTCATTTACTATGTTACTACATTACCTGGCAAATACCCAAAGAGTAGCAACATTCCAGAGCTGAGATTGTGATGTCATAATCCTCATTCCAGGAACAAACAAAACAGAACTGCAGACGTGTACAACAACGTAGGCAAAATTTATTGTGACAAACAAAAAAAAAATATATAAAACCTTTTTACCAAACAGGGGACTCAACACGGTCCGTGTTTCGGACAACCTTCATCAGGGGTCCTATTTAAGTACAAAATGTAACACAAAATGCAAATATTACAATCATATGAAGAACAATATTAAAAAAAATATTAAAACGGAGGATTAAAAAATAATCCTCATTCCACCAATGCCTAAGAGCCAACTCATCAGTGATGTCACAATGACTTAATTAATGGCAACTTAAGCATTTGGAACCTAGGACAATACCAGGTGGACTTTGCAGTCTACGACCCAGAAATATCAAAGAAGAGACCAGTTAATTTAATCATGTATTTTTAATGGGTGTAACTAATGGGTAGACTGGATGGACCTTTCAGGTCTTTATCTGCCGTCATTTACCATGTTACTATATAACTGACTTTAATGAGTAACAAGTGACGTCAAGCCGGCAACAATTTGTGACGCCTCCTGCTCTTTGCATTGTGGGTGTTGTGGTGCGGACGTCGAAGGGGGGAAATCAGGTTTGCAATCACCGCCGTGCAGCGAGCTCTGCTTTAAGCTGGGTCGGGAGACAGGGGAAGAAAGTGCTGTGGGCCCGAGCCAGAGGGTGAAGGGCGGAAGCGCGGTGAGGCCCTGAGGGGCGGAAGCGCTGCGAGCCAGTGCGTGACTGCGGGGCGGAAGTGGCTGCCGGGGAGACATCCGGCTCGGGCTCGTCCTCCTCCGGCTGGGACGGTGCTTTTGGGGCGGTCGGCTGCGCTTCGTCGATGGCGGGGAATTTCTGGCAGAGCTCGCACTAGTAAGTGGGCGCCCCGGGGCTGGGGAAGGGGTTGCTTTGGGCGTTGTTGTCCCGGAAGGAAGAGCGCGTGAGGCTCCTTTCAGCCCCAGGAAGGGTCTTTCTTTAGCTCGTCCCCTCCCCCCCCCCCAGGTAACAGATTGGTGGGTGAGAACTTGCAGTCATAACTAAATTTTTTTCATTATTATGCTCAAAGAGGGGTAATTTGATTGGAGTTCGACACCCTTAATCCTTTTGAAAAGTTATGTTCTTTCTGCTACTACTAAAGAACAAAAAAGAAACCGAAACCCCAGGTAAAATCAAACAACAGAAGAACAAGTGGGGGAATGGGATGGACAAACATAAAAGCAAATTCAAGAAGCAACGAGGGGGCAAAAACAGTTAGCAGAATTTAAAAAAGGAATTGGATAAATACAAACTATATAGCAAGAGAATGAAACAGAATATTTTCACTAAAAATAAATGACTTCCACACTTCAGAGGGCCTGTGGTTAACCTGCTAAACAAGGTCGGGGGAGGGGGAGAGCAGACTTCCTAATGGGCAGGAATGGATGCTCCATGCTGCTCTTTATCCAACATCTAAGACGGGCTACACCAGGACTTTCATATACTTGGGCCATTTTTATGTGAACTTTGGAGTGAACCTGGATGCATTAATATTGTGTATTTATTGATACAAATAAAGATTACTTCCTTGCAGCTTTATTTTATGTTCTCTAGTTCTATAACTTCCCTTTCTTAGGAAATAGGTTTGTTTGTTACTACCTTTTAAACATCTGTCGCATCTCTCCTATGTCTGTAGGGTAAACATATTCAGGTCTTCAAGTCTGTCTTCTGACGCAGACCTCATTCCATTTTGGTCACTTCTTCAGACTTGCTTTGAGTCCTTTTATGTCCCTATCGAGATACCGCCTCCAAAACTAAACACAGTATTCCTAATGTGCCTCACCAACAACTTATACAGGCGCATTTATCACCCCCCTCCTTTGTTAGCAGTTCATCAGTTTGCTTTTGTGCTTCATGTTTACTCCCTGGTCATGCTCCCTTTCTGCACAGCCTTTCATCCTCATCACATTGTTTGTCACTCCAAGTTCTCTCTCCTGGGCAATGTACATTAGCCTCTTGCATACAATTCTGTTGGATTTCTGTACCCAATGGGCATACTCTGCATTTCTTCACACTAAATCTTGGTTGTCTAGCATTAGACCTATCTTCTGCTTATAAAAGATTACTTCTTATGTTGTCTATTCTGTTGCAAATTTTGGTGTCATCAGCATAAAGGCAGATTTTGCCTTCATACCTTTCCCTTACACCAGTATTGCTCAACAGAATTGGCCCATGGCTGATCCTTGATTCACTGTGCTACTCTTTTCCTCCACTGAATTTTGTGTCTCACCACCTTCTGTCACAAGAACATAAAAATTGCCGCTGCTGGGTCAGACCAGTGGTCCATCGTGCCCAGCAGTCTGCTCGCATGGCAACCCTTATGTCAAAGACCAGTGTCCTATTTGAGTCTAGCCTTACCTGCATACGTTCTGGTTCAGCAGGAACTTATCTAACCTTTCCTTGAATCCCTGGAGGGTGTTTTCCCTATAAGAGCCTCTGGAAGAGCGTTCCCGATTTCTACCACTCTCTGGGTAAAGAAGAACTTCCTTACATTTGTATGAAATCTATCTCCTTTTAACTTTAGAGAGTGCCCTCTCATTCTCTTCATCTTGGAGAGGGCACCTTTCTCTATTAAGTCAAGTCCCTTCAATATCATCCAATTCACCATCTTGGGTCTTAGCTTCAGGCTGCTCAGTTTATTGATGGACTTCCTATGAGAGACTATCAAAGCTTTTGCTGAAATCCATATAGATTAGAAACATAAATTGAGGGCGCCTAATTAAATAAATCGCAGTAGTTTGGTATAATCTGCCCTTCTGTCCTTGGTAAAACTGTTGCCTCTGGCTTTGCAAACCATTAGAATGTGGATAGTCCACTACCCTTTCCTTAAGTAGCATTTCCATTACTTTTCCAACCAACAAAGTAAGGCTTACCGGCCTGTAGTTTTGTCACAACTTCTTTGTTACCACTTTTGTGAAAGGGGACCACATCAGCCTTTCTCCAGTACCATGAAATCTTTCTTCTCTTTACGGATGTATGAAATACATCCTTTAGAGCAGGGATCTCAAAGTCCCTCTTTGAGGGCCACAATCCAGTCGGGTTTTCAGGATTTCCCCAATGAATATGCATTGAAAGCAGTGCATGCATATAGGTCTCATGCATATTTATTGGGGAAATCCTGAAAACCCAACTGGATTGCGGCCCGACTTTGAGACCCCTGCTTTAGAGGAACCATCAGAACCTCTCTGAGCTCCCTCAATATTCTGGGATGTACGTCATCAGGCATTAGGGCTGGTTTAAGATGCTTGGTGGTGTTTGGAGAATTGTGAAGACGCCACTACAATAGTGGATTTGCTTTTGGAGCAAGGACTTTGATGCAGCCAGTGTGACACGGGGATTCCCTGTTGGGTTTTTAGGACACAGCATTAAGATTGTAAGGCCTGTGAAGTCTGCTTGAAATCAGAACCACAAGGAGATTACTGCAGCTAAGTGTCCTGGTTTTCATTCATTTGCCTTGCCTTTTCTATGAAGTCTAATTTGCACAGTTTCAACTCTGCATGGATTGTGCACGATTACTACTGAACTAATTCTCTCTATGAAGTCCAGTTAATAGAACATAAGTAGTTCCTCTGCTGGGTCAAACCAGAGGTCCATCGTGCCCAGCAGTCCACTCATGCGGTGGCCCATCAGGTCCAGGACCTGTATAGTAATCCTCTATCCATACCCTTCTATCCCCTTTTTCTTCAGGAAATTATCTAATCCCTTCTTGAACCCTAATACCGTACTCTGTCCTATCACACCCTCTGGAAGCGCATTCCAGGTGTCCACCACCCTTTATGTGAAGAACTTCCTACCATTGGTTCTGAATCTGTCCCCTCTTAATTTTTCCGAATGCCCTCTCGTTCTTGTAGTTTTTGGAAGTTTGAAGAATCTGTCCTTCTCCACTTTCTCTATGCCCTTCATGATCTTGTAAGTCTCTATCATGTCCCCTCTAAGCCTCCGCTTTTCCAGGGAAAAGAGCCCTAGTTTCGCTAATCTTTCACCATATGAAAAGTTTTCCATACCTTTTATCAATCGCGCCGCTCTTTTCTGAACCCTCTCAAGTAACACCATATCCTTCTTAAGATATGCGACCAATATTGGACGCAGTACACCAGATGCGGGTGCACCATCGCCCGATACAACGGCAGGATAACTTCTTTCGTTCTGGTTGTAATACCTTTCTTGATAATACCTAGCATTCTATTCGCCTTCTTAGCGGCCGCTGTGCACTGTGCCAACGGTTTCATTGTCTTGTCCACTATAACCCCCAAGTCCTTCTCTAGGGTACTTCCACCCATTACCAGTCCTCCCATCGTATAGCTGTACTTTGGGTTTCTGTTTCCTACGTGCAAGACTTTACATTTCTCTACATTAAACTTCATCTGCCATCTCGTCGCCCACTCTTCTAGTTTATTCAGGTCCCTTCTGTGTGCTGACTATTCAGGAGTTCAGATGCTGACGCGGTGCCTTCGCTGGGTGTGTCATCCACAATTCCTCCAGATGTGAGCCATCTCCCTGACCAAAACCGCCAAACATGCTGGACACGGAGGATTATTGGACTCCAGAGGCAACAGAGAGATCTCCGAACTCTTTTCAAAGTGGGCTGAACAACTCCAGTATCAGACAACTGAGTAGCTGTTATAAAACGATCAATTGTTTGCTGTGCAGGTGAAGAAGAGAGAACCAGCGAGGGAATGATCCTCATCATCCCCTTCCTTTTCATGTGTGGCATTGTGGCAGGTAAATTATTAGAAGGAAAACAGGATCAGCTTGGGCAGAGTGGCCCAGGGGTCTTGATTTTATTTATTGATTTATTTAATTATACTGCTTAGCATAAAAAGTATTAAATTAGTTCACAGTTAAAAAAATACAACAGAACTTGTCCAAACTTTTCTTAAAACCAGCTACGCTAGCCGCTCTTACCACATCCTCTGGCTTATATTAGGAGCATCTTTAAAAATCATGCTAGGGCTTATTTTCAGGATAGGTCTTATTTTCGGGGAAACAGGGTAGTTGTCAATTTCAGTTATTTTGGGGGAGAGAGTAATCCATATATAAAGTCCAGCATAATAAAATGCTCATTTTCTAGTACTTATTTATTTATTTTAAAAATGTATTTTCTGCCTCTATCCTGAGCGGATCACAACAAAACAGAGACAAAATATTTCACATAATCTTCACAACAAAACAAACTGCAGCAAATAACCCTACCACAGCATTCCCTCTTCCAAAATTTCAAATATAAAATCTCGCAAAGACATCTCAATCTAAAATAAATGATTCACAATATTTTGCTCTAGAAAAAGCTTCTACAAATAAATGGTAGATGTCAAATTAACCAATGTATTGAATGTAATCTGCTTTATTTAGCATATTATGTCCTGCCTTGTTATAATTAGTTGTGGCGGCAGTGCTGCCTCTTTCCATACAAGCTTTCTGCTTCATACAAATTTATAGGGACCTAGGAATTGTTCCTATACTGATAATTTTATTAATATTATTGCTATTTAGTAAATGATCTTCCCTTTAATTGTACTCATATTGCGTGTTTGCTATGGTCATATGTTAATGACACTTGATAACTTCCCAAACCCATTCTGTTATTCTACAGCCCAGGGGAAATTCCCTTCTTCTGTTGATCCTGTTTCCTCTACTTAGGAGCTTTGGGGGGGTTTTACTCACCTTGGGCTAGATTCACTAAGGGCACAGATTGGATCCGATCCTTGTCCGGAGGGCTGGTTCACGAATCGCCCTCAAGCAAATGAGGGCGATCGGAATCACGCACCCAACCGAGCGCCCAGATCACTCTGTAGCGATCCTGACGCATGCGCAGACTGTCTGTAGATGGTCTGCGCATGTGTCAAAGAGCAGCAACTTTAAAAAGAAAACTTAGTCCAGAGAGCCCATGGTTTAAACCCGCGGGTTAAAACTATGGGCTCGCACTGCAGGGGAAGGCCAAGGCAGCGCTTGTGGCAGAGAGCAGGAGAGTCGGGGTAGAGAGCGTGTAGGAGATTTGGGGCAGAGCAGGCCAGCAGGAGAAAATTGGCAGAGAGTCGGGGCAGGAGAGGAGATGTGGGGCAGAGCAGGCCGGCAGGAGCAAATTGGCAGAGAGTCGGGGCAGGAGAGGAGATATGGGGCAGAGCAGGCCGGCAGGAGCAAATTGGCAGAGAGTCGGGGCAGGGAGCAGGAGAGGAAATTCAGGGCAGAGCAGGCTGGCAGGAGCAAATTGGCAGAGAGTCGGAGCAGGAGAGGAGATTCGGGGCAGAGCAGGCTGGCAGGAGCAAATTGGCAAGGAGTCGGGGCAGGGAGCAGGAGAGGAGATTTGGGGCAGAGCAGGCCGGCAGGAGCAAATTGGCAGAGAGTCGGGACAGGGAGCAGGAGAGGAGATTCGGGGCAGAACAGGCTGGCAGGAGCAAATTGGCAGAGAGTCGGGGCAGGAGAGCAGATTCGGGGCAGAACAGGCCGGCAGGAGAAAATTGCAGCAGAGAGCAGGAGAGTCGGGGTAGAGAGCGTGTAGGAGATTCGGGGCAGAGCAGGCTGGCAGGAGAAAATTTGCAGAGAGTCAGGGCAAGGAGCAGGAGAGGAGATTAGGGGCAGAGCAAATTGGCAGAGATTCAGGGCAGAGCAGGCTGGCAGGAGCAAATTGGCAGAGAGTCGGGGGCAGGAGAGGAGATTTGGGGCAGAGCAGGCCAGCAGGAGAAAATCGCAGCAGAGAGCAGGAGAGTCGGGGGCAGAGAGTTGGAAAGACAGGGTAGACAGCAGGCAGTCGGAAAGCCGTGAACGACTGGTCCCCAGCAGTCGCTTGTTTGTGATCGGTCAGCCCAGTCGGTGTTGCAGGGTTTTTGTTAGTGAATCGCTGCCTGCCTACATTTCAGTGCCGTTCCCCCCTCATTTGCATGTGCGGATTGGAAGATGATCAGGACAGAGGTTAGTGAATCAGATCGGAGGGAAATTGGGTCGCAAAGGTGTCGCAAACCGATCGGTTTGCTTAATGAATCTAACCCCTTGAACTTTAGCAGGATTAGGGAGACTTTCACTTAACTTTTTCTGAAGATAAGGAGTGTGCAGCTATTTTTCCTTGCATGGATATTTCCTCCCTTCCTCCCCCATGCCTTTTAACTGTTCTTTCTCTTCCCCACCCCCTTCCCTAAAGAGGTCCAGGGATCAGAGTTGGGAGCCACTATCTTTTTATTCTGTGAAATGAACACAAACTTCTCTGTTAAAGTGTGTTAATATCTCATCTGTATTAGTGAGGTTGTTGTCTTATTCCTGGTTCTTAAATATATAATTTTCTAGTTTACAGTGGATTTTGGATAAACAAGATTTGTTGAAAGAACGTCAAAAGGACTTGAAATTTCTGACAGAAGAAGAGTACTGGAAACTACAGATATTTTTTACTAATGGTAAAACTTTGTTCCGTAAAATTGCATTAAACATGGCTTTATGTTTAATTATATACCAACTGATAGGGAGATATACAATGTTATTCTGTGATGATTATTGAATATCTATTTATTATTATCACAGCTCTATATAATAATTAAATTTAATTATAATTTGTGAAGTGTTCAGACCAATACCCGTGTATTCTGTGATCTCACTGAACTGGGGTACATTTGGGACCATCATCACACTTCTAATGTCCCATTGCCAGCCTCCTTCTTCTATATAATTGGTAAGACTCTTTAATACTCATTATATATGAGGCCGGGGGCCGGGCTTAAGAATAAATTTTAGCGAACACGGAAGTTAAGAGTTAACACTATATGCACAAGCACTTTATGATTTAAGCACTTTACCTCGCTGCAGCTGGAAGTTAAAGAGAATAACGCCAGCCTATTGGAACAGACATCAAGATAAGTGTTTTAAAAAAAAAACTATCTATAAACATATATAATGAGTATTAAAGAGTCTTACCAATTATATAGAAGAAGGAGGCTGGCAATGGGACATTAGAAGTGTGATGATGGTCCCAAATGTACCCCAGTTCAGTGAGATCACAGAATACACGGGTATTGGTCTGAACACTTCACAAATTATAATTAAATTTAATTATTATATAGAGCTGTGATAATAATAAATAGATATTTATGTTTAATTAGAAATTTATATCAGTTCCCATCCTTGTGTTCTGTTTCTGACGTTTATTTTGATTGTTAAGAGAAATGCTGACTTCTAATGCAGTGTGTCTAGTGGTCTTGAGTGCTAGGGTCTTGTATCTGAACTAGAAATTGCTTGCAGAAAACTGTCAGTCATGTAAACTGTCAGTCATGGAAGGGACGTTAATCTCCCGAAACCAGGCTTGGTTGAACCCGTCATCTGACATCCAGCTCTTTTCAACTGTTTCATCTTGCTCTGAAGATAAGTTGGTTATGACTTTCATTTTTGGTGGGAGCTCGCTGGGGAGGGTTCTTTGACTGTCAGTCATGTAAACTGCTAGTCCTATCTTGCTACTGTAATTTGTCCAACCACCATTATTAGATCTGCTCCCCCTATGTTAAATTTGGGTGCAATTGTTTCAACTGTCTTGCTAATGTAAATCATCCAATCATTTATATTAGAACTGTCCGTTAATATATGGGCATTGTCCCACCACTGCAAGATGTCTGTCATCATAAGAACATAAGAATTGCCGCTGCTGGGTCAGACCAGTGGTCCATCTTGCCCAGCAGTCCGCTCACACGACGGCCCCCAGGTCAAAGACCAGTGCTCTAAAATGAGTACAGCCTCACCTGTGTACATAGAAACATAGAAAGATGACGGCAGAAAAGGGCTATAGCCCATCAAGTCTGCCCACTCTACTGTCCCACCCCATCAGAGTGCTACTCGACCTACGTAGAGATCCCACGTGGATGTCCCATTTATTCTTAAAGTCGAGCATGCTAGTGGCCTTGATCACTTGCACCGGTAGTTTGTTCCAGTGATCCACCACCCTTTCTGTAAAGAAGTACTTCCTGGTGTCATCACCAAATCTCCCTCCTCTGAGTTTGAGCGGGTGCCCTCTTGTGATTGAAGGTCCCTTAGGAAAGAATATGTCGTTTTCCACCTCGACACGACCTGTGTACGTCCCACTTTAGCAGGAACTTTTCCAACTTTGTCTTGAAACCCTGGAAGGAGTTTTCCCTTATAACAGTCTCTGGAAGAGTGTTCCAGCTCTCCACCACTCTCTGGGTGAAGACGAACTTCCTTATGTTTGTACGGAATCTATCCCCTTTCAACTTTTACAGAGTGCCCTCTCATTCTCCCTACCTTGGAGAGTGTGAACAATCTGTCTTTATCTACTATTAGTAGACTATCTCAATCTTCTCACTTTTCTCTATTCAAAGTCTTTCTCTAACTTTCTTTAGCTAACCTATATGATGTATGTTATCTTGTAACCCGTTGGCTCTTTTGGGAGGACAGGATATATAAACAAATGTTTTCAACTCCACCTCCTTCCCAGGGAGCTGCATCTGCCCCCTCAGTTTGTTTTCTGCAAGCAAGTTACCCAGAAGTTTTTTTGATCTGCTCTGCGGTTTTATTCTTTTTGGGTATTTTTTCTCAGGGTTCTTTGGAGGCTTGATGCCTGGAGGTTCCCACTTAGTGGGATCTCTGCCTGGGAAAAGATGCAGACTTACATGGTGGAAGTCTGCTTCTAGCAGGATCAGCGTCTCGGAGACACCTGCTGGTATTTTTTTTTATAGCTCAGGGGCCGTACCCTGCGTAGCTGCTCACATCCCTGATTCAGTTGTGAGCTTGAGCACAGGCTGTTTGGGCTCCTTCCCAGCTTGGCTGGAACGAACAGTGGTCTGGCTGCATGATGCTCCCCTCTTTCGTGGCGTGGTTTTTAAGGGGTTGAGGTTCAGTCCGACTGGCAGCCAGAAAACCAGGTTTGTCCAGCGAATCTGTGAGGCAGATTTCTTCTCCCTTGATTCCAGCTGAAATCCTGTGCTGAAG
This sequence comes from Geotrypetes seraphini, assembly GCF_902459505.1. Taxonomy (NCBI): domain Eukaryota; kingdom Metazoa; phylum Chordata; class Amphibia; order Gymnophiona; family Dermophiidae; genus Geotrypetes; species Geotrypetes seraphini. The sequence continues at coordinate 21,092,660 of NC_047086.1, forward strand.
CAGGCAGGCACCATATGGGCACAGTGAGTAAAGCTATTGAAGCCTAGGTGGAAAATCGGGGAGAGCCCTAAAAGTTGAATTTGAGGGTTTCTAACCCCAGAGCCCAGGTCCCCCTCCTCTAAAACCCCTTTCTCTGTGATTTCTTTCCTTCAGAGAGTTCTCCATGGGCCATTCTTTGCGCCATTTTTCTGGCAGTAGCCATCTTGGATTTTAAATGATCTTTTTTTTCTTTTGCATCCATTTGCCGAGGAACCCCTCGATTTTCTCAAAATTGACTGGGATGGACTCCTCAGGCCTTTTTTTTTTTTAATGGAAATACTTTTAACAATGCCCTCAGGCCTTTTTATTCCTATATCATGCCAGGTTTGCACTGACTGGCCAGCTTGCCAAGGAGTGTCCATATCACTCTTGCGATGGAGCGTTCGGGGAAAGGGTGGGAGCCTCAGGCTCAGCCTCCTCCTCCAGGGCTAAGGTTTCACAGGAGGTGCATTGCCAGGGGATGAGACCCTTTCCAGGATCCTCCGAATCTGTACTGGCCAAACGCAGTCACATGGGTGCTGCGGAGCCCAGGAGGACCGGCAGGGGGTCACTGCCAAGGTCAAGGTCAGCGATTACATCAGCGAGATGAGTTTCTGAGTTACAAATTATTTCCTGTACGGAGCTATTTCTTAGGATCATGGAAACAGGGCTCTCTTTCGCACGGTTCCGTCCTTCTTTCACAAAGTAGTTTTGGCCTTCCACGTCATTCTAGAAGTCCTTTTGCCTGCTTTTCACTCTATGGGGTATAAGAAAAAGGATAAAGCATTGCATTTGCTGGATGTCAAGCGAGTGCTTCTTTGTTACCTCGAAGTTACCAATGAGTTTCGCCTTTTGGATCTCTCTTTTGTTTTGAGCAGTTGTGCCAAGAAAGGGAGGCCGGTGTCTAAAGCCTCGATTTCTAGTTGGATTAAAATGGCTATTTCCTCTGCGTATGTTGGCTATGGTAAAGAGCCCTCTATCACTTTGCTAGAGGGGTTGCTACCTCTTGGGCAGAGACTAGGGCTATCTCGCCTGAGGAGATTTGTGGAGCAGCTACATGGTCCACCCTTCATACCCTCACCAGGTTCTCTAGTGTGGACTTAGCAGCCAGGAAAGACCCCGCTTTCAGGTCCTCTGTTTCGAAGGGAGGCTTAGCAGGCCCGCCCTAGACTCCAGGGACTGCTTTGGTACGTCCCTAGCATTCAGGACCACTAGACACGTATCGCTAGAAAGAAAGATTAAGTTCTTACCTCTATAATCTTTTTTTCTTGTAGATATGTCTAGTGGTCCTGAAGCCCCGCCCTGTGAATGGGCTTTGCCTGCCTTCTGCACTAAGATTTCTCTGTCTCTCAGAGGAGCTGAGAGGATATAAAAAAAAAAAATAATGCATAGGAACATCCTCGACCATACCATCTGGTTTAAGTCTACTTGATGGCAGGATATAAGAGTAGCTATATGCATGGTTATATACTAGCTATTTATGAGCTCTATACCTGGTTAGTCCTGTTTTGCACAAGTTTGGATGTTATAATGTTAATTACCATGTTTATTACCGAGCAGAAAAGTATTGTGACTCGGGGATTTTCCCAGTTTCCCTTCTTCTAGTTATGTGTTTTTATTCCAGTGCTATCTGATTGTTTTTGTACAAACTGAGGAGGCAGGAGCAGCTAGCTCCCTGTGAAGGAGTTAGAGTTGAAAATACGATTGATGTTTTTGTTACAAGCAACTTGCTAGTTCAGATACGTGACCCTAGTGTTCAGGGGCACTAGACGCATCTGCAAGAAAGATTACCGAGGAAAGAGCCTAATCTTTTTATCCTCCATTTTTGTTGTTAATGAACAGATGTGTAGTGCATAGCATTGTTAAAATATTCTGCTACAAAATACATAGAATGCACAGCTGTCACCTCCACACTATAGAGTAGGGGTGTCCAACCTGTGGCCCCGGTCGAGGGCAATGCAGTGTTTTCCTCTGCTGCCCCGGGTGTTTACCGTCTTGCTGGCTCCCTCCTCTGTCTTGCTGCAGTGTTTGTGCGGCCCCAGAAACATTTTTTTCAGCCAATGCGGCCCAAGGAAGCCAAAAGGTTGGACACCCCTGCTATAGAGTTAAAGTAGGGGTGACAGTTAAAAATGTGCATTGCTTTTCTGTTGCATTGCACCTTGTTTTGGCTCACATGATAATGCAAAGACTTGATAAGTCGGTAGCACTGCAATTTTACTTGCACTTTGTGAAAATTCCACTAATTTTGTTCACTTTATAATTATGATTTGTGCACTTATGTAGGCCTGTGATAGTGCACAGCGGGGCTTGAAGGTTAATCCTGGAGCACTGGTTCACCAGAGCACTGCTAGCTTTAATTATTTCACTGAGGTTACATATATATAAATATAAAAATTGATTTTTAGCTGGGGATTTTTGATTGTTACTGATAACCCTTGTGGCATGATGTGAAACTTGTGGGATTTACCCCTATAATAAGGCAAAGCTTGTTTTTGGAGCCAACAAACACCCGCTTAAATGGAAGTGATTACATACAAACCAAAGTAAATTGACCCCAGGAAATCCACAGAGAAGAAAGTCCAAAGAAAACCAAGAAAACACTGGAGTTGACGATGATCCTGAGATGGACTTTTAATAAAAGGATCAAATTTCCAAATGTACAATAAAACAATCCACATGAAATTGAAATAATCCACATAAAAACCTAAAGGATCTAGTCCGCTGGGTCCTGCCCTACCAGCAGACTAGGTCCTTTAGGTTTTAACGTGGGGCCTGCCCTACCAGCGGACTAGGTCCTTTAGGTTTTAACGTGGGGCCTGCCCTACCAGCGGACTAGGTCCTTTAGGTTTTAACGTGGGGCCTGCCCTACCAGCGGACTAGGTCCTTTAGGTTTTAACGTGGGGCCTGCCCTACCAGCGGACTAGGTCTTTTAGGTTTTAACGTGGGGCCTGCCCTACCAGCGGACTAGGTCCTTTAGGTTTTAACGTGGGGCCTGCCCTACCAGCGGACTAGGTCCTTTAGGTTTTAACGTGGGGCCTGCCCTACCAGCGGACTAGGTCCTTTAGGTTTTAACGTGGGGCCTGCCCTACCAGCAGACTAGGTCCTTTAGGTTCCTACAAGCAGACTAGGTCCTTTAGGTTTTAACGTGGGGCCTGCCCTACCAGCAGACTAGGTCCTTTAGGTTTTAACGTGGGGCCTGCCCTACCAGCGGACTAGGTCCTTTAGGTTTTAACGTGGGGCCTGCCCTACCAGCGGACTAGGTCCTTTAGGTTTTAATGTGGGGCCTGCCCTACCAGCGGACTAGGTCCTTTAGGTTTTAACGTGGGGCCTGCCCTACCAGCGGACTAGGTCCTTTAGGTTTTAACGTGGGGCCTGCCCTACCAGCGGACTAGGTCCTTTAGGTTTTAACGTGGGGCCTGCCCTACCAGCAGACTAGGTCCTTTAGGTTTTAATGTGGGGCCTGCCCTACCAGCGGACTAGATCCTTTAGGTTTTTATGTGGATTATTTCAATTTCATGTGGATTGTTTTATTGTACATTTGGAAATTTGATTCTTTTATTAAAAGTCCATCTCAGGATCATCGTCGCTCCACAATGTTTCCTTGGTTTTCAGTGATTACATTCAAATCAAATATATTTTAGCTGTGTGATTGGCACATTTCCTTTTGTACAGGAAGCAGGCTGATCACCACCCACAGAACCCAATGCCAGTGGTCTCCAACGCACAGCCCCCAAAGTCCTCCATTGCGGCCCTCAAACAGTTGGCTGAAATGCTCTTCAAAATCCTGTAAATACATTAATTTCAATCTTGCCCACCTGATGTAGTAAACTTCAAACAGTCTCTTAAGTATGTTACACAAGTGTCTCATTTATGTAATGTAATGTAATGTAATTTATTTCTTATATACCGCTACATCCGTTAGGTTCTAAGTGGTTTACAGAAAATATACATTAAGATTAGAATTAAGAAAGGTACTTGAAAAATTCCCTTACTGTCCCGAAGGCTCACAATCTAACTAAAGTACCTGGAGGGTAATAGAGAAGTGAAAAGTAGAGTTAGAGGAAAAATAAAAATAAAATAAACATTTTAACAAGACAGCATTGATCTAAATACCGTATTTTCGCGGATATAACGCGCGCGTTATACGCGATTTTACCTACCGCGCATACCCCTCGCGCGTTATATGCCTGAGCGCGGTATAGAAAAGTTTTTTAAACATAGTTCCCACCCCGCCCGACGCCCGATTCACCCCCCCCCAGCAGGACCGCTCGCACCCCCACCCCGAACGACCGCTCGCACGCGCTCCCACCCGCACCCACGATCGGAGCAAGAGGGAGCCCAAGCCCTCTTGCCCGGCCGACTCCCCGACGTCCGATACATCCCCCCCCCCCGAAGGACCGCCGACTTCCCGACAATATCGGGCCAGGAGGGAGCCCAAACCCTCCTGGCCACGGCGACCCCCCACCCCGCACTACATTACGGGCAGGAGGCAGCCAACGAAGGAATGAGGCCGGATTGGCCCATCCGTCCTAAAGCTCCGCCTACTGGTGGGGCCTAAGGCGCGTGGGCCAATCAGAATAGGCCCTGGAGCCTTAGGTCCCACCTGGGGGCGCGGCCTGAGACACATGGTCGGGTTTGGCCCATGTGCCTCAGGCCGCGCCCCCAGGTGGGACCTAAGGCGCCAGGGCCTATTCTGATTGGCCCACGCGCCTTAGGCCCCACCAGTAGGCGGAGCTTTAGGACGGATGGGCCAATCCGGCCTCATTCCTTCGTTGGCTGCCTGCCGGACAGGCGGGTTTGGCTCCCGTCTGTCCGGCCAACTTCCAAAGGGACGGGGAAGGGGGGTGGGGGGGTCGTGGGGGTCGGCCAGGGGGGTCGCGGGTCGGCTGGGGGACGGGCGGAGGTTCTTGGGGGGGGGCGGTCGTTGGGGGGGGGGGGGGTTTTGCGTCGAGGGCAGGAGGGCCTGGGATCCCTCCTGCCCGTAATGTAGTGCGGGGTGGGGTTAGGGGGTCGCCGTGGCCAGGAGGGTTTGGGCTCCCTTCTGGCCCAACTACACAAAGGTACGGGGAAGGCGGGTGGGGGTGTCGTGGGGGTCGGCCAGGGGGGTCGCGGGTCGGCTGGGGGACGGGCGGAGGTTCTTGGGGGGGGGGGCGGTCGTTGGGGGGAGGGGGTTTGCGTCGAGGGCAGGAGGGCCTGGGATCCCTCCTGCCCGTAATGTAGTGCGGGGTGGGGTTAGGGGGTCGCCGTGGCCAGGAGGGTTTGGGCTCCCTCCTGGCCCGATATTGTTGGGGAGTCGGCGGTCCTTCGGGGTGAGGGTGCGAGTGGTCCTGCCGGGGGGGGGGGGGATGTATCGGACGTCAGGGGGGGCATCAGGCTTTCAGGATGGGGACAGACCTTCAAGGGGGGACAGGACTTCAAGGGGGGACAGTGCACGGAAAGTCAGGGGGGGTGAACGGAGAGTCAGGACAGCGCACGGAAAGTCAGGGCAGTGCACGGAAGTCAGGGGGGTGAACGGAGAGTCGGGACAGCGCACGGAAAGTCAGGGCGGGCGAAAGTAGCGTCGGGCATCATGCGCGTTATATGCCTGAGCGCGGTATAGAAAAGTTTTGGTACATATCATCGTGATTTCTGCGCGCTATACCCCTGTGCGCGTTTTACACAGGTGCGCGTTATATCCGCGAAAATACGGTACTTTGGAAGGTAGAAGAGAGGAGAGAAAGGAATAGAAGCAGAAGGGGGAGCCGTTGAACAGTAGAATTCTGTTTTATTTATTTTATTTATGGAATGTACTACTGCTGACAATACAAAATAAAGCAAGTTTTTAAAATATATCCCTGAATGTTGTAAAATCAACATTAGTATTAATTCTTAATGTCTGAACAAGCAGGGCAAGGCAGTCTTCAAAATTAGTAGTATGTTCAAGCTTGAAATCGTTTAGTGGCCCTCAGTGCTTTCTTGTTTTCACACTGTGACCCTGTACATGAAAAAGGTTGGAGACCATTGTTTAATTTAAACCAATTTTATGGCCGATATCTGTGATACAGCCTGGAATAGTAAGATAACTATGTTCTGCAAGAAAAAAGTGAGGCTTGACCTGGTATTTGAAGAGAGAATGTAGTTTGAAAATATAAAGGCCTAGCAGTAAAACACTTCCTCTGAGGTATTTTTCCTGCAAGACTGAAGGAGAAAAATTGAAAATGCACCAATATGTCTTCTTTTATCCTTGGAGGGAAGAAAATGTGTATTCTTTAAATGGAGGAGGGAGATGGGGGTTTGGCCTTCACTTCTCTGAGCTAGCGGATGAGAAACTCATTTGTCTTGCCTACAAAATCTCCTGTGACTTTTCTAATGGTACAGAGGCAGTTAGGCCACAGTCAACCACAAACATTTGATCTGTGGTACTTTGTCCTATCAGCATCATTGTGTCCAACTGCAAAACGGCAATGAGAGATGGAAGTGGGTTCTACGTAATGCACAATCCCCTTGTTTTGGTGAGGCTCTTCAGAGCACGTGGAGTAATTGTGATGTAACAGAAAGGAAGTCCAACAGGACTGTAGTAAGGAACTAAAGAAGAATACTGCAGAAACGATGCACTTGATGACGAGTCTTTATTTCAGTCACTAAACGCTGTATGATGAAGGAACAGGGACCTGACACGGTCTGTGTTTTGATCAAGACATCTTCCTCAGGGGTCCGATGAGTTCCTAATAAGCCACATCTTCATGCAAATAATCCAGAACTCGCGGTGAGGCGTGAGTGCCTAGAAGAACTGCGTGTCAGCGGGTTCCCGAATGCCGAAGTGGACATGTTGTTGTGGCCTGTTTAGGAACTCGTTGGACCTCTGAGGAAGATGTGTTGATCGAAACACGGACCTTGTCGGGCCCCTGTTCCTTCATCATACAGGTGGACTACATTTCGACAATGTTTATTGACTGAAATAAAGTCTTGTCATCAAGTGCATCGTTTCTGCAGTATTCTTCTTTGGTTTCCTCTAATTGTGATGTAATTCACTTGACAAAGGGATTCAAAACAATATTTTATCCTTGCTGGTTTTCAGTGAATTCAGCTGCCATAGTCTTCACTCTACTTTGCCACTTAAGTTATAGCTGTTCACCAGAAAAACTTACTTTCTTAAATTCTTTTTACAGTTATTCAAGCTTTAGGTGAACACCTTAAATTAAGACAACAGGTTATTGCCACAGCCACAGTCTACTTCAAGAGGTTCTATGCCAGGTACGCCCTTTTCTTATTCAGTGTTCTGCAAGTTTCACTTTTCATGCTGATGGATGTTAGCGTATTAGTTTAACATTTTTGAACAAACATGTTAATGAAATGAGTGTAGAAATAGACTGAGAGCCAGGGAAACCAGGGTTCAAATACCACTTCCTTCACTGATATTCCCTGTGATCTTAAGCAGATCACTAAGGGGGCCCTTCCACTAAACCAGGGATCTCAAAGTTCCTCCTTGAGGGCCGCAATCCAGTCTGGTTTTCAGGATTTCCCCAATGAATATGCATTGAAAGCAGTGCATGCACATAGATCTCGTGTATATTCATTGGGGAAATCCTGAAAACCCGACTGGAATGCGGCCCTCGAGGAGGGACTTTGAGATCCCTGCACTAAACTGTGGTAAAATTTGCAGTTACTGCGGCTACATGCTATTATATTACACAGTAGCTGCATTTTAAACACAGCACTTATTCAGGGCATTCCCATACAATTTTATTATAGATCTGAATACATTCAGATTAACACATATTCCCAGTTAATGTGAAAGCACTTGGCACGTTCTCTTTGGGAGGGGTAAGTGGCCCCACGTTAAACTCTGTTTCAAGTTTATTAAAAGTTTGTTATACCACCAAATCAGGTTTCAAGGCGGTGTACATCTAATAAATATATTAAAAAATAACAAAAGGGTATAACATCAATTCATAGTATAACAAAAAAGCTTAAAACCAAGCAGTAATTTATACAAATTAATACAGAGACAAACAACAAGGAAGGAAAACAAAAGGAACAGGGGGATGTTATAGTGGACTAATTAACTAATTTCCAATGATTTAATTTTTTATTTGTTTTTCATGTGTAACTGTTTAAAATGAATGATTTTGTTGATCATGAAAATGGAAATGAATAAAAATCTAAAATAAGATTAAAAAAAGGAACAGGGGAGAACTTCAATGTATTAAAGTACAGAGAGGGAGGGAGAAACCATAAATTGTAAGCTGAAATAATTGAAGGGGAAAAACGTCCTTAAGATGGTTATGGGTAGTTAGAAACATGAGGGCAGATAAAGGCCAAATGGCAGCATCCACTATATCCTCCTCTTCCTATAGGTTTAGGTTTTTGACACCTGGAATGTGAAGTCATAGAGCCATTATGGTTATGAGCTAAGGCTCTTAACATTTGCATTGTGAGGTCATAGAGCTTTATGGTTATGGAAGCATGAGGGCAGGTAAAGGCCAAATGGCAGCATCCAATATCTCCTCCTCTTCCTATAGGCTAAGGCTCTTTACACCTGGAATGTGAGGTCATAGAGCCATTATGGTTATGAGCTAAGGTTCTTAACACTTGCATTGTGAGGTCATAAAGCCATTATGGTTATGAGCTAACACTTGCATTGTGAGGTCATAGAGCTTTATGGTTATAGGAACATGAGGGCAGATAAAGGCCAAATGGCCCACAGCCAGTCTGCCCATCCGCAATAACATCCTAGATTGAAATAAAGAAGGCTTGATTTTACTCTGCTGGCTCTGGCGGATTGCTCATTGTCCGTTCCCACTGTCTTCTTTGCTGCATTGTGTCCGTGGGTTCCCATCCTGTTGGACTCCTTGGTGGTATTACAGCATTGGAGTCAACATCGCTTTCACTCTAGCTCAAATAATTGTCAATATTGCCCTCATGATCATTGTCCACCACATCACTTAGCTCCTCTAAAATCGCCAGCACCTCTTCATTTGACAGTCCCCACTTAGCCATTATTTTAAAGTTCGTGAATTATTATTATTTTTTTTTTTTGCATTAAAACACTGAGGACAGAAATGCGAATTAGTCAATGGAAGCAGGAAGCTGATTGTTGTGTTCTCTGTAATGAGACTTTGAGATAAGCCATTGTTACATGTAGTCTTGACTTTTTTCTTTTAATTCCTGCAAGTTCCTGAACGATTATGCTTCGTACGACACAACACTCGTGTAAAAGACAAAAGCCATTTTTATTATGTGAAAGGTACTATGGGGTCAGTATGACCCTGAAGTGATAAAACGTAAATTTAAAAAACCCATTTATACAGAAAGAATAAAAAAATAAAAGCATATGTTTTACGACAAAATACATGAAAGGCCACTTCAGGATTTGGGGTAGTTTAAAAAAATGCAGGACTTCAATGACGATTCAAATAGACCGCATGGCACCACACGAGAGTTAAAACAAGAATTCATTTACATTTTGGCTTTTAATTCCTTCCTAAGGAAATGCTAATGGTTAGCATCTGATTCCATGTCTCTGCTGGGGATCTTGGTAAGTCAGGTGGTTTGTTGCTCTGCTGATCCTTGTAGAAACCTTTTGCCTGCATCACCATAACACATGAAAAGTGTGATTATAGCGTGAGCAGAGTAGGAAGGAGAGAGATGATGAATTGCCAAAGTGTAAAGGAATTCTTGAGAGCAGGCTAACTAGTCTGTTTTCAAACCAACTAGAACTGCATGACCTGGTTATTTGACCATGTATATGCAAATCTCTCATGCATAATTGAGATCATCTAAAAAGCAGACCAGAGCCACAGAACTAACAAGTTAATTTTTAGAGCAATGCTGGGGGTGGGGGGGGGGGGGGGTGAAACTTTCACAGCAAGTCATCTGCATTTAGACATAGGTGAAAAGGCTTTGCCAGGATCAGGCTGGGGCTGAACAGAAGAGCCACCACTGGGCTACAAAACAAGAAAGGTAGTGCAGAGAGCAGAAAATGTTCAGATAGAAATAAGCAAAATAGAAAAAATAATTTTTCAAAACTGTTTTAAATGCCAAAAACTGAATATAAAAGGGAAACAAAACCTGATCCAGTGCCCAAGAATTTTGGCCACAGAAATAGGGAAAGAAACCTCTAGAAATCCCTTTAAGTATAACCCCCTTTTAAAATTTAGATGTTTATCAGTTTATACGATCCTCAGAAGCACCACTTAAGAGTTCAAATGATTTCATTACCCTAAGCTTTAAGCGTTAGATCATCATCGGATTACAAAAATTCTTTTTATAAATATATTTAATTCATTTTCATTGATTTTTAGAACTAAATAGTAGTGATGCCTTGGAATCCGAACTTAAACCATTCCAGAACCCCGTTTGAGTTCCAAGACAAATTTTTCCCATTGAAAATAATAGAAACTGGATTAATCCGTTCCTGGATCCCCACAAACTCAAATTTTAACAGTAAATACACTGGATTTTAGGGACAGAAACACACACTTATAATGTGCAGGGCGTTCGGATTCCAAAGCAGAGTTCGGATTCTGGGGCAAAATTTACTGCAGAAAAAAGGTCGGATTCCAAAGCGTTTGAGTTCTGGGGCATTCGGATTCCCAGGTACCACTGTACTTAGCTTTATTCTTGTGGTCTGAATCAGGGACCTGAAATTCACCGATATGTTCGCTGATAAGCAAGTCACCAGTATCATAGACCACTTTAACTAACAAATTTTGGCCAGCACCTAATTTTTATTTTTAAAAAACCCAAAACTGCCCCCTAGAATTGAAAATCTATACCCAAGTGACTTTCCTAATTCTTTCCCAGTTGCTTACCGATCCAGATCAATGGGTCTCTCTCCATTTGTCCTGGTTGGGTTGTATAACTGCAGTTAAAATTTCGATATTATCTAAACTTCTGTATTTGTTTATGACTCTGCCAATCTCGATACAAAAAAACATGTTTTTAGAGAAATACATAAAGTATTCTATTACATCGGATATAAGAAGCCACCTAGAGTGGCTAGAAAGATATTATGGCAATTGAAAGGGAGGCACGGGTGTATCCAGTTTAGAACGTTATCATAAAGTAGCAGTAGGAGATACGCTAGCCTCCAGCGACCACAACATAGTATGGTTCAACCTTAGGAAAGGCTTCCCTAGATCAAACACGAAAACAAAGGTACTCAATTTCCGGGGCACAGACTTCGCACGCATGGGAGATTTCGTCCATCAGACGCTGCAGAACCAAGCGGAGACCGATGATGTAGAAGCTAAGTGGTTAACACTAAAATCAACCATACATGAAGCAACTAGCCACTTCATAAAATCAGTAAATAAACGACAAAGAAACAATAAACCCCAATGGTTCACCGCGGAGATCTCGCACCTCATTAAGGAGAAGAAAAAAGCGTTTCTCTCCTAAAAGCGCACGGAGAAAAGAGAGGCAAAAGTAGAATATAGGACCAGGTCTACAGCGGTCAAAATGGCAGTTAGGGAGGCAAAACTTCGAGTGGAAGAAATTCTGGCAAAAAACATTAAAAAGGGGGACAAATCCTTCTTCAGGTATATTAGTGACAGAAAAAGGAACACAGGCGGGATAGTACGCCTTAGAAGACCGGACGGAAGTTACGTGGAAGCAGATTCCGATAAAGCCGAACTACTGAATGAATACTTCTGCTCAGTCTTCACCTGTGAGGCACCAGGACACGGTCCCCAGTTGAAGGCAACACAAAGCACAGAAGACCCGTTTCAGAATTTTGAGTTCACACCAGGTGAAGTTTACAGTGAACTGGCAAGACTCAAGGTGAACAAAGCCATAGGACCAGACAATTTGCACCCAAGAGTGCTCAGAGAATTGAGCGATGTCCTGGCGAAACCGTTGGCTGAGCTATTCAATCTCTCCCTAAGTATGGGGAAAGTTCCCCTGGACTGGAAATTAGCTAATGTCGTTCCTCTGCATAAAAAGGGTTGCAGGGCAGAGGCTGCGAATTATAGACCGGTGAGTCTCACATCAATAGTGTGCAAACTCATGGAAACACTAATTAAAAGCAAATTGGACACGATCTTGAATGAAGGGAATCTTCGGGATCCCAGTCAGCATGGATTCACCAAGGGTAGGTCCTGCCAATCCAATCTCATCAGCTTCTTTGACTGGGTAACAAGAAAGTTGGACTTGGGAGAGTCTTTGGACATCGTGTACCTGGACTTCAGTAAAGCTTTTGACAGTGTCCCACACAGCAGGCTGCTAAGCAAGATGGAATCGATGGGGTTAGGAGAGACACTAACTGCATGGGTCAATGATTGGCTGAGTGGCAGACTTCAGAGGGTGGTGGTTAATGGTACCCTCTCTAAAACATCGGAGGTGACCAGTGGAGTGCCGCAGGGCTTGGTCCTAGGTCCACTCCTTTTCAACATATTCATAGGGGATCTGACTCAAGGGCTTCAAGGTAAAATAACACTATTCGCCGATGACGCCAAACTATGTAATATAGTAAGTGAATGCAGTTTACAGAATTATATGGCGCAGGACCTGCTTACATTGGAAAGTTGGTCCTCAACCTGGCAGCTAGGCTTCAATGCTAAAAAATGTAAGGTCATGCACCTCGGAAGCGGAAATCCATGCAGGACGTACTTCTTGAACGGAGAAACTTTAACTAGGACTTCAGCAGAATGAGATTTAGGAGTAATCATCAGTGCAGACATGAAAACTGCCAATCAAGTGGAGAAGGCTTCATCTAAGGCAAGGCAGATATTGGGTTGTATCAATAGAAGTTTCGTCAGCCGAAAGCCTGAAGTCATAATGCCGTTGTACAGGGCCATGGTGAGACCTCATCTGAAGTACTGTGTGCAATTCTGGAGGCCACATTACAGTAAAGATGTGCGCAGAATTGAATCAGTTCAACGGACGGCCACCAGGATGATCTCGGGGCTCAAGGGTCTCTCGTACGACGAGAGACTGAACAAATTGCAGCTTTACACTCTTGAGGAACGTAGGGAGAGGGGAGACATGATCGAAACATTTAAGTACCTCACGGGACGTGTCGAAGTGGAAGATGATATTTTCTTTCTCAAGGGACCCTCGGCCACAAGAGGGCACCCGCTCAAACTCAGGGGCGGAAAATTTCATGGCGACACCAGAAAGTATTTCTTCACAGAGAGAGTGGTTGATCATTGGAACAAGCTTCCAGTGCAGGTGATCAAGGCAGACAGCGTGCCAGACTTTAAGAATAAATGGGATACCCATGTGGGATCTCTACGAGGGTCAAGATAAGGAAATTGGTTCATTAGGGCATAGACAGGGGGTGGGTAAGCAGAGTGGGCAAACTTGATGGGCTGTAGCCCTTTTCTGCCGTCATCTTCTATGTTTCTATGACTACAGATCCTGGAGACCTGGACCAGTAAAATCTCAAAACAATAATAATAATAACAGTTTATATACCGCAGGCCTGTGAAGTTCTGTGTGGTTTACAAAGATTAAAAGATGGTACAAATTGATTGAACTTAACAGAGCAAGTGATTAACAGCTCTAGGGATCAGTTATTGTGGAGAAAGAGTTGCACGGGTCAGCTGCTTAGATACTTCAGGAACAGATATGTTTTTAGGCGTTTCCTGAATTCCCTATAAGTAGTAGGCTTCATATAAGCAAAAATGAATCTAATCTAATCTTCATTTTATATACCAAATCTACTCCCAAGGAGCTCGACTCGGTTTACAGTTCGTTAAAAAATGAAACATAACAAGTAAAAACTGTGGGATAAAAACAGAAATTGGTTAGATTAGATGGATGGAAAAAGTTAGAAAAAAAGTATGTTGAATTGCTTAAAATTACTATACGACAGCAAGAATCTAATTAACTATAGTGAAAACAACCAGGTTTTTAAACTTTTTCGAAATTGAAATAATTGATCTACTAGTCTTAGAGAATCTGGAAGTCCATTCCAAATTCTCACCAATTTAAAAATAAAAAGATTTACTAAGCTTCCCAATGCATTTAATACCTTTCAGAGAAGGAAATGCTAATTTGTGAATTGTTGTAATTCTTGAATAGCAGGATCTAAAGGAATTCCAAGAGTCAAATATTCCATAAAGGAGTTTGAAAACCACACATGCACACTTGAACTGTATCCTATGATGGACTGGAAGCCATCAATACCATTATGGACCGTACTATGGCTCCCCAAACAGCAACTCTTTGTACTTATTGGGGAGACCAGACCACTTGTAAGATATTTGCTGCAGTCTTGGCTGTGCATTTATACAAAAATGTTTCCGGAGAGACAGGTCTACGCACTCACGGCGATGTTGTATATGCCGAGGCTATATATGGATCATTTGTGGGGAGTTTATTTTTGATGGGCAAGAGCTTTATGCACCCTTAGTCAATTGTGGTTAGATCAAGGTATGATCCACTGGGTATCAGGTCAAAAGCGTGTCGGGACAAAGGCGCTCGCAGACGAGCACAGCGCGGAGGTGCGCGCCGCACAAAATTACTGTTTTTACGGCTCCTACGGGGGGGGGCGGGGGGGAACCCCCCACTTAATAGAGATCGCACCGTGTTGTGGGGGCGTTGTGGGGGGTGTGGGGGGTTGTAACCCCCCCACATTTTAATGAAAACTTCACTTTTTCCCTGTTTTTAGGGAAAAAGTTAAGTTTACAGTAAAATGTGGAGGGTTACAACCCCCCAAACCCCCCACAACGCCGGCGCGATCTCTATTAAGTAAACTGGGGGGGCTAACCAACAAAACCCCCCGTCGGAGCCCCTAAAAACTGTAATTTTCTTCGGCGCGCGCCTCCGTCTTGCGCTCAGTTGTCGGCGCGCGCCTTTGTCTTTCGCCGAGTTGTCTATGAACCGATCCACTGGGATGTAATATGAGAGGAATATGAACTCTCTAATAGGGACTCCATTTATTATATGCCATTACGAATCTTTCCGTATAAGAGGATGAGAGATGAGCTGCTATTAGCAGAACCATATTAGAGCAAGCTGTGAAAAGTAGGCCCTGGACAGGATCAATAGCATACTGTATAAAGATATGGGAACAAGATTTAGAAGATAATTTTGATACAGATACATGAAATCATAGTTCCAAATGTTGAAGGTCTCTATAGTATATTGTCTCAATGAAAATGGTCATAAATTCTGTATTGCTGGTAGTACACTCCCAAACATTTTGAATGTAATTTATACAAATGTTAATGTATTGTGTTGGAGAGAATGTGGTATTGGAGACTTTTGCCATTTGTGGTGGACATATCCAAAAATTTGTGAGTTTTAGAAACAGTTGTTGGAGAGCTTCACTATTTTCACTGGCGAGACATACATAGAGGATAGCTGGCTCGTCCCCACTAGGAACACATAAGAACATAAGTATAGCCTTACTGGGTCAGACCAATGGTCCATAAAGCCCAGTAGCCCGTTCTCACGGTGGCCAATCCAGGTCACTAGTACCTGGCCAAAACCCAAAGAGTAGCAACATTCCAGCATCTCGAAGAATAGCAGGATTCCTGAACCCCAATCAGAGCAACATTCCAGAGCTGAGATTGTGATGTCATAATGCCTCAGAGCCAATCTCAGCAGTGATCTTACAATGGCTTAATTGTCCTATTCTTGGCTCACGTAAGAACATAAGATTAGCCTTACTGGGTCAGACCAATGATCCATCAAGCCCAGTAGCCCGTTCTCACGGTGGCCAATCCAGGTCACTAGTACTTGGACAAAACCCAAGGTGTAGCAATATTCCATGCTACCAATACAGGGCTACCAATACAGGGCAAGCAGTGGCTTCCCCTTTGTCTTTCTCAATAACAGACTATGGACTCTTCCTCCAGGAACTTGTCCAAACCTTTCTTAAAACCAGCTACGATCAGGTAAACACAGTAGAGATACCTGATAAACAAAGTACAGATAACTAGAATTACCAGCATGTATGTATAGAACGTGATTTCCTTCTGTCAGAGGTATTAAGGCCATGGGATATATTTCTTGTTCTTTTACGTACATTTTTGCGGCTATTTGGAATACACTTTCTTATGAAATCAGGTCTATTACCTTATGTTCTTCATCTATTTAGGAAACCCCTGAAAACTCTTCTCTTTCAGCAGTCCTTAGATGAGCACATAACTAATCTAAATTAGTATTACGAGTGCCAATAAACTTGGACTCCTTTTCCGTCCTGTTGTTCCGAGTCGAGCCCCAGTATCTGGGGATAATCTATATATATAAAATCGGAGGTATGTATGTGTGTATGTGCCGCGATCACGCAAAAACGGCTTGACCGATTTGAACGAAACTTGGTATGCAGATCCCTCACTACCTGGGATGATATGTTCTGGGGGTCTCGCGGCCCACTTGCACACGTGGGCGGAGCTACAAACATAAAATCAGATTTCACCCATTCATGTCAATGGAAAAAAAGTAAAACGCTGCCATTCTCACAGTAATTCAAAAACGGCTTGACCGATTTGAACGAAACTTGGTATGCAGATCCCTCACTACCTGGGGTGATATGTTTTGGGGGTCTCGCGGCCCACAACTCTATGTTGCTTGCTCAAGGGTGGGTTCACCCAAGAATTTATATGTTCTTGCTCCAGGAGGTGAATCTAAAATTGTTGTTTATAATCACGTTTTGCGTTAGTTGTATTGTATTCATTTTGTCAAATATTTCACATTATAATTTGAATATTGTACTTTTTATTAAGCTGTAAAAAAATAATTTCATTCACCACTATAAAGTATCTTTATTTGAATCCATTTACAGTGTTATTGCTATAATTAAATACCCGTGCAACGCCGGGGCATCAGCTAGTTAGTATATAAATGTAAGGATTGGATTGGATTATGTGTGCAAATAAGTAGGATGATTGATTATGGTAAAAATGTGTTGGTATTGAAAACCATCTCAGAAAAAGCTAACAGTATTGTAACACCTTTACAGAAGCTCTTATAAACAGCTCATTAGTAGTGGCACAGAAGCTCTTAATAAATAATATCTGCTGAGTGCTAAGGCCTGTTTGTTGCAAATGAAGCCACCATCTGTTCTGAAAGATAGACATTCTTTGGCCTGTTATTTGTTTATAGCTGGAAAATTGCTTATGGCTTCGCATTGGAAATGACGTGATATACCTACAATGACTCAACTTTAAATTTTTTTTTTTTAAATAAATCTTTGATTTTCAAACTTTTATAGTGTAATAGAAATGATAAATCAGAAATACTGTAGATCACACACTATTAACTATATAATTATACATTAAAACAATTATTTTCTCCCATCCTCATCTTCATTCTAAAATAATACTACATTTGATGTAAATACAATATTATAATTAAATAATTTAACTTTCAAAAATAAATTCCCCTCCCCCACACACCCTTCCTGGATGTGTAAGGAAACATGTCTCTTACTATAATGTAACAAAATTAGTCAATGGGCTCCATATATCATTAAAGAGCTTACTAATCCCCAAATGTTCTGCCGTCATTCATATTTATATGATGGAAAATTATGTCCCCTATGCAATTATCTCATGTACTAAGTATCAAATTACCTAGACATGCCAAGCTTACAGCTATGAAACATGGATGCATACAATTTTACCAAAACATTTGGGACAGTTATATACGATGGAAAGACCAAAAATCAGAGTAGGCACAATTAGTGCGATGGTGTGTGATTGGCAGTACATTTGCTGACTTACAGTTGTTAAGATGAGCTGCTCTGTTTTGCATTTGTAATAATTGTAATTGTGGAGGTTATTGATTAAAATAAACACCACCATTTCTGCCTTTACTGAGTGGCTGTTCGTAAATATAGTCTTTACGAACTTTGCACCGATAATTTACATATGTTTTCATCTTTCAGATATTCTCTCAAAAGTATAGACCCAGTCTTAATGGCACCAACATGTGTGTTTCTGGCATCCAAAGTAGAGGTATGAATGAGTTTTTTTCTTCCAATTTTACTACTACTGCTAGACTTAGGCAGCCCTGTACATTAGACATTACTCCTGACAGAATTCTGCGCAAAAATTTTGAAAATTCTGTGCATAATATTTCAATATTCTGCAAAGTTTATTTGTAGTGTTTTGCATAGTCATCCCACTCACCACCTCTCTCGCTTGCACCCTAAATCCCTTCCCCACTCCCCATGGTCTCTTTCTCTTCCTCTCTCTATGATCAAGCATCTCTTCTTCTCAGCCCCCCTTTCTGGCCCCCTTTCCTTCTCGTCCCTTTTCTCCTCTACTTACTGATCCATCATCTATGTCTCCTCTCCTCTCCCTGCATGTTATGCAACCATGTCCCCTCCTTCCCCCCCCATTGACCTAGCATCCATGTCCCCTCATTGATCTGGCCTCTCTCCAACTGACCAACACCCCCCCCCACATACACATACTCTGTGAGATCTGACATACCTGCGAGCCTCTCAGAACAGCAGTAGCGACAGCAGGTAACTGGCAGAGGCAGCACTGTGAACAGGCTACTCACGGCCAACCTTCCCTCTGCCACGTCATGCATCTACAGGAAGTGATGCAGCAGAGGGAAGCCGGCCACGAGCTGCCTATTCACAGCGCTGCCTCTGCCAGCTGGCTGCCACTACTGCTGCTTCTTTGGAAGGCCCGCAGGTATGTCGGATCTTATGGCAGACGTGGTCAGAGGGAGAGAGGTCAGACCCAAGGAGGTGATAGGAACAGGGGCAGAATTCTACATTGATGGGGAATTCTGTGCTGCCCAGTTGTGCAGAATTCCGCTAGGAGTAAAACATGTACAAGAGAATTGCTGCTCAATAGAGCTTACAGTCATTAAGAGAATCCACCTTTCTCTGCTGCTAGAACGCCATTAGAGTTCATTTCCATGCAAAACCTCTAACATAGTATGCTAAAGGTAAAGTAGACAATGTTTGCCTTGAAACACTAACACTGTATGAATTTCAGTGTAGCTGATGATAAGAAATCTGAAAAGTGAATAAAAAAAGCCTGAAAACAAAGCTTTCTGAAGATTGGCTTTCCCGTTCCACCACAAGTGATAGACAAAGGGAAATGAACAGGTTGTAGCTGTGATAACCTTTTTATTGGACAGACTTCGTCTGTTTGCGACTAATTCCAGTACCAGCAGTAGTGCTTTGTTTTGGGATCTATACAGGTGCCAGTCTGTGCCATCTGTAGCGTTCTTGGGAAAGTGGTTCCTGAAAGCTTCTCGGTGTATGAAATCTTTTGGTTAAAAGGTGTTTGTTTTGGTTTTTTGGGGTTTTTTTTTTAACCTGTTGCCATCTGCGTGCAACCACAAGACTCTACTCATGTGCCCTATTCCATTATCACTGTATTTAACATTGTGTGAGTTCAATCAGTCTGATTAGTGATAGGAATACAAGTTATTCACTAGAAATTCATGCTGAGAAAAATGGGGTTTCGGGACCTTCAAAATGTTGGAGGTTTTTAATATTATAAAAATTCAGAAACCTTAGGGCTTCATTTTATTTTATTTTTTTTTTAGTTTCCATTATACTCCAGCACTACTATTCAAATTAATGTACAGGGTGAGGCAAAATAAAAGTAGTCCCCTAGAGATTTTTGCCATTTTCTCAGCAATTGCTTTTGAATTTCACCAATAATTTTTTTTTAACCGTGTTTATTTGTAAAGGAATATACTTAGGGCTCCTTTATGAAGGTAACGGTTTAACGCGCGTAATAGCGTGCACTAAACCGCCGGACGCGCTAGCCGCTACCGCCGCCTCTTGAGCAGGCGGTAGTTTTTTGGCCAGCGCAGGGGTTAGCGCGTGATGAAAAGTCGCGCGTGTTAAACCCGCTAGCACGGCTTCGTAAAAGGAGCCCTTAGTCGTCATACTTACTTACCATTAAACATTATTTAATTATCTTCAGCTATGTTGATGTTACTGACATTTTGACGCTAATACTGTATTTTTCACTCCATAAGACACACTTTTTTCCCCGCCAAAAGTGGGTGGAAATGTCTGTGCGTCTTATGGAGCAAGTACTATGTCACAGACTGTGATGTGCAGTATTCTCCCTAGCGTCTTTTATCCGGGCGCTCCACCCAGCTAATTTAGTTGAACACCCGGCTGTCTGCCAGGGAAACTTACAGTATATACTGTACCTTTTTTCACCTTTTTAAATCCTGGTGGTCCAGCAGTGTATCGGCAGGAGCGAGCTTTCTGCTGAGCCCCTCCCTCTTTGGACGGCTGCCTCAGACCTCGCGGTCAGTGGCGCACAAGACAGGAGCGAGCTTTATTGCTCTCCAGCCTGGCCCTGCACCACTCCCTGAATGGCTGCCATAAGTTCTCGAGAGTATCTAATCTTTCCATACCAACATTGCACCTATGGCCCTGTTTATCCAGAGAAAGCCTAGCAAATCTTGATATCTCACTGATAACTTACGTGTTTGATGGTTTTGCACTGCAGTAAGAATCCCAGAAATTGGAGAAAAAAGTTTCTCGATTGATAAAATAACATAAAATGTTATTTGTATGCCGTGATACACCATGGAGTTCAGTATGGTTAACAGGGTTATCTAAAGACCATACAAGGTATTGTGTACCATGATTTATTGAAAAATATCTGCCTGAGGTGTTCTCCTTTAACTCTTTCAAACTGGGCATTAGTTGCCAAGGTATGACCTGTCCAGCAGTTATTATGTTTGAACTATCCTCTCTAGTGGCTCTTGCGCCCTCTATACTGATACATGCCCAGGACACAATTTTATATAAAAGTTGTCATGTTGCATCTGCGGAGGGATGGATTCTCCAAACTGAGGCTTCTTTAAACTTAAAAGCATAAGAATAGCCATACTGGATCTGACCAATTGTCCATCTAGTCCAGTATCCTGTTTCCACAAGTACCTGGCAAAAGCCCAAATAGTAGCAACATTCCATTGTACCAATCCAGGGCAAGCAGTGGCTTCCTCCATGTCTGTCTCAATAGCAGACTATGGAATTTTCCTCCAGGAACTTGTCCAAACCTTTTTTAAACCCAGCTATGCTAACTGTTTTTACCACATTCTCTAGCAATGAATTCCAGAGCTTAACTATTCATTGAGTGAAAAATATATTTCCTTCTATTTGTTTTAAATGTTTTGGAATGTTAATGCTGTGTTCTGTAACTGTAGATATTTTCTTAGGGAAAGCTTTGATGACAAAGAAAACCAAAATCAGTTGAGATGGATTTTCATGAGCTCTTGCCTCCCAGACTGACTTCACTTCTTTTTCCAGGAATTTGGTGTTGTTTCAAATACCAGACTGATCTCTGCAGCTACTTCTGTATGTAAGTGCAAAGACTTCCTGTTTGCTCTTTTTGTTGTCAGATGTAAAGTTTCCTTTAGATCTCCGCCATTACTTCTCTGGCCTAAGTTAGCTCTTCATCTGATTTATGAAGAGCTAATAATGCAGAGGCACTGGTGCCAGCTTGAAAAAGGGGCTCGCAGCTCTCTGCTGTTTGTTACAGAAATGTCCAATGTAGGACATACAGTATTAATTTATGAAAACATATCTGTTTGCTAGTACAGTGGTACCTCGGTTTGTGAGTGTTTTGCAAAACGAGCAAAACATTCGCAAAATCGGCACCTCGTAAACCGAGCATGGCTCGATTTATGAGCACCCTCCCCCCGCGATCCGGCACCCCCCCCCCGCCACTGCTTACTGTCATCTGGGCACCGGCACCGGCATGTCCTGTGCATTGGTGCCGGTGCCCGAAGATCGGCCTCCTCTTCTTGCTGGGCCTTGAGCATCTGCACATGCTCAAGGCCTATGCCGGATCGCGGGGGGGGGGGGGGGGTGCCGGATCGCGGGGGGGGAGGGGTGCCGGATCGCGGCAGGGGGGAGGGTGCCGGATCGCAGGGGGGCCTTTGGGGGGAGCAATGCCGGTTCTCGTGGGGGGATGGGGGGGAACGTATCAAAGCGAGTTTCCATTATTTCCTATGGGGAAACTTGCTTTGATAAACGAGCATTTTGGATTACGAGCATGCTCCTGGAACGGATTATGCTCATAATCCTGCAGTTTACAGCCAGTTGTTAAAGCTCTGTCTTACTCGCGGCTCTGCACTACAGTTGTGGCAGGTGAGATCAGAGCAGTATTAGCTGAGCAAAGAAAATGTTGGTAGCTAGAGTGCTACAAATGTCTCTGAAAAAAAAGTGAAAACTAGATGGACCGAAAGTTAAGCTCCCTTTGGTTGTGGGTAGGGTTCACTGTGTTCCATGGTGTTAATGCGATTAAATTAAAAAAAAAAAGTCCAGGGGTAATGGTATCACTTTTGGGGAAAGGTGTGGCTCACAAGTAGAACTGCTGCACCCAGAGGTTGTGGGATCAAATCCCGGTGCTGCTCCCTGTGACCCTGGGCAAGTCACTTAATCCTCCAGTGCTCGCTGCTTTGAATGCCAAAGCTACAAATCACTGTTTCCAACTCGGGTCCCAAGAACCTGGCAGAAACTCAACATTCCTGAGCTCAGATTGTGATGTCATAATGCCTCATTCCACCAGTGCCTAAGCCAACTTCATCAGTGATGTCACAATGGCTTCACTTTCCTATACTTGGCTCACATAAGAACATAAGAATTGCCATACTGGGACAGACTGAAGGTGTGGCTCACTGGTAGAGCTTCTGCCTCTGCACCCAGACCAAATCCCGATGCTGCTCCCTGTGACCCTGAGCAAGTCTCAATCCTCCAGTGCTCACCGCTTTGAATGCCAAAGCTACAAAAAGGCAGTATACAAGTCCCCATTCCCTTCTAGATTGCAAGAATTATGTTGATACAAAGATCGCAGCAATTATGTTTTGCCTTGTAAAGACCTCGGCAATTTTCCTGGTCCCTTCACTTAGCGTACACCCTTTAGACCTGGTATTCTAAGGATTTATTCTCCTAACTTTGTTCCTAAATTGTTGCCTTTAAAAATTTATTAGGGCTGAGTGCCTAAAGCTATACTCTAAATTTCACTTCTAAATTTAGGAGCATGAAGAGTGAGTTGCAACTGAGGAGTTGGGTGAGAGGCACCCAGAGCAGTGGTGCCCCTCCCCCGCTCTCTTCTCTACCCACCGTCCCCCCCTCTCTGCCGCACACACCCCTTCGCTACCCCGTCCCTCTTTTAACTTCCCTTGCGCGAGTAGTATAACCAACTCGCTGCCCGCGTTGGCTCTCCATGTACGGGGCCCGGAAGTGATGTCGGTGGGAGAACCGATGCAGGCACGAGCAGCAGTTGCAGTTGCTGCTCACACCAGTGCAGAGCTAGAGGTATGGTGGGGGGGGGAACTGAAGGTGTGGGAGGAGTGGTAAGGAGTGGTCCGGGGTGGACCGCCACCCCCCTTCCCTTTACTGCACCACAAGGTGGAGGTTATGAGCTTAGCACAGATTTTCATCACTAGTCTTGTAAATAGAAGCAAATGGATGGCAGGCCTTAATTTATAAATTCCCAATACAAAATAATCTTCAGTTACTTATATTTACTCCAGTCCCTCCATAGGTTTGAGAGGCCTTAATTTATACGCATTAGGATGAATTTTCTGCTGAAAGCTTGGGTTTCTAAATTTGGTACAAAGGTAAACCAAGAAGAAGAGGACTTCCATAGAGGGGCATAATCGAAAGGGACGTCTAAGTCTGTTACGTCCAACTTGCAAGTCGTCCAAAGTAAAAAAAACAGCTTAAGACACATTTTCGAAAAATACGTCCAACTTTTTTTTGTTTCGAAAATCGTCTAATTATACGTCCTGCCGATCTGATCGTCCAAGCCGCTAAATCGTCCATCTTTATACCACATTTTCGTCCAACTTTTCGTCCAAGTCAAAAACACCTAGAACAAGCCCTGTTGGACGTGGGAGGGGTCTGCAAAGTGATGGACTGAACACCCAGACATGGCACCTAAATACTGGGGTACCTTACAGGGCACTGCTGTGAACTTTACATAAAGGATGCCATGTCTTCTCCTCACTACAGCTCCCTTATAGGTCATGGTGAGCCCCCCAAACCACCTCCAGAATCCCCTAGACCCACATATCTACCACCCCAATAGCCCATATAGCTGCAGGAGCCACTTATATGCCAGTACAAAAGGGTTTTGGGGGTGTATAGGAGAGTGCACATGTTTAAGTATCAATGCAGTGATTACAGGGGCTTATGGGCATGGGTCCTCCTCTCCATGAGTCCCTAAGCCGGCCCACGTCCCGCCCAAATCCCATCCTTGACACTCCTTCCGAACGCCTCGTTTAGCTTTGGTCGTTCAATGGCACTATGAAGGCCTAGGTTGTTTAGTATCGGCACTTGGACGTTTATGAGAAATGTTCGTCCAAGTGCCAATTTAGGCCAGTTTTGGGATGTATTTCTCTTTCAATTATGAGCCCCTTATTGTATAACCATCCTACCCAGAATGACATGTGGCGTAGAGCAAAGTGGGTCTAAAATTGATGTTTCCAAAAGAATATATGAAAAGGCCTCCCATAGGCTAACTTAAGTGTGCCTAGCCTCAATATTAGCTGTTCCCATATAGAACAAAATAAGCTACTATCTTTTGTAATCGTGGGTGATCAGATTTTAGGACCTCTTATAATTTCCATATTATTTCAGGTCCACAACCTGATTCCAAATTTTAATTGCCTACGCCTGTCCTTCCTACCTGCTATTTTGTGTAAAAAAACTACATCTGCAGGCGTGTGCTTCATGAGCTGTATCATTGAAATATATAATAATCAAAAAACCACTAATCACAAAAGTAGTAGAAGTAAACCCTCAAATCATGTGTGAAGAAGGAAAGCAACTCTTATCTCGAACGGTATAACCCATGAACCAGCGCTGGCTGAAAATAGGTCACAAATTTAAGAGCCAGAATTTGGGAGCTTAGCTTTTTTTTTTTTTTTTTTTTTTTAATATCAGGCCATTCATTTTCACCAAAGTCAGGGCTCTTGTAGAAAAGAGAATGAGTCACTGAGAAGCCAGGTCAGCCAATTCAGCTTTGTTTAATGTGTAAATGGCACATTCAGAGGTCATAATAGGTTTCACTGGCTTCCAGGGTTTTTTCTTGTTAATTGGTTCATTGTCTCTAAACACTTTTAGGCCAGGATTCAGCCATTGCAGTCAGTGTTTTCTTAAATGCTGGCTCCAGTGATACCTGGATAGTGGTCAGCACCAAAACTTTTCTAGATAGTGGCAATACTCAGTCTGCTATTTGGATAATTTAGGACAGTTTTCTGTAGGCCTTTACTTATCCAGGTAAGTGTATTTTTGGATAGTAGACTGAATATTAGAACAACTGTTTCCAGATATGTTGCTGGACTGCCCTGACTCTTCCCTTGCTGCACTCTGGTTCTACCTACATAGTTCAGAGGTGGTCTATAAGGATATTTATACAGAGGCACTGTTCTAACAGCACCCTCTTGATATCCCTGTTAGCAGATAGTAAGTTATGCTGTATTCCAGACCAAAGCTTTTGTTCATTTCCTTTTGTCTCTCCTTAGGGCTAGATTCACTAAAGATAGCAACTCAATCACTGTTGGCAGATTTTCAAACGGCGATTAATTCACTATCAAGTTTGCATGGGACAGATGTTCTATGTGACTTAAACGCGCACCATCTGTCCCATTAAGAAAGCCCTCCCCCCCCGAACCCCCCATAAATGGCAGGAGGGATGCCCACTCCCTCCTGCCACGAAGGCCCTCCCCAGAAAAAAGTGGCAGGAGGGATGCCCACTCCCTCCTGCTACTGCAGTGCTCTCACCCCGCCTTGGTGCCCATACCTTTCTGTTGGGAGCAGGAGGTACCGAAAACACCTCCAGCTCTTCCTCTGGTCGCTATGTCACTGGGCCTTAGGCCCCACCCCCGGTGCATCATGTGATGCACAGGGAGGGGCCTAAGGGCCCTAATTGGCTCAGATGCCTCGGGTTCTTCCCTTGGGAGGGGCCTGAGCTGTCTGAGCCAATCAGGACCTTCCTTAGGAAGTCCCTGATTGTGAGTCTTCGTGGCAGGAAGGCGTGAGCATCCCGCCTGCTGTTTTGTTTTTTGTTTTTTTAGGTTCTGGGGGGCACGGTGGCTCATGGGGGTGTATGCAATTATCGGGGGGGGGGGGGAGGGCTGTTGGCAGTGCTAGGGGGATTTTTTTTCTTTTTTATGGGGCATATATTTTGCATGTGTCATACACACAAAATATCTGTGCCATGAAAAAAAAACCAAAACCCCAGGCAGACCTTAAATAGCCAAGCAATGTAAGTAAATCAATCGCTTGGCTATTTTGCATGGGGTTTTACTGATTTACATGGCCGGATCGAGGGGAAAAACACATGGTGGGCCATTTTGTGAATCAGGTCGGTTAGCAGTGATCGTTGCTAAACCTGTGAAAACAGATTTAGCGGCGATCGCTGACTTTAGTGAACCTAGGCCTTAGTCTTTCTGGGGTCTTTGTCCTTTCTTTCCCTCAGCAGTAGGTTTTTCATTTCCTTTTCCACTTTAGAGCTCTTCTGACTGGTCTATCCTCGGCTTCCACCTGTTTCCTCTCCTGGACTCTATCCAGTTCCATCTGCTGTCTGCCCTCTTTTCTTCCAGGCATTAAGGAGAGGGAGAATTGAATGCAGCTTCTTAGACAGGCAAATAGTGGCTTGGGTTTTGGCCAGTTACTAGCGACCTGGATTGGCCACCATGAGAACGGGCTACTGGGCTTGATGGACCATGGAGCATCGCCATACCCACTTAAGCACCAATGTGCATCAATAACCTTAGTTATCCCATTCAACCCACTATGAAGATATTAGGAGTAACACTGGACCAGAACCTGACCATGAAAAACCAGGTAGACTCCTTGATCAGAAAAATCTTTCTCACCCTCTGGAAGCTTCAGTCCATCAGAGCTTACGTAGACGTCTCATTTCGAATTCTGATACAATCCCTTATACTGAGTCAACTCGATTATTGTAACATCGCCTACTTGGCACTCTCCCAGAAGAATATGCGGTGACTGCAACTAGTTCAAAATGCAGCGGTTAGACTACTTTGTGGACTGAAGAAGTTTGATCACGTAGCACCTTCCTATCGACTTCTACACTGGCTGCCGATGGAGGCACGTGTGAAATTCAAGTTTGGTTGTTTTTGCTTCAAGGTACTTTATGGTTTAGTCCCTAAATACATAACAGCCTTTTTCACTTTCACAACCAACAGAAACAAGCGAAGCTCGCACCCTAACTTTGTTTCTCCACCGGTTAGAGGTTGTAAATTTAAAAGTCATCACCAACATCTTCTCGCACATCAAGCAGCATCATGGGGTAAAGACCTTGAACAATTGCTCGTGCCTACTACCTATGGGGAATTCAGGAAACGCCTAAAAACATATCTGTTCCTGAAATACTTAGGAAACCAACTCGTACAATCTTAGCCCTCAACAAACGATCACTAGAATTGTCAGTCACATGGGGAATTCAGGAAACGCCTAAAAACATATCTGTTCCTGAAATACTTAGGAAACCAACTCGTACAATCTTAGCCCTCAACAAACGATCACTAGAATTGTCGGTCACTAAGTCTGTACTTTGTCTATTCCATTCAACCTGTAACATTTCCAATCATTGTAAACCGCATAGAACTTCACGGTCCTGCGGTATATAAATTGTTATTATTATTATTAGTCTGACCCAGTAAGGCTATTCTTATGTTCATTGCTACTGAGAATATATTTGTTCTCCTGCAGTGATTAATATATGAAATATAGTTCAAAGCATCATTACAATCCAGAAACAAAAGCGCATGTAGCTAGATTTAAAAACAATCGAAAGGTATTTACTTTATTAATGGGAGGGGAATTCCACTTGCTACTCACCTGTGAGGAACTATTTGAATACAGCAGACTAGGCATTCACTAGTAAAGTTTTGGGTTCATAAATTAATCCGATCTATATTTTATCTAAATTCTTTCTCCATTATAACTAACGCTTGTGCTACTTTTCTTCTACGTGTTTTTGATTGCTTAGCCACTGCAGGCATTTTTTTAACATCCCCTTTTCATTTTGAAAATAGCAATTCCTCAAGCGCCCTCAGCCAAGCAACACATATCAAATACCACTAATACTTTTCCTTGGCTTCATACATACAAAAACTAAGGGGCAAATTTCTATAAATGGCTTCCCAATTGTAGGCAGCAGTGGGCATCCTACTGCTGTCTAACCAGCCAATCAGGACACCCGTTTTCTAACCCCCCCCCAAGACAGGCTACCTACACTGTGGGCATCTGTCACGGGTGCAGGGAGACGCCTAGGGACGCTTAAGCTCACCCAAGGCTGGGCATGGGCGTGGTTTCACCCGGAATTGGCCTTAGGCAAGCTTAAGTAGCCCGTCTCCCTAGGGCCCTGATAGGTGCTTGAAATGTAGGCCAGCAAAATGCTAGCCTACATTTCAAATAGATGCAGCCATGGCAGGGGACTCCCAAACCTCACTGCCCACTCCCTCCCACCACCACCCCGAACTCTCCTGACACTGTCCATGGCAGGTGGGATGCCCACTCCCTCCACAAAATTCTCGGCAGGAGGAATGCCTACTCCCTCCTGATGGCACCCCCAAACACATGACCCTCCCCTCCAAACCCCTACATAGGAGGGGCTTTAGATGCCTGGGCCAACTGGAGTCTTAGGCCTCCTCAGTACATTCTGAGAATCACTGGGATTGTTCTAAGACTCCGATTGGCCAGGGGAGGTCATGTGTTCAGGGGAGATGTTAGCAGGAGGGAGTGGGCATCCCTCCTGCTGGAGATATTTTTTTTTTGGGGGGGATGTGCTGGCAGGAGGGATTGAGCATCCTTCCTGCTGGGGTGGGGGTACCTGCTGGGGTTGTTTCAGGGGCTCTGGCAGGAGGGAGTGGGCCTCCCTCCTTCCGGGAATGTTCATGGGGGCGGTGTTTCTCTGCCACAGCTGCTGAGCTGATCGCAGCAGGGGGATTCCCTTGCTGCGATCAGCTCACTGACAACGTGATTCTCTAACCAGCGCCTGTGATATGGGCGCCGGTTACGGAATCGGGCAGGTTAAGTGGGAGACAGATGTGATTCTGTATAGGACGCCTCTGTGCAATTCTCAGCCGCCGCTTATAATCGGGCCCTAAGTGCTTGTTAGCTGTGTGATGGTCAGTCCCCACTAGTATCAGCAATACTTTTTATAAGGGATTGGGAGGGTAGGGTTTTAGAGAGCATCTTTTTTTCCTCTGCTGAGTTTTACATGTACTTCCATTCTCCTATGCAGATCTTGGGTGAGTGTCAGTAGTCATTGACTTCTAATTATACAGCATGTTAATGCTTTTTACCTTGGCATATGTGCAGTGCAAATAGTTTTTCATGATGAGGTTTGTTGTTGATACGTAACTGTAGCTCATGAGTCTTAGAATCTCTTTAAATATTTTTGAGGCCTTACAGAATGAGTTTGCAGTCTGCTGGTCCATGGCCTTGTTTCAGGTGTGGTAGGAGGGAAGGTGCTAACCCCTTTTTTTTTTTTTTCTTTTTTCCAGCTCTGCTTTTGTGTTGAAGGTCTAGTTTCTCAAGAGACTTCTCCTCCAGCTTGTGACCACTGAAGAATTCTTCAGTCATTCCCAAGCCAGTTGTCTAGAGTTAGGATAGGGTTGTCCAACCTGTGGCCCGAGGGCCGCGCAGCGTTTTCCTCTGCTGCCCCCGGGTGTTTACCGCCTTGCCGGCTCCTTCCTCTGTCTTGCTGCAGCATTTGTGCGGCCCCAGAAACATTTTTTTCGGCCAATGTGGCCCAGGAAGCCAAAAGGTTGGACACCCCTGATTTAGAGAAAGTGAGAAAAAGAACTTGTGACCTTGGTGTTAAGGTGGCTAAGAAAAGAACATTACTTACACTCTTATTTTTGTCCTGCAGTAAAAACTAGATTTTCGTATGCCTTTCCGAAGGAGTTTCCCTATAGGATGAACCATGTAAGTATCAATATATTGTATAAAACACTGTGATGCAGCAGTAACTAATACTTTCCTGCAGTTTAATGTGGACAAGAAGCTGTGAGATTTAGTAAACCATCCTCCATTAGGAATGACTTCACCAGGTTCTCTGTCCCTTGGTTTATATGGCTCCTTCACAATGTAAATAGATGGTCTGTTCTGTAATAACTGTTTGTAACAACCGCACGAGCTTGATTGTGGGAAAGAATTTAAGAATCTATAGGTGAGCTTCTTGGAATTTTCTACATTACAATTTTCTCATTAGAGTAGGGTGCTGTCATTCCTCCATCCATCTCTTGGAAGGGGTGATCAGAGTAGATAATGACATGAGTAGAGACAAATAGCAACACACTTCAGAAGCATGCTCAGTCTACTGCTCTGGATTAGAGAATGACACGGGGACAAATTTTTCCCTGTCCCCACAGGAGCTCAATTTCCCTGACCCATCCCCGCCTCGTTCCTATAAGTGCTGCCTTAACTGCACAAGCCTCGAACACTTATGATTTTAAAGTGTTTGAGGCTTGTGCAGATGAGGACGGAGCTTAGGCATTGGTGGAATGAGGCATTATGACATCACAATCTGAGCTCTAGAATGTTACTACTTGTGATTTTAAGGTGTTTGAGGCTTGTGCAGATGAGGCCGGAGCTTAGGCATTATGACATCACAATCTGAGCTCTAGAATGTTGCTACTTGTGATTTTAAAGTGTTTGAGGTTTGTGCAGATGAGGACAGAGCTTAGGCATTATGACATCACAATCTGAGCTCTAGAATGTTGCTGCTTAGGATTTTAAAGCGTTTGAGGCTTGGGCAGATGAGGACGGAGTTTGGCATTGGTGGAATGAGGCATTATGACATCACAGTCTGAACTCTAGAATGTTGCTACTTAGGATTTTAAAGGGTTTGAGACTTGTACAGATGAGGATGGAGCTTGCAGGAATGGGGCAGGGACAGGAAAAGAAGTTGTGGGGATGGGACAAGAAAATGAGTTTCACTGGGGAAGAATTTGTCTCCATGTCATTCTCTAATCCAGAGCTGTAACCTGAGCTTGCAGCTATATAAATGATTACATGAAACTGGAAAAACTGGGATCATCTCAACTTTACATTCTGGTGGGCAAGTTTATGTTTAATTTACAATTATAAGAAAATGAACGCTGATTTGTTAGGGAATAAAAAACCTTTAAATTAATCTGGGGTCCATTGTCGTCTTTTGTAGAATTATTATAGTCATGATTTTGTTGTTAGATAAAATGCACATCCAGGGAGGGGGGAGGATTATAAGGTCTTTTAATTATTTATATATAGATGATAATAAGAGGGAAGGATGGAGTGTTTTTTTGAGGTTTGATTAATCATCTGTATAACTTATGTTTAAAATATCTTGGAACATATGAAAAAATTTTATAGTTACTTTAATGATAAAAGATGGGTGGGGAGGGTAATGATCTGTATGAATCTTGTAAAATCATAAGTGATGTCTAAAGTGTTAAATGTATAATTTATGTTGTTTCCACTTATTGAAAGTGTTTTAAAATGAATAAAGATTATTAAAAAAAAAAAAAGAATATGCTTTTCAAGATGAAAAGCCCTAGCTGGAGGAAGAACTAAGAATCTATGCCCTTGAAAATGCAACACATGTTTGGGAACATATTTGGAAATCTTAGTCCAGAAATACTCGGGGGCCATTTCATGAAAAATTTTAAAATCAAGAACCTGCAATTTAAAGATATGACACTTTTCGATGGGACATTGGGACATACCTAGCGTGACCTTATGTCCCATTTTGAGGTACCTGTCCCATTGTCCCCAAGCACCGAAATACCCCGTTTTCAGAAAGAGAACAACTAGGTCCTCAGTGTACAAGTACCACGGGCTGAAATACGAAAGGTTTTTGACCTTCCTGTTTTTAAGAAGGAGCCTCCATTACTTAGTTTCTCACACTTAGTACTTAGAGCAGTGGTCTCAAACTCGGCGGCCTGGGGGCCACATGCGGCCCGCCAGGTACTATTTTGAGGCCCTCGGTATGTTTATCCTAATCACAAAAGTAAAATAAAACAGTTTCTTGATCATATGTCTCTTTAGCTATAAATGACAATATTATTATTAATACTTAATTAAGACTTAGCCAAAAGGAAAGATTTATAAACTATAAAGAGTTTTACTTCATGCAAAATTGGCATTTCTTTAATAAGACATTAACTATTTTTTTCTGAGGCCCTCCAAGTACCTAAAAATCCCAAATGTGGCCCTGCAAAGGGTTTGAGTTGGAGACAACTGACTTAGAGTGTCATGTGTACAATGTATAAAAAACGCAGCTCTTCAGTTTTGGTATTTTGTAAGTCTTAACAACTGCATAATTTTATCATACCTCAAATCAGTGTTCTAACATGAATCCTTTCAGCCGATACTTACCTAGTGCCTGTGTGGGTAAGAACATGTGTCTATGGCTTTAATTTACTGCTCAGACTTAGGGCTCCTTTTACAAAGCTGCACTAGCGGTTTTATGGCATGCACCGGATTAGCGTGCGCTAGCCGGAAATCTACCGCCTGCTCAAAAGGAGGCGGTAGCAGCTAGCGCACGCGGCAATTTAGCCCTAGCTAAAGGCCCTAGCGCGGCTTTGTAAAAGGAGCCCTTAGTCTTGGGCTTATTTGGAGGGGGAAGGGTTTTCCAAGAGCAGCTGGAAACATATTGAAGTGCAGTACTTGGAGCTTATTCCTGAGCCCCTTAATCTGGATCTTTGCTTTTAGGCAGGGTTTTGTTGATCAGGATAGGAATCGGCCCCAAGGTGGAGGATGTTGCTGTAGCCACAGATCTCCAACAACAACACACTCCTAATTTGCCAAACAAATCCTAAACTAGAAACAACAAGGAAGGCAACCAAGTCACATCAAGGTCTGCGTGGGGGAAGCTCACAGTGCCAAACTTGTCTCACAACTTATGAGCCAAATACAGTGTAACATGTCAAAAAAGCATGTCACACTGTATAATGTTATAGGGCGCTCTCAGTGTGAACCCTCAGTGATAGGAGCACAGCTCCGACACTTCACTTCTGGGTCAAGGCGATAAGCCTCCACCCGCACACCATCATCGAGCGCCCTGCGTGTGCCAGAATCAAACCAATCAACAATCAAAGTGAGTAAATAAAACTCAACACAAACGACCTGAGCGACCCCCACACAAACCCTGCCAGCCAAACCCCCTCAAAAAGCACGCACAAAATCACAACAAAATCAAAAACCATACCAAAAGGTGAAAAACATATCCAAAAATAAACAATACTTATCCAAAACTGTCACACCGACGGAAAAACCGCGCCAGGAGGAAAGGTTCAACCGCGCTGGTTTCGGGAGGAGCCCTTCTTCAGGAACCTGGCCTCCAACAGAACACGAGCAGAGAGGACGGCTGGAGGGCTGGACGGCTGTTACACTGTATTTAGCTCATAAGTTGTGAGACAAGTTTGGCACTGTGAGCTTCCCCCACGCAGACCTTGATGTGACTTGGTTGCCTTCCTTGTTGTTTGTAGCCACAGATCTTGCAGGACTTTCTCTTTCTCTTTGAGGTCCTTTTACTAAGCTGTGATATAAAGTGACCTTAGCATGCACTAATGTAGGCTTTTCCCATATGATATTTTTACCACAGCAGTAAAATGGTTGATTTTACTTTTTCACACTGATAGTCATTCTCTGTCTCTCTCATTGATAACTTTTTTTTTATTACCAGTAAGGGCTCACATGGTAATCCTGCTCTAATCATAGTAGTTCTTTTTTTAAAAAAAATTCTTTTATTCATTTTAAATCCATCAACAAGTGTACAAAATTATACCAGTACGTAACAAACATGAACATAAGAAGTTGCCTCCGCTGGGTCAGACCAGAGGTCCATCGTGGCCAGCAGTCCGCACCTGTTGCGGCCCATCAGGTCCATGACCTGTCAGTGGTCCCTGAACTCATCCTATAACCTATCACTACTTCTATCTGTACCCCTCAATCCCCTTCTCCTTCAGGAATTTATCTAAACCCACTTTGAATCCCTGTATTGTGTTCTGTTCAATCACAGCTTCCGGGAGTGCGTTCCATGTGTCCACCACTCTCTGGGTGAAGAAGAACTTCCTGGCATTGGTTCTAAACCTGTCCCCTTTCAGTTTCTCCGAGTGCCCCCTTGTACTTGTTCCCCACAGTCTGAAGAATCTATCCCTATCTACCTTATCTATGCCTTTCAGGATCTTAAAAGTTTCTATCATGTCTCCACTTTTCCAGGGAGAACAGCCCCAGCTTTTCCAGCCTGTCGGCATATGACAAGTTTTCCATACCTCTTATCATTTTCGTCGCTCTTCTCTGGACCCCCTCAAGTATTGCCATGTCCTTCTTGAGGTACGGCAATCAATACTGGACACAGTACTCCAGATGCGGGCATACCATAGCACGATACAGCGGCATGATGACTTCCTTTGTCCTGGTCATGATACCCTTCTTGATAATACCCAGCATTCTGTTGGCTTTCTTTGAAGCTGTCCCACATTGTGCTGATGCTTTCATTGTTGTATCCACCAGCACACCCACTTGAAAATCTTACACATATAATCATAAAATATAAAAATTACCACCCATTCACCCTCAGTTACTACAAATAAACATAATTCAAGTAGAAACACCACATATTAAAAAAGATCAAATATTTCTCCCCTAACCCCCCCCAATAAAATATATATATCTAACAAAGGAAAATGATGTTCACTCATTACAATAACTTTCTAATGGCCCCCAGATCTTCTTAAAATTATCATAATTACCTTTCTGCAAAGCAATTGCTCTTTCCATTTTATAAATATGATAAAGTGAATTCCACCAAAAAGAATAATTAATATTTGTATAATTTTTCCATTTATTAGTAATATGCTGAATTGAATTATTAGTAATATGCTTTCAAGCAGATTTCCTGGGACATCAAGCCGCAATGTGGTATAAATTACTTTCTGGATATATGAATAAAAAAACAAAAAATGGTCTTAGAGACATTTGGAGCATTGAGATCAAGCAGCAAATTTCTGCATCTCAGTGGCCACGAATTTGGTCTTGGAGAATGAGATGTACAGTGTTAGCATCTATAAGACAAACTTGGTTCTTTTTGTTGCATAGAGCGTTTTGGACCCCTGTTCGTTTACAAAAAGTAGATAGCTCTAAGTCTAATAGATGCTGGCATTGTAATCTGGAAGCAGGGACATTGGACCATTTACTTTATTATTGTCCCTGTATTAAAATTTTTTGGAATTCAATTTGGACTCAAGTAAATTGTCTATTAGAAAACCATGTGGCACTATCCTATGATACTATTCTGTTTGGCATGTCTATGAGGGGAAAAAAAGGGAAAAAAGTCAAATTTCAGCGCCTAATAACAAAACTTTTATTAATAATAATATAGTAGTTCTGATTAGCAAAGAAATGCCCACTCTCTGCGCTCCCAAAAAATATATATTTTTAGCATATGAGTAGTGTGTACCTGAGCAAATTCCACCGTAAGCCCTCTTAAGCTGCAGTAAGTGCTCTATAACACTTAGCTTAGTAAAAGGACTACTTTGTGATTCGAACATGGATCAATAAAACTATACTTGGATAGTGGGTGATTTGCAGCGGGATTCAG
Organism: Geotrypetes seraphini; assembly: GCF_902459505.1. Lineage (NCBI taxonomy): Eukaryota > Metazoa > Chordata > Amphibia > Gymnophiona > Dermophiidae > Geotrypetes > Geotrypetes seraphini. The sequence goes on from NC_047086.1 coordinate 21,128,182, forward strand.
GGTTCTGCTTTTTCTTGCATTTTGTCTCGTCAGTACACGTACCCCAGGGAATGATAAATATCTATAGTCAGTTAGCTCTTCTTTTGGCATTTGTATTAACCATGGGTGTTACCTTTTTTCTTCCATTTTCAGATACTAGAATGTGAATTTTATCTCTTAGAATTAATGGTAAGTAAGCTCTTACAACGTCATGATGTTATATTTGCTATACAGCTATAAAACATTCATATGAATACTTGTTTCTGTTCATGTACTGCAGGGGTGCCAAAGTCCCTCCTTGAGTGCCGCAATCCAGTCGGGTTTTTGGGATTTCCCCAATGATTATGCATGAGATCTATTTGCATGCACTGCTTTCATTGTATGCTAATAGATCTCATGCATATTCATTGGGGAAATCCTGAAAACCCAACTGGATTGCGGCCCTCGAGGAGGGACTTTAACACCCCTGATGTACTAGGTAAGATGATTGGTGTTCATTATTCAGTTGGTCTCTGTTGCTTTCAGTATATGCTATTTCCCATAGTATAGTGTGAGATTTCAGCATTCCTTTATTATAACTTTTAGAACATGATATACCAGTGGTTCTTAATCCTGTCCTAGGGTCCACCAGCCAGTCGGGTTTTTGAGATATCCCTAATGAATATGCATGAGGCAGATTTGCATGCCTGTCACCTCCATTATATGAAAATCTGTCTCATGCATATTCATTAGGGATATCCCAAAAACCTGACTGGCTGGTTTAAGAACCATTGTGATATACTATTTCTTGTGACATACTTTTATCTAGGTTCAACCTGATCTGGTTCAAGGGATAGTGGTGCCCTAAGCCAACTTGCTTTGCTAGTGTCCCCTTCCACCTTTTCCCCTTGGGCCAGCATCTCTTCCCACCCTCAGTCTGGCCTGTCTTTCATCTTCCCTATGGATCTGATACTACTGCTCCTTTCTCACTCCCTCAGTTGTCAGAAGCAGTAGCATGACAGGCTACCTTCAGCCAACACCTGGGTCTTCCCTGCGCCACATTCTGCCTCTTCTGTAGGCAAAATGCAGCAGAGAGAAGACCCAGGGGCTAGCCAAAGGTAAAGTTTCTGGAATCCAGTGGATTACAGGACCAGAGGCAACAATGGATTCACTAGAGGTAGGTCTTCAGATAAATCTGATCAATTTCTTTGACTGGGTGCCCAGACAATTAGATAGAGGGAGTGCGCTAGATGTGGCGTATTTAGATTTTAGCAAAGCCTTTGACAGTGTTCCACACAGATGTCTAATAAATAAACTGAATGGTCTTGGGATCGACCCCAAAGTGATTGACTGGTTCAGGAACTGGTTAAGTGGAAGACGACAGAGTGTTGTGGTCAATGGAGATCGCTTGGAGGAAAGGGATGTTACCAGTGGTGTGCCTCAAGGTTCTGTTCTTGGGCCTTTTCTTTTTAACATTTTAATATGTGACATTGCTCAAGGGCTGTCAGGTAAGATTTACCTCTTTGCAGATGATACCAAAATCTGCAATAGAGTAGACACCCTGGATGGTGTGAATAACCTTTCGAAGCTTGAAGAATGGTCTGAAATTTGACGGCTAAAATGTAATGCTAAGAAATGCAAGGACATGCATTTGGGCTGCAAAAACCTGTAGGAACAGTACAGTTTAGAAAGTTACTAAAAACCTAACTGTTTGATAAATTTGTATTATGATTGTTCTCTTGTCTTGTTTACATGTATGCTTCACTGATTGTACAGTCCTTCTTGATTGTTAACCGCCTGGAACTCATGGTTGGGCGGTATACAAGAATAGAGCTTATTATTATGTGCGCGGGTGTGATTGTATGTGATGATCTTAAGGTGGCCAAACAGGTTGAAAAGGTGACAGCGAAAGCTAGAAGGATGCTAGGGCACATAGGAAAAGGTATGGCCAATAGGAAAAAGGAGGTATTGATGTCCATGTATAAGACTCTGATGATACCCTATTTAGAATATTATGCACAATTCTGGAGACCACATCTTCAAAAAGATATAAAAAGGATTGAGTTGGTCCAGATGAAAGCTACTAAAATGGTGCGTGGTCTTCGTCATAAGGCGTATGGGGACAGACTTAAAGATCTCAATATATATACTTTAAACTTTAGAGGAAAGGTGGGAGAGGGGAAATATAATAGAGATGTATAAATACCTATATGGCGTAAATGCGCATGAGTTGAGTCTCTTTCATTTGAAAGGAAGCTCTGGAATGAGCGGGCATAGGATGAAGTGATAGGCTCAGGAGTAATCTAAGGAAATACTTTTTATGTTGCAACAATTTTATTGATGACTATGCAAGAAAACAACAATAAAGATACAATAACAAGACAACCTTGTCATCATTTGTGTAATATGTCTCCCTCCATCCATCCCACTCCCCATCCCCTCTAACAGTCAATAATTGAAGTGAAAACTTCACCATACTGAAACAAATATGAGTACCACTTCTTGCCGAAGAGGAAATACTTTTTTACAGAAAGGGTAGTAGATACGTGGAACAGTCTCTCAGAAGAGGTGGCAGAGACAAAGACTGTGTCTGAATTCAAGAAAGTGTGGGATAGGCATGTGGTATCTCTTTAAGCAATGGTCTCAAATGCAAACCCTTTGCAGGGCCACATTTTGGATTTGTAGGTACATGGAGGGCCACAGAAAAAATAGTTAATGTCTTATTAAAGAAATGACAACTTTGCATAAGGTAAAACTCATAGTTTATAAATCTTTCCTTTAACTGTTAAATGAAAGATTTATAAGAGTTTTACCTCATCTCTCTCCCTCTCCCTCTCTCCCTTCCCCAGTGTAACATTTCTCCTTCCCGTCTTTCCCATCCATCTTGCTCTCTCCATGAGTCCAACACTTTTTGCTTCTTGCACACTTTTTCTCTCTATCCTTGTCTCTTCCCTTGAGTGGCATCCCTCCTTCCCATCCCCCAACCCAACATGCTCTCTCCCCATGCACCATCACACCCTCCCCTTCAGTATGTAGTACTTTTCTTTTCCCTCCCTTTCTGCCAGGTCCAGCAGCACCTTTTCTCCCTTCCTTTTACCTCCCCCCTGTCCAGCAGTAACTCTCCTCCCTTCCATTTCCCTCCCCCCTGTCCAGCAGCACCTCTCTCTCTCCTCATGTCTAGCAGTACCCCTTCTCCCTTCCATCCTTCCCTCTCTAGCAAAACCCTTCTCTTCTCTAGCCTAGCGGCAGCTCACTATATAATTTTAACTTAGCCCCATAGCTGCCACTAGCAGTAGTTTACAAGCAGTTTCATTAGGCAGCCTCAGGACCTTTGCTAGGCCGGCCCAACAAAGACAAAACACCTTGCTTCAACTTTGCACTCATGTGTCCTCTATAAAACATCTCAACAAGACAAATGCATCTCGTGGGTCACATGGCATCCACCATTCATGTAACTCCCTTTGCTCAACTTCATCTCAGATCTACCTTGCATCTCAGACCTATCTGAGGAGTTCCCCAAATCGAGAAGATGTGGCATAAGAATCCACTCGTGCAACTGAAGAAATCTGCTGAGCTTGTCGGCTAGGGTATTCTGTTTGCCTTGGACATATATGGCTTTGACAAATATGTTTTGAGGACTTGCCCAGTTCCAAATGTGCTCAGCTTCTTGTGTCTCCCCTCAACCAAAAGTAACCTCTCTTCTGTTCCAGACTGTATTCTCCTCATCATCTGGAAGTGGATGCCTTTCTTCTAGATTGGTCACACAAGTTCCTCTATGCCTTTTTGCCAATCACTCTGGTTCTGAAGTCATTGGTCAAATTCAAACAAGGGTCAGCCACCATGATCCTAATAGCGCCTTGGTTTTCCCTTCTACGTCAACTGAGTTTCAAGGATTCAATTCCATTACAGATCTTTTCAGCTCTACTCACTCAAAGTCAAGGATCTCTTTTACATCCCAATCTGCAATCTCTGCACCTAACAGCTTGGTCCTCTTAACCTGACTTCAGCAAATTATAATCTTTCAGATTCAGTACAAGCCATTGTAGCTGCTTCCAGAAAGTCTTCTACTCAGCAATGCTATTGACTCAAATGGACATTCTTCATTTTGTGGTGTAATCTCCATCAACTCCATCCTTCCACATCTCAGTATTGGACTACCTTCTCCATTTATCCAACTGGGCTTAAGACCACTTTGGTTAGAGTTCACATTAGTGCTTACCCTGTTCCTTTTAACAATAAACCGTTAGCCACTCATCCACTTGTTTCCCAATTTCTGAAAGGCCTCTTGAACTCCAGACCTCCACTAAAGCCGCCTCCAGTTATCTTGTAATTCAATGTAGTCCTCAATAGTCTGATGAAGCCACCATTTGAACCACTGGCAACTACTCTCAAGTTTCTCACTTGGAAAGTGGTCTTCTTGATCTGTGTCACTTCTGCTCGTCGAGTGAATGGACTACAGGTGTTGGTTTGTGATCCACCATTTACAATATTTCATCACAATAAAGTGGTTCTTAGAACTCATCCTAAATTCCCAAAGTTATTATGGAATTTCACGTGAATCAACCTATTGTGCTACCTGTGTTCTTTCCAAAGCCTTATTCTTACCCTTGAGAAATTGGACTGTAAACGTGCCTTGTCTTACATACAGAGAACTAAGCCACACAGGTCTTCGCCTCAACTGTTAATCTCTTTCGATCCTAACTGGTTGGGTCTACCTGTAACCAAACAAACTATTTCCACATAGTTAGCAACCTGCATTTCCTTTTGCTATGCTCAGGCTGGGCTGCAGGTCGAAAATCTTGTTACAGCACACAAAGTCCGAGCTATGGCAGCATCAGTGGCTTTTTTGTGTTCCACTCTCATTGAAGATATTTGCAAAGCAGCTTACTTGGTTCTCAATTCACACATTTATATTTCACTACTGTCTAGAATCTTATTCCAGAGGAGATGGTCGTTTCAGCCAAGCAGTTTTAGAAAATTTATTTTCTTGCTAATGGCCAACTCTCTCACCATCCTGTTCAGTAAGATAAGGAGTCCCACATGTGAGAATATTCTGCCTGATTGTCCAAGGATAAAGCACAGTTACTTACCTTAACCGCTGTTATCCAGGGACAGCAGGCAGATATTCTCACATCCCTCCCATCTCCCCTGGTTGGCTTCTTAGTTTGCTTATGGAACTGCGAGCTGACGTCTGTTGAGAAGGCACTCACACATGCACAAAGCGGGCAGTCTCGAAGCTTCGTATGAAGTTTAAAGCAACAGTACACTTTTAACACTGTCCAAACCAGACTCCGTGGATGATACCACTCACATGTGAAAATATCTGCCTGCTGTCAGAGAGATAACACCTGTTAGGTAAGTAGCGTTGCTTTACAGGAATATGGGAGAGTGAGAGAAGAGAGGGAGTAGTACTGGCTTGTGGGTTGGGTGGACAGAGAGACAGGACCCAGTGAAAAATAAGTGTTCACCTTATGACCGGGTATGGTCAGAGGATGGATGTTTCTGTGCCTTTAATCACCGGTCCCGTGTCTCACCTTGTCCAATGTTTTGAATCAGTCCAATTGTCCAATTTTGAATCAGTAGTTGGGACTTTTGCAGTCTCCACTCAACATACATCAGTTGCTCCTTTAGAATGATACATAAAGGAGAAAAACTTTAACAAAATATACTTTTCTTGGGAGGGAGGAAAGAAGTTTCTATCAGGACCTAGAAAAGGTGCTACATCAAGAGTACAGGCAAACAAGAATAAATAACCATTGTGGTTGGTATTTAGAATGACAAATAATGCTTTGTTCTTTAACTCCTGAGGAGAGATTAATGCTTAAGGGTTTTGAAAGCTCCTCTTATGTTCAGCCTTAGCAGTCAGCAAACAGGCAAACACGTTAAAATGTGATGATACCTCGAGTGGAGTGGACCTGGAGATTTTTAAATAGGTGTAGTTATAAAAATAGGTCCTATTTAAAAAAGAAGGACTACTATATAGTGTTTTAGAATGAAAAGAGAACATGTCAGGAATAAATCTGGACAAGAAAACCTTAATTAGGAAACGAGTAGCTTGCTGCTTTTAAATTTTAGGCTTAATAAACTCACTTTGCCAGATCTGAGCTCAATTCCAGATATTTCCCTGCCCTGTGCAGCATAAAAAAATAGAGGAGGAGGGGAGGAAGAACCTTATGGCCCTCATTAAAGGGATCCCCATTTGTTACAAAGCCATCTGCTCTCTTCCTAAGAGATCATTAGAATTGCAGACACTGGCCACTGCCTAATGCTCACAAAAGGACAATGAGCAAAAAATTCAGATGGCACCTCTAGTGCTCTCAGGGACCTGCAGGACTCGTAAGAACCAAAGCAAAGCCCATGCTTAGGTACATATGGGATGACATATGAATTCAGTCAGCTTGCCTGTGCTCAGGCCACCAGTAGCTTCTTCAGAATGAATGTTACAGGAGTAGATACATAGCATAATCGAGACAAAATGGACAAGACACGTTTCATGTTTGGAAAGCTAGTTGTCCAATGACCGAGTTATGGTAAATAGTGAATAGGTAACTATACATGCTAAAGTAAAATTAAACAACCGAGATACATTAACTAACTACTGTATACATGCTATAGTAGATATAAACATTTGAGATAATCTAATAAACTGTATATGCTTTGGTGAGGAAGTTAGCGCTATTGGCCAGTTGGTGAGTTTAACCGAGATTGTTTAGGCTTGGTCTTTTCATGGTGAGTTTGTCTGAGATCATATAGGCTTGCTTTTTTTCATGGAGCTGGATTTGTGAAGAGGAAGGTTTTCATGGCCTTCCTAACATTCCACACGTTGTCCAGCTCTCTGATAGATGGGGGGGGGTTGAGGTTCCATAGTTTGGGCAGGAAGTGCGAGTAGGCTGATTCTGTTTTGAGGGTGCATCCAGGGGGAGGAGACAGTCGTCTTTCTTTCTGGGATCTTAATGGTTGTCTTGGGTTATAGATTGGTAGCTTGGGAATCATATAGCCTGGTACCAATTTCTTGAAGGTTTTGAATGCCAGGACTAGGGCTTTGAAGATACAGCGCTTCTTGATAGGCAGCCAATGAACTGATGCTAGCGCTGGGGTGACGTGGTCACGGATGCTCAAGTTTTTTAATAGGCAGACTGTAGCATTTTGGACATATTGGAGGGGGGGAGAGTTTTTTGGCGGATGGGCCTACTAGTAATGCATTACAGTAATCCATAAGGAACAGGACAAAAGCGTAGAATAACTGGGCAAATTCAGGGTCTGAGACATTTATTCGGATGCTCCTCAGCTGGTGGAGGTAGTAAAAGGAGGTTGACCCTATTTGAGAAATGTGGTCTGTAAGAGATAGATTTGAGTCCAGTAGTATTCCTAGGCTGTGAGGGTATTATTTCCTCAAGAAAGGCGGAGACGCGTGTACGTGCAGTTTTTTTTGTGAACCCAGAGGGGCTGCTTTTGATGCATTTAGCTGTAGTTTGTTTATGGTCATCCAACGTTGGATTGGCAGGTCACCATATAAGATAAGTATTGCTGATTTGAAAAAACAAGTACAGTCAAACCTCGGTTTGCGAGTGTTTTGCAAGATGAGCAAAACATTCCTGCAAATCTTGTCTCGCAAACACTCCCCGCCCGAACAGCACTCAGCCTTACTCCATCTAGTACTGGCACGCAGCCCACAGAACGTGCTGGTGCCGGTGAAAGAAGTTCCTACCTCTTGCCTGGACCTTGAGCATGCGCAGATGCTTAAGGCCCAGGCAAGGGGCAGGAACTTCTTACACTGGCACATCATGTGGGCTGCATGCCGTTGCCAGATGGGGTAAGGCTGAGTGCTGTTGGGGGGGGGGGGGGGGGGGACAGTTCGCGCGGGGGGGGGGTGGGAGGAGAGGGAGAGGGGGGAGAGGGGAGAGGGGGGGGCAGTTCACGCGGGGGGGGGAGAGGGGGTGGGAGCCACTGGCCTTGGGGGTGAGGGTGGGTAAGAACATATTAAGTGAGTTTCCCTTACTTCCTATGGGGAAACTCGCTTTGATATATGAGTAATTTGGTTTACGAGCATGCTTCTGGAACGAATTATGCTCGTAAACCAAGGTTTCACTGTATATGAACTAAGAGAGTGAAAGTGATAGTTGTATCACGATTTGCTGGGCAGCTTGATTGATGCAATTGAACATTAATAGATTTAAAATACAGAAACACTAATAACAAAATATCACGAAGTTATAAGGGAAGGAATGGAGGTAATGGCATAAATGAGTATTTGTTATAAACTGGACAGAATGTGGACATGGGATAACGTATGTTTTGGGAGGTCCTATGCACTGAAAACTGTTTATATTGTGTGATATGCCATCCTCCTAGGCTATTACTTGAGGGTTTATTAATGGGGGTCTTTGATAATAAGCAAAAAGGATAAGAAATATGATTAATTATAGAGGAAAAATAGTTTGATGGCATATTTAAGCCAAGTAATATGACACAGTGGTTGTTAAATATCATTTAACCCTGTTTGCTATAATCAGAAATCAAACTATGCCATCTTATCCAGTGAAATGGAGACAAACAGCTTTTCTATCATTGCATATCCATCATTCTATCATCATCCATTGATAGGCGGTGTATAAATAACTAATAAACTAAGCAAAAGATACTCCAGTATTTTGTTTTCGGATATGACCTTAAATTATACAATCTGATAAACACGTTTGACATAATGTCATTTTAGCTCTTTCAGTTCCAGAATCTTCAATCTGTTTCATGTAAGTGGATTTCCGTGGGAGTCGCATAGCATGTGGAATTGGCATGAATGATGATTCCTAAAATCTAGGAAGGTGATGTGATACGCTGCCTGGTCTGAGCAGTCTGTGGGTAGGAAAGCAGACTGAGAAACGTGGCATAGTTAAGTGCAGTGTTTGCAGAGTAAGCTGGAGACATAGATGAGCTCATTATGCTGATCTTGTGCTCTGTAATTTAAATATGAAGATGGTACCATGGGCAAGTAACAATAAAAAACACCATGAATACCTTCTTTCACATCAAGCAGCATTGTGGGGTAAAGACCTAGATCAACTGCTTTCGCCCACTACTTATGAGGAATTCAGAAAACGTCTAAAAACTCAACTGTTCCTAAAGTATCTAGACAACTGACCCACTCATCTTTCTCCTCCATAGTGATTCCTCTGTCCTATTAATCTCTTTCTCCTCAACAACGCACTTCCGGTCCTATTAACTCTCCTCTTCCCCCCTCTTAAATTCAATCAATTTGTACCTCGCTTAATCTATTGTAAACCGCATAGAACTTAACGGTATTGCGGTATATAAACTGTTATTATTATTATTATTAAAGCTGTTCCCCACTTTGTGTTACTTTTCCTATTTCAGGATTGCTGTTTGATAGTGTACCATCCTTATAGACCACTTCTCCAGTACGTTCAGGACATGGGGCAGGAAGATATGTTGCTTCCCCTTGCATGGTAAGAACTTTACTGCCAGTATTTGTTTTATAGTTAGATGGATTGGGTTCCCAGTTACAGTGAAGATGCATAAAACCCATCTGTCCAAATAAAAGAAGTCTGATTTTATTTCTATTAATAACCCCATGTGGCCATGTTTCGCCATAGGCTATGAACGTAAAAGAATCGCAGTGAAATCAAAGTCAAAACATAATGAAATAAATAAGTACAGATATAAAGAAATAATCAAATAAATAAAATCCAGTTCAAATCAAATAAGATAATGCATTAAATTAAAATACTTACATACACTGAGCTTCCATATAAAACTCTGTAAAACAATTTATACCTCTATGTACACCAAGTTTGTTTTTCCCACCAAAGTTTGTCCTGCTTAAACTGTGAAAGCTCTTGTAACCTGTTCTGGGCTCCTTTGGGAGGACGGGCTGAATAAATAAATAAAAGTGCTCACGGATAATAGACAATAAAAATAGTCGGTAGTAAGTTAATTGAGTGGATTCCTGCTCAGGTGATTTGCATAGGTAGTGAACTCAAACACTAGTACAACAATACCTTTCCTGATCAGCAGGGCTAGTACAAGATAGAGAGTTGCGCGGGGACAGAAATCCCGCCCGTCCCCGCCAGGATCCTCTCCGTCTCCACCTGTCCCCGCCAGGATCCTCTCCATCCCCACCCGTCCCCGTGAGGAATTACCTCCATCCCCACCCGTCCCCATAAAAAGCAGCAATTACTTCTGACAGGATCATCGATTCCACAGTTTCTTTTGTGTTTGCGCTGCTGTTTTCCTTGTGGAATCTCTTTGGTGGAACCCTTTTTTTGTTTTCTGTTCAGGTAATTAACTTATAAACCCCCTCTTTTACTAAGGCTGATGTGTCCATTATATTATATGGATGAACCCTGCTTCCAAAGCCTTCCATCCCCGTGGGAGTCCCGTGGGCCAGAGGAGGGTCCCCGTGGGTTACGGGGGGATTCCCGCGATCCCCATTCCCGTCCAGACCTCTAGTACAAGAGAGTGCGACACTGTGCAGGAATTACAAGCCAAATGTAAATGGAGTGTGCCATGTCATACTCATTAGACTCATTTGTAAATACAAACGCATACCTGCAGGGGGAAGATATAAAACAAGCCCCCTGCTAGCCCCTGTGAAACTCAAAATATATACAATAAGAATATAGTTCACATTGTTGGGAGTAAGAATAGAAGGTCTAACATCTTCTCAATCGAAACTTATGGATTTGGCATTCATAGCTGCTAGACTCGCATTATCCCAACAATGGCGAACGCTAAGGGCTCCTTTTACGAAGCCGCGCTAGGGTTTTTTAGCGCGCGCATATTTTTATCGTGCGCTAACCCCCGCGCCTGCCGTAAAGCTACCACCTGCTCAAGAGGAGGCAGTAGCGGCTAGCGCAGCCGGCAAATTAGCACGCACTATTACATGCGTTAAACTGCTAATGCAGCTTCATAAAAGGAGCCCTAAATGTATGTGAGAGAACCTATGTGAGAGAACGCTTAGGAATAGTGTGTGAAAAATATAGACTTTCGGCCCTTTTAACTAATCAGTGGATGAAATTTAATGATATATGGGAGAGTTATATTGAATTAAAAATAAAAAGCTTTTTGAAAGAATTATCTTATTCCTGTGGTTATGGAACCAGGTCTTCTGGGAGGGGGGGGGGGAGAGATAGGGAATGGGATTGTTTCGTTTGTAGTATTTATAAGATGCATTATTTTTTTATTAGTTTCTTAAGCTTATGAAATATATTGTGTTGTATTGAGATCATTGTATTAAAATCAATCATTAAATAAAATTATTTTTTAAAAAGTATATATTTCACTACCATAAGAACCTGCAAAAAACAGTGTCAGAAAGTACAGAACAAGAAGTGCTCACAAATCGGTGTTTTTTTCCTTTAAAACAGTGTATTGCAAACTGTGTGCCACGACACACTAGTGTGCCTCCTGAAATTTCAGGTGTGCCACGAAATGCTGGGAAGGAGAGGCGCCGGCTGACTGCCTACAGGACATGCCGGCGCCAGTGCCTCTCCTTCTTTCCGCGTGTCTTCCCGGCTGTCTGGAGGGCCTTTGCTTATGCGCAATGTCGATGTGCTGATATCACGCATGCACATGATGTCATCGTGTCGACATCACACACTTCCGAGATGCCTTGAGCCGCGGCCACTACGTTTAGTGCGTTGCAGCTCAACAAAGTTTGCAGGACACTGCTTTAGACTAACAGCATTTTTTGCTCACAAGCAGTGAAAAGCGAATGAATCTGCTTATGTCAACTGATGACTAAATACTAGTGCTGCCCGATTCACGATTCGAATCAGGTGAATCGATTCGAATCGGCTCGTTTTTGTAAAACACCGGACTTACCGATTCGTCCCGATTAAAGTTCATTCTTTTTTCACTGCTGGCTGCCAGACTCATTCCCATCTAATGTAACTTCCGGTTTTGCAAAACCAGAAGTTACATCAGAAGAAACGAAAGGATGTGGGAGCGTCGAGGGGGAGCGAGCAGACCTCGTGCAGCGGACCAGTCGGAAGCAAAGGGTATTTTTTGGCTGTCTCTGCATTTCTCCTCTCTTCCCCGCAATTCTACATCCAGTCGAGTAAGTAACTGAACTGGCAGGGGGGCTGAGAATCGGCAGGGGGTGCTCAGAATTGTCAGGGGGGCTGGTGAGTCTTGGGGGCTGGGGATGGAAGCTCAGAATCGGCAGGGGGGCTGTGGATGGAAGCTCAGAATTGGCAGGGGGGCTGGTGAGTCTGGGGGACTGGGGATGGAAGCTGGGAATTTTTGATATGATATTGCCTTGGTTAAATAAAATGTTTAAACTTAAAAAGCTGTGTCATTAACAGTGAATCGAATCGAAAAATCGATTCAACAGGGTGAATCGAATCGAAATATTTTTCTCTGAATCGGGCAGCACTACTAAATACCTTTACTGAGGTCAGAGGTCAAAACTAAGCAGATTCTTAGGGCTCCTTTTACAAAGCCGCGTTAGTGATTTAATGCGCATAATAGCGTGCGCTAATTTGCTGGCTGCGCTAGCTGCTATCGCCTCCTCTTGAACAGGCGGTAGTTTTTCGGCTATCTTGGGGGTTAGCGCACGCTAAAAAGGTGTGTGTGGTAAAGCCACTAATGCGGCTTCGTAAAAGGAGCCCTTAGTTTTAACGACAAAGATTTTTGTGAGTGCTCTTTCAGCTGAGAAAACTAGAATTGGATTGGATTTCTGCTGAAACATAGGTTAGGAAAAAAAATGTTTGAAACAGTACTAAAACAAATCTGCTGCCAAAAATTGCGATTTTCAAAAGAATTTAAAAAATGAAAACGGATGGTACAGATCAATTCCATAACTGCTGGCACCCTCCAAAATATAATTTTTTAAGAAAAAATGCTGTCAAACAGCCGCAAAATTGCACAAAAAAAGGCGTTAAATCCACATGTTTCGGCGTGCATGCCAATGGCGTGATTGGTATCCTCGAGACACTGGAGACACGAAAAGTACCCAGTCAATATCTGTCATTTAAAAAATATTTCTTACACAAAACTTTCATGTGGACTGCCAAACAATTCAAATAGTAAATAGAGAAGAGTAAAATATAAAATATTGGCATGCAAATAATATGCCTATCAGATTTGATAATAAATATAGTTTAAAAGATATATAAAAATTACCTTAGGCTGTATGTTAGACGGTAAAAACAATATAATGAAAGACATATAAAGTTAGCATTCTTTCTCAAATAATGAGTTTTGATATTCATAAAAAGACAGACCTTGGCCACAACTATATCAAATTTAAATATAAATCTTTGTTCTCTTTGCAATAATATTTTATCATTGCGCCACCTCTTCAATCTGGGCTTGTTTTTTGTTAAAAAACATAGAAAGTTAACTCTTCAAATGTATGCTTCAGTAATTCATATGTTAAAAGCTCGCTTACCCCTCCCCCCTTTTTACAAAACCACAAAAGCGGTTTTTAGCACGGGCTGGCATGCTGAATGCTCTGCACTGCGTCGGGAGCAGCGCAGAGCATTCAGTGCGCCGGTCTCTGCTAAAAAACGCTTCCACAGTTTTGTAAAATGGGCGGTTAGTCTTACCTATATACAGTAAACCACAAGGGCATATAACATCATAAATAACATGCCGTCTGGCAATTTGAATATTGTTTCAATTCATATTTCTTTCTCTCCTGATGTTGGATAAATGAACATCTTTGTTTTAACATTCAAATTGCACACAGAACAATTCAGACATAGAAAGTCTTCCCAAACTTTGCCCCTCCTTTACGAACGCATAGCACAGGTTTTAGCGTTCGTAAAAGGCGGGGTTTGTTCCTTATATGTAAAATGGGACATGCAGAAGGTGTTAGGATATCTTAAGTTTTTTTTTAATCTCTTGAAGGCAACTATCAGATATCCCTGTTTGAAAAGTTTTGTACAACAGGCCAATATTTCTTCATATCCTTATTATATTGTATGTATGAATCTCTTGATTTTTGTACTCAGCAGGGACTTTCTGTCTTGTGATTCAGCCTTTAATCCTGTTCTAATGAATCTATCAGGATAACCTCTATCAACAACAAATCTGGAAGCCTTAATTCTAAATTGGCATATTGTCTTCCTCTCTGGAACATAACTCTTAACTCTTAAAAATTGGCTATACGACAAATTTCATTTGATGGCATGACTATTATAATAATTTATTAAGAACATAAGAATAGCCTTACTGGGTCAGACCAATGGTCCATCAAGTCCAGTAACCCATTCTCACGGTGGCCAATCCAGATCACTAGTACCTGGCCAAAACCCAAGGTGTGGCTATATTCCATGTTACCAATACAGGGCAAGCAATGGCTCCCCCCATGTCTTTCTCAATAACGGACTATGGACTTTTCCTCCAGGAACTTACTCAAACCTTTCTTAAAACCAGCTATGCTATCCACTCTTACCACATCCTCAGGAATCTGTTATAGGGGAAAACACCCTCCAGGGATTCAAGACAAAGTTGGACAGGTTCCTGCTAAACTGGAACGTACACAGGTGAGGCTGGACTCATTTATAGCACTGGTCTTTGACCTAAGGGCCACCGCGTGAGCGGACTGCTGGGCAGGATGGACCACTGGTCTGACCCAGCAGCGGCAATTATTATGTTCTTATGTTCTTAACTATTCTCTGAGTGAAAAAAAATTCTGCTTATTGGTTTTAAAAGTATTTCCCTGTGACTTCATCGAGTGTCCCCTAGTCTTTGTAATTTTTGACGGAGTGAAAAATCAATCCACTTGTACCCGTTCTACTCCACTCAGGATTTTGTAGACTTCAATCTTATCTCCCCTCAGCCGTCTCTTTTCCAAGCTGAAGAGCCCTAACTGTTTTAGTCTTTCCTCATACGAGAGCAGTTCCATCCCCTTTACCATCTTGGTTGCTCTTCTTTGAACCTTTTCTAGCGCCACTATATCTTTCTTGACGTAAGGAGACCAGAACTGAACGCAGTACTCCAAATGAGGTTGCACCATGGAGCAATACAAGGGCATTATGACATTCTTAGTCTTGTTAACCATCCCTTTTTTAATAATTCCCAGCATCCTGTTTGCTTTTTTGGCCGCCGCCACACATTGGACAGAAGGTTTCATTGTATTGTCTACAATGATACCCAGATCCTTTTCTTGGGTGCTAATCCCCAAGGTGGACCCTAGCATCCGGTAACTGTGATTCAGGTTATTCTTCCCAATGTGCATCACTTTGCATTTGTCCACATTAAATTTCATCTGCCACTTGGACGTCCAGTCTTCCAATTTCCTAAGGTCCGCCTGCAATTTTTCACAATCTGCATGCGTTTTAACAACTTTAAATTTGCAGATGACACTAAACTGTTCAATCACCTCACTTGTCGTTCCAATTTCCAGATCATTT
This sequence comes from Geotrypetes seraphini, assembly GCF_902459505.1. Classification (NCBI taxonomy): domain Eukaryota; kingdom Metazoa; phylum Chordata; class Amphibia; order Gymnophiona; family Dermophiidae; genus Geotrypetes; species Geotrypetes seraphini. The sequence goes on from NC_047086.1 coordinate 21,143,520, forward strand.
ATAAATAAGTTAAATAGTCCCAGTACAGACCCCTGTGGCACTCCACTGTTTACTCTTCTCCATTGAGAAAAATTACCATTTAATCCTACCCTCTGTTTTCTATCCGATAACCAATTCCTATTCCACAACTGAACTTCGCCAACTATCCCATGACTCTTTAATTTTCTGAGGAGCCTCTCGTGAGGAACTTTATCAAAAGCTTTCTGAAAATGTAGATACACACTATATCAACCGGCTCACCTTTCACCTTTATCCACATGTTTATTCACACCTTCAAAGAAGTCGAGCAAATTTGTGAGGCAAGATCTCCCTCGGCTGAACCCATGCCGACTCCGTCTCATTAAATCACGCTTGTCTACGTGTTCCACAGTTTTATTTTTTATCATCGTTTCTACCATTTTGCCCGATAATATGGTAGTCTTCTAAAACACCATCTACATTGATAATCTTGATATGTAAAAAGATCACCTGATCTTACATAGTAAATAATAGCGGATAAATGAGGTGTTGACGCCCCTTTACTATAATTCATCTGAAACTTGAGGTTCTGCATCCCCAACCCTATATGTCGTGTCTATCCAAGTTAGGTTGTAAGGTCTTCCGAGCAGGGACTGTGTGTAAATGTCAAAATGTACAGCGCTGCATATGCCTTTCAGCGCTATGTAAGTTATAGGAGTGTGTGGCGCAGTGGTTGGATCTACAGCCTCAGCACCCTGGGGTTGTGGGTTCAAACCCCGCGCTGCTCCTTGTGACGCTGGGCAAGTCACTTAGTCCTCCATAGCCCCAGGTATGTTAGATAGATTGTGAGCCCACCGGGACGGAGAGGGAAAATGCTTGAGTACCTGATTGTAAAAACCGCTTAGATAACCTTGATAGGCGGTATATAAAATCCTAATAAAAACTAAAAAAACTTATAAGTAATAGTAGTATATCTCTGGTATTAAGCCATATGTGGAAATCAAAAAGTGCTTCCAATCCTCCTGTCTAGATATCATCTATGTAGTGATACCATAGATACAGTAGACTCTCAGTTAAAATACACCCATGGGGTTTGATAGATGCCGGATAAATGTGGTTTCTTTGACAGAAAACAGTTTCAGCTCATGGTCCAATCCCTAGTCCTAGGATTTCTAGACTACTGCAACATCCTCTTATCTCCCCGCAGTCATGACAAAACAACTAGAAATAGTACAAAACACAGCCCTGAGACTGATCTATTCGCTGAAGAAATAAGACCACGTCACCGCCGCATACCTCGACTCACACTGGCTCCCAGTTCAAGCAAGAATACTATTCAAATTTTACTGTCTACTATTCAAAGCCATGAATGGGGACAGCCCAGCCTACTTGAACAACCGCCTTCTCCGACCTATCGCAACCAGGCAAAGGAGAACCCAGACACCATTCACGCACCCCCCCCCAATCAGAGGCGTCAAACGCAAAAAAATGTACGATGGCCACGCAGGCAGCGAAACTAGACCACCAACTGTCCAATCTACTGATCATGACACCAGACTACAAAATTTTGAGAAAAGAAATAAAAACCCTGCTATTCAAGAAATCCATCAAGACAAACTAACACCGCAGGAAGCATTTCAATCCCCTGAAGTAACCCGCTCAACTCTGTAACTCTTCTGGAAATGTCCAGATAACCTCTTATGGAATCCGCCTTGAACTGCAAGGTAATGGCGGAATAAAAGTCACTAATGTAATGTAAGTCTTATTCAAGGGCATCAGTACCTCATTTCTCCTACTGGCCATTCTTCTCCCTGTGGATCCAAGCATCCTCCTAGCTTTCATTGACATATTTTCTCTGGAACACCTGGTCTAATCCTGTCTGTTTTCAAACTCTCTCTATTTTAACCAGTTTATCCCCGTGGCAAATTTGGTGGTTCTCCATTAAAGTTTTGAGTTGCTACCCCCCTTCTCTGCCTCTTATATATAATTTCTTTACAGCGTTCTGTTGGATGAAAAAGAATGAGTTGAACATCTCTACTGTCTCTCTCATTTTAGAGCTGCCTTCCATTTGGTTTCTGCATTCATTCTCTTTGGGAAACAGAATTAAAATGACAAAGGCACAGCTGTTTCAAACCATCTTAAGTGATGGAATCTTGTCCCCGTCCCTCCAGTTCGTTTCTTTTTGCTGGTAAAACTACAAAAAAGGCTAGTGAACACACATTGCCAGTGCTAGAACGCTGCAGATGAGCCATAAGAACATAAGAAATGCCTCTGCTGGGTCAGACCCGAGGTCCATCGTGCCCAGCAGTCCGCTCACGCGGCGGCCCAACAGGTCCAGGACCTGTGCAGTAATCTTCTATCTATACCCCTCTATCCCCATTTCCAGTAGGAATTTGTCCAATCCTTTCTTGAACCCCAGTACCGTACTCTGCCTTATAACGTCCTCTGGAAGCGCATTCCAGGTGTCCACCACACGTTGGGTAAAGAAGAACTTCCTAGCATTTGTTTTGAATCTGTCCCCTTTCAACTTTTCCGAATGCCCTCTTGTTCTCTTATTTTTCGAAAGTTCAAAGAATCTGTCCCTCTCTACTCTCTCTATGCCCTTCATGATCTTGTAAGTCTCTATCATATCCCCTCTAAGTCTCCTCTTCTCCAGGGAAAAGAGACCCAGCTTCTCCAATCTCTCAGAATATGACAGGTTTTCCATACCTATTATCAGACGTGTTGCTCTCCTTTGAACCCTCTCGACTAACGCCATATCCTTCTTAAGATACGGCGACCAATATTGGACGCAGTACTCCAAATGTGGGCGCACCATCGCCCGATACAACGGCAGGATAACTTCTTTCGTTCTGGCTGTAATACCCTTTTTGATTATACCAAGCATTCTATTCGCTCTCTTAGCGGCCGCTGCACACTGTGCCGACGGCTTCATTGTCATGTCCACCATTACCCCCAAGTCCCTTTCCTGGGTACTCTTATTCAATAACATCCCTCCCATTGTATAGTTGTACCTCGAGTTTCTGCTCCCCACATGTAATACTTTACATTTTTCAATGTTGAACTTCATCTGCCATTTCGCCGCCCATTCTTCTAATTTGTTCAAGTCCCTTTGCAACTTTTCGCAGTCCTCTGTAGTCCGAGCTCCATTAAATAGTTTGGTGTTGTCCGCAAATTTTATTATCTCGCACTTCGTTCCTGTTTCTAGATCATTTATGAAGATATTAAATAGCAGCGGCCCGAGCACCGAGCCCTGCGGGACACCACTCGTGACCCTCCTCCAGTCGCAGTAGTGACCCTTCACTCCTACCCTTTGTTTTCTACCCTCCAACCAGTTTCTGATCCATCTATGTACGTCTCCTTCCACCCCATGGTTCTTCAGTTTCTGGAGTAGACGTTCATGGGGCACCTTGTCAAAGGCTTTTTGGAAATCTAGATATATGATGTCTATGGGGTCTCCTTTGTCCATCCGTTTGTTGATCCCTTCGAAGAAGTGCAATAAGTTCGTTAGGCACGATCTTCCCTTGCAGAAACCATGCTGGCTGGTTATCAGAAGTTCATTTTTTTCAAAATGTTGATCGATGTTTTCTTTTATCAGTGCTTCTGCCATTTTCCCTGGAACCGAAGTCAGGCTCACCGACCTGTAGTTTCCCGGGTCACCTCTTGATCCCTTTTTAAAGATGGGCGTAACGTTGGCTATCTTCCAATCTTCCGGGATCTCGCCTGTTTTCAGGGATAAGTTGCAAATTTGCTGCAGTAGTTCCGCTATCTCCTCCTTTAATTCCTTCAGAACCCTTGGATGTATGCCATCCGGACCCGGGGATTTGTCAGTTTTTAGTTTTTCTATCTGCCTACGAACGTCCTCAAGGCTCACTTCTATGGATGTTAATTTTTCTGCCTGACTTCCGTTGAAGAATTGCTCAGGTTCCGGTATGTTGGACGTGTTTTCGTTTGTAAATACAGACGAGAAGAACATGTTAAGCCTTTCTGCCACTACCTTCTCCTCCTTCACCACTCCCTTCCTGTCTCCGTCGTCCAGCGGTCCCACTTCCTCTCTAGCCGGCTGCTTCCCTTTAACATATCTGAAGAATGGTTTGAAATTTCTTGCTTCCCTGGCTAGCCTCTCTTCATACTCTCTTTTGGCTTTCCGAACCTCACGGTGACATTCTTTTTGATGCTTCTTGTGCTCTTTCCAGTTCCCCTCAGTTTTGTCCTTTTTCCATTTCTTGAATGATTTTTTCTTATTGCCTATCGCTTCCTTCACTGTTTTGGTTATCCACGCCGGGTCTTTTGTTCGATTCTTTTTACACCCCTTCCTGAATCTGGGGATATACAGATTTTGCGCCTCACTCACTATGTCCCTGAAGAAGGACCAGGCATGATTTACCGTTAGCCATGTTTTGGAAGTGTTCCTAAGTTTCTTCCTTACCAATTCCCTCATTGCTTCGTAGTTTCCTTTCCTGAAGTTAAAAGTTGTCGCAATGGATCTCTTTCCTTTTGACACTCCTACCTCAACCTTGAACTTGATCATATTATGATCGCTGTTTCCCAACGGTCCCACTACTTCTACTTCCTTTGCAGGTCCCCTTAACCCATTTAGGATTAGATCCAGAGTGGCATTTCCTCTTGTCGGTTCTCTAACAAGCTGTTCAATGAAACAATCCTGTGTAGCTTCCAGGAATTTTGTCTCCCTAGTGCATTTCGAGCTTCCAAGCCTCCAGTCTATCCCAGGGTAGTTGAAGTCTCCCATAATAACCGTGTTGCCGCTTTTGCATTCACGCTTCATCTCGGCTTCCATTTCCTCATCGATATCTCTGGTTTGCCCCGGTGGACGATAAAATAGGCCTATCTTTATTTCAGGCCCTTTCCTTCCCGGTATTTTAACCCATAGAGATTCCGGCTTGCTGGCCGTCTCTGCTGTGTCCATTTGTGTGGATTGTATGCCTTCTTTTATGTATAGGGCTATTCCACCTCCTTTTTGTCCTGTTCTGTCCTGGCGATAGAGCTTGTATCCCGGTAGTGCTGTATCCCATTTGCTTTCCTCATTCCACCATGTTTCAGAGATTCCAATGATGTCGATGTCTTCTGCGTTGGCCAAGGCTTCTAGTTCCCCCATTTTGTTTCTTAGGCTCCTTGCATTAGCATATATGCACTTTAGATCCTGGTATTTTGCTGTCCTCCTTTCTTTTCCCTGTGCTTCGGTCCATATTTTCTTCTCTTTTGCTGCAGACATTGTAACCACTTCTTCTGGGTTAGTCGACTCCTGCAGTTTGTCCCTTGTTCCTTCCCAGCCATTTTTCCCCTCGGTATCTTCACAGGATACCGTCTTCCGAATCGTCGACCCTTTGTCAACTGTCGGCTTTCCCCTTCTTCTTAGTTTAAAGCCTGTTCTATTCCTCTCTTGACGTTGTTTGCTAGGAGTCTAGTTCCTGCTACGCTCAGGTGCAGTCCATCTTTCCTGTATAGCTTGCTGTATAGCCGTCATTCATTTTGCCGATTTATAACGTTCAAGTGCAGATAGGTTGCAGAGGTGTATTTGGACCAGACTCAATAGCATTGAGGGGGACGTATTGCTCGAGTAACAGTATTTAATTCACTTGTTTGGTCTTTTTTGGACTTGAGCTGAGCAAGACTGCAAGTGAATTACTTTGTGCGTGAGCTCTAGGATGAATGCTTTTATTTTGAAAACAAAACTTTCTGGTAATGTTTTGTATGTGTATGTATAGGTCCCTTGAAGTCTGTTATAACGAGATTATATTGTATACAGTGTGTGTATCCTATATAATAAAACCCTAGAGCGCGCATGCACTCTTGAAACTTCGTGATCCCTGCCGCTGTGATTTCTGATCCGTGGCCGCGTTCCATTTTAGAACGCGGAGGCAGGGATCATTCTAGCCACTCCCCTCCTCCTGCCCTCACTCACCAATACTGTATACAATATAATCTCGTTATAACAGACTTCAAGGGACCTAGCAAAACAGTCCGTTATATCCAGAGTTGCATTTTTTAAAAACTTTATTTAGGTCAACTTGAAACAGCGTACATACAATCAATGAACAACAATCACTGCAACATCAATAACAAAACTCAGCAAAACATTGGTACGGCACAAAATGATTGCAAAACCAGAACGCTAAAAGATGTTCTAAAGCATTATGTCTTACTGTACTGGAAAGAAAAATAATCTTGTCATTTTCTTCTGGGCTGCATTTCTTTCATATGTTTTAGTGATGTACGCATTTTGATACTGTATCACTGGCACGCCACGCGCCTTGAAGGCAGAGCCTATATGTCTGTTATAGCTGAACAAAACTACAGCTAAAAGCGGCTCTGGGGACCAAATTGTTTGTCCGTTATATGCGAGTCCGCTATATGTGGTGCTTTTCTGCATGTTCATAAAGGCACACGGTTGGACCAGCGGACCTCATCCGTTATAGACAGTATTCCGTTATAAGCGAGTCCGTTATAACGAGATTATACTGTGCATGTATATATTTGTTTGTTTAAGTTTATTTAAGATTTGATATTCCGCTTCTGCATTTTACTGACCTAAGCGGTTTACAATGTATCAAACTAAAATGAAATTATATATATTGTACTAGTGTTTAAGCCCGTTACATTAACGGGGGCTAGAAAGCAGCCCCCTTTCCCTCTCCCCCTCCAGTTCCTCCCTGACTGTCTCTCCGTGGCCCACTTCTGTCTCCCCTCCCCCAAGCAAAGCTGCATACCTTCCAGCACACCCCTCCCCCAAAGCAGCCCTTTCCTTCTCCCCCTCCTTTGAGAATTTTTACCTGCATGGGACACCTGCAGCACCGGCATGATACCCTCCAGCCGTTCCTCTGAGCGAAACTGCCACCACCTGTTCAAACTCCTTCATGCGCCGCCCGCCTACACACTGTTGAAGCTGCCGCACGCCGTCCCCACAGTCTGGCCGGCTCCCTTAGTCCCTTCCTGCCCTGATTTGCTCTGCCGTGTCCCTGATGACATCATCAGAGACGGGCAGAGCAAATCAGGGCAGTAGAAGGCCACGAAGCAGCGTGTTTAGAGTGCTGTGTCAGCTGCTGGTGTCAGGAGGTTTGTCGGGACCGCGGGAAGGGAAGAGGGGCGGCGGCAAGGGACTGAGGGAGCCGGCAAGACCGCGGGAAGGGAGGGTTGGATGGGAGAGTCAGACCGCGGTGGGGAGGGTCGGATGGGAGGCTGAACGGGGGTTCGGGTGTCTGGGGGGGGGGGGTGAAGACGCCGCCGCCGAAGACGAACTGTCTTACAGGGAAAAAAACCCTAAGCGCGCATTCGCACTCCTTTGGCCACAGCCCGACAGATCAGGGATCAGGGAAGCACGCGGTAAGAGTGCGCATGCGCGCTTAGCATTTTATTATATAGATGATAGAAACTATTACAGAATTAAATTTTGTGACTTGTCATTGTGCATTTGGGTTGGCGAAGGCTTCACTTTTTTGCTTACCCTAAGCCTTCCTTTAAGTAAATATATTTCTTAGTGGCACATAAGAATAGCCTTACTGGGTCAGACCAATAGTCCATCAAGCCCAGTAGCCCTTTCTCACGGTGGCCAATCCAGGTCCCTAGCCAAAACTCTCCTTTCACAGCATGCCCCACTCATAGATCCCCCGTCTGCCAAAACATAGCCAGTATCCCTCTGGGGAGATGGTGAGAGGGTTGCCAGCTGAACAGACCAAAAAGGAATCTCCCCATATGTAGCTACAGGAAAGGACAAAGCAGTTCAGAAAAACAGTATTGTGGGATCACTGTATTAAGCTGGCTGCCCTCTACAAAAACATACAAATTAAAACTATCCTTCCCCTCATTAAGAGGCATTTCCCATAAAGGAAAACTAGGGACATCCCTTCCCTTCAGAATCACCGAGCTCTGGAACAACCTTTCCTCCCCTCTTTGGAACCTGAGCTCTCTCCAACCTTTCCGCAAACATCCGAAGACCTGGCTATTCTCAAAAATCTGATACTTATTCCATCTCCGGCATTCTAAGCCCTCTAAAACTCTTCATACTTGGACCTCTAACCCTTCATTGTAGTTCCTTTCCATCCCATCTCCTGTAAACCATGCCGAGTTCCACGAATGTGGAGATGATGGCGGTATACAAACCTAAGATTTAGTTTAGTTTAGTTTAGCCTTACTGAGTCAGACCAATGGTCCATCAAGCCCGGTGGCCAATCCAGGTCCCTAGTACCTGGCCAAAACCTAAGGAGTAGCAACATTCATACTCTGATTCTACCGTTTCTCCTTAAAGAATGACATGGGAATGGTTTCCTGCGATTATCTGTGGGGACAGGAACGGTAATGAATTTTGTCACTGTGTCATTCTCTGTCCCTAACCACATTTACATGCTGGCAGGTGCTTCGGTGTAGATGCCTACCAGCTAATTTTTTTAAATTACTTTCAATTATCAGCAACAATTAAGCCAATTAAGAAAATTAAGTTAAGTGCCTAGACCGGCTAGGTGCGTTGATCTTCAGGTTCTATTTATAGAATCTGGGCCAGAATACTCACAGGAATCTGCTAAACCAATTGCTGAAGGCTGCATCGGTGTCTAACCGAAGCAGTATGGGAAAACGGCATCAGCTTACCTGTCTAAAGTCTGTGGGAGAAGCAGGATATGAACCCTGCTCTCAGCTTACTGCTTTAACCAATGGGCTTTCCATCCACCCTTGTTAGCAAAAGTTGGGTCCAGCCACCTCCCGGCACCTATTCCTTTTGGAGTTTTCTAGATGTTATGGCTCCAACTTCTCTCCCAGCCCAAAATATGACTTGTGTCCTCTTTGTCTTTGTATTTCAAGATGACTCTTAGCTCTGTGGGTAGGAAATTTTGTGTGTCTTGTTTTTAACATCCTTAAAAAACCCCAAATAGAAAACACTCTTGGAAGGCTAAATATACATATTCCTTTTAAGAGAAAGGCTTTGGTTCTGGATATATTTTTCCACTAAGTAACTTATGTTTGGCTAACATTCTAACTGGAACCACATCTCCTTTGTTTTGGACCAAATTCAGTTACATTTCTTGTCTTAATCCCTGGCCTTTGAGTAACGTAGAATATCTTTAGCTTTGAAACAGAGCTCTGTTTTGAGACTGGCGTTTACCACTAAACATCTTACAATTTATTTATTTATTTATTTATTTTTTCAAAGAAAGATATGGACTGATAAGCCTCTGATAAAAAGTGTTATATTGTAAGATAACTTTATTCATCCCTGAGAAGATTAATTCTAGCATTTGAAAGAGAACCATCCTTGGGTAACATTTCCTCTTTTGTTAATGTATGTTTTATCTCCATAGGCGGATAGTGAATGATACCTACAGGACAGATCTGTGTCTATTATACCCTCCTTTCATGATAGCCCTAGGTAAGTGATGATGGGTGTGGATATGTTTTAAGTACAGTACAAGCTTGACAAGCCAGTTATTTTGGCAGTATTATCTTGATCTCTGTCTAAAGCCTGCTATATTTTTTTCTCCCATTTCTCAGTCTCCTTTCTTTTTGTCTTAATAGAATTTCTGTTTGCACAATTTATTTATTGCTTCCCATCTTTCTCACTCTTTGTTTTAAAGAGCCCTTTCCCAAATTTACAGTTCAGGTTATGATATATTCTGATAAATATGGTTATTAGGATTCATAAAAATAATTGGAAGGAGCTTTCAGAAACTGTTTAGGTACCAGAAAAGAGGAGAGTTCTGTGTGCTAGGGGCGAGAGGGCTCTTAGAGGAGATAACGTGTGATTGGAACAACTGAGTGACATCACTGAAGGCAGGAACAAGAACAAATGCCATGAATGGTGTGTGGCAGTTGGGATGTGCCCAGAGGGGCATGACCTAAAGGGCACGCACCTTAGAGTCTCTTGGAGTCGAGGAGTGGTTTGTATGAATTCTTCCTCAAGTCTATTTGCTTTTTATTTAATTATGGGTAAGCAGAAAGCTAAGATACATAATATCCCAACCTCCTCACCCAAAATACCAGGCCCAATGGATAAATATAGTGTGTTGCAAACTTTTTAAGCTGCGTCACACTAATCTCGGGGCCGTGGCTGGAGGGCACCTGGAAATGTGTGGACAACGATGCCACGTGCATGTGTGATGTCATCACGTCAACGTCCACCAGCCACAGCCCTGAGCCTCCTATTACCGCCACTGGTGTAGAGTGCTGGAGAAGGAGCAGAGACGCAGGCTGACTGATTACAGGACATGCCTCTAGCTGTGAAAATCACGTCCTGTAAGCAGTGCGCCGGCACTTCGCCAATATCTCATGGCATACCTGGAATCTGCCGTGGTACACAGCTTGCGATACACTGGACAAACACATGATGGCGTTTAAAAGAAATTGTGTCTAATTTTCCTTTGTCTTCTCCAGAGCTTGGCCCCTCCTTGAATCAAGGGGGTAGATCCATTCCATCTCAGCCATGGTTACCCAGTCTCAGTCCAACATGGCTTTAGAGAATGTGGGTAATTTACAATCTTCAGCAGGAGGATCCAAGGGCCACTTGTCCTCACAGTCTGGGGCCACTGTTTCTTTCCATAATAAATTGCACTAGCTAAACAGTTAGATTTAGTTGTGTTCTTTCACCAAAGTTACTGCAGATAAGCTGGAGAAAATAGAGGTGAAGACTTCTCAATTGGGAAATTATATAGTATCTGAGTTGTGCTGGTGTGACTGCTAGTAAAGATAGTTTAGTAATTCCCAGGAAACGTGAATGAATGGCAAATGATCTCAGATTTCTACATTTTCCTGTTACGCATTTCTTATCGCCTGAGACTTTGCTAAGGAAATATTTTTCTGAAGTCTTGAGGCTTCCAAACTCTAAAGAAATTGCTTTATCAGAGATGTTTTTCCTTCCTGCTAATGTGCTTCAGTTGCCTACAGCAGAAGGAGCTGCTGCTGTTCTAATAGTCCCAGTCTAACTGTATTTTTGGAAGACTCACAGGAGATGTCTAAGGCAGCAAAATGGTTGGTGACATTTGTAATAGAAGAAGATAGGAGTATTAAGAAAACATAGAAACATAGAAGATGACGGCAGAAAAGGGCTACAGCCCATCAAGTCTGCCCACTCTGCTTACCCACCCCCTGTCTATGCCCTAATGACCCAATTTCCTTATCTTGACCCTCGTAGGGATCCCACATGGGAATCCCATTTATTCTTAAAGTCTGGCACGCTGTCTGCCTCGATCACCTGCACTGGAAGCTTGTTCCAATGATCAACCGCTCTCTCTGTGAAGAAATACTTTCTGGTGTCGCCATGAAATTTTCCGCCCCTGAGTTTGAGCGGGTGCCCTCTTGTGGCCGAGGGTCCCTTGAGAAAGAAAATATCATCTTCCACTTCGACACGTCCCGTGAGGTACTTAAATGTTTCGATCATGTCTCCCCTCTTCCTACGTTCCTCAAGAGTGTAGAACTGCAATTTGTTCAGTCTCTCTTCGTACGAGAGACCCTTGAGCCCCGAGATCATCCTGGTGGCCGTCCATTGAACCGATTCAATTCTGCGCACATCTTTACTGTAATGTGGCCTCCAGAATTGCACACAGTACTCCAGATGAGGTCTCACCATGGCCCTGTACAACGGCATTATGACTTCAGGCTTTCGGCTGACGAAACTTCTATTGATACAACCCAATATCTGCCTTGCCTTAGATGAAGCCTTCTCCACTTGATTGGCAGTTTTCATGTCTGCACTGATGATTACTCCTAAATCTCGTTCTGCTGAAGTCCTAGTTAAAGTTTCTCCGTTCAAGAAGTACGTCCTGCATGGATTTCCGCTTCCGAGGTGCATGACCTTACATTTCTTAGCATTGAAGCCTAGCTGCCAGGTTGAGGACCAACTTTCCAATGTAAGCAGGTCCTGCGCCATATAATTCTGTAAACTGCATTCACTTACTATATTACATAGTTTGGCGTCATCGGCGAATAGTGTTATTTTACCTTGAAGCCCTTGAGTCAGATCCCCTATGAATATGTTGAAAAGGAGTGGACCCAGGACCGAGCCCTGCGGCACTCCACTGGTCACCTCCGATGTTTTAGAGAGGGTACCATTAACCACCACCCTCTGAAGTCTGCCATTCAGCCAATCATTGACCCATGCAGTTAGTGTCTCTCCTAACCCCATCGATTCCATCTTGCTTAGCAGCCTGCGGTGTGGGACACTGTCAAAAGCTTTCCTGAAGTCCAGGTACACGACGTCCAAAGACTCTCCCAAGTCCAACTTTCTTGTTACCCAGTCAAAGAAGCTGATGAGATTGGATTGGCAGGACCTACCCTTGGTGAATCCATGCTGACTGGGATCCCGAAGATTCCCTTCATTCAAGATCGTGTCCAATTTGCTTTTAATTAGTGTTTCCATGAGTTTGCACACTATTGATGTGAGACTCACCGGTCTATAATTCGCAGCCTCTGCCCTGCAACCCTTTTTATGCAGAGGAACGACATTAGCTAATTTCCAGTCCAGGGGAACTTTCCCCTTACTTAGGGAGAGATTGAATAGCTCAGCCAACGGTTTTGCCAGGACATCGCTCAATTCTCTGAGCATTCTTGGGTGCAAATTGTCTGGTCCCATGGCTTTGTTCACCTTGAGTCTTGCCAGTTCACTGTAAACTTCACCTGGTGTGAACTCAAAATTCTGAAACGGGTCTTCTGTGCTTTGTGTTGCCTTCAACTGGGGACCGTGTCCCGGTGCCTCACAGGTGAAGACTGAGCAGAAGTATTCATTCAGTAGTTCGGCTTTATCGGAATCTGCTTCCACGTAACTTCCGTCCGGTCTTCTAAGGCGTACTATCCCGCCTGTGTTCCTTTTTCTGTCACTAATATACCTGAAGAAGGATTTGTCCCCCTTTTTAATGTTTTTGCCAGAATTTCTTCCACTCGAAGTTTTGCCTCCCTAATTGCCATTTTGACCGCTGTAGACCTGGTCCTATATTCTACTTTTGCCTCTCTTTTCTCCGTGCGCTTATAGGAGAGAAACGCTTTTTTCTTCTCCTTAATGAGGTGCGAGATCTCCGTGGTGAACCATTGGGGTTTATTGTTTCTTTGTCGTTTATTTACTGATTTTATGAAGCGGCTAGTTGCTTCATGTATGGTTGATTTCAGTGTTAACCACTTAGCTTCTACATCATCGGTCTCCGCTTGGTCCTGCAGCGTCTGATGGACGAAATTTCCCATGCGTGCGAAGTCTGTGCCCCGGAAATTGAGTACCTTTGTTTTCGTGTTTGATCTAGGGAAGCCTTTCCTAAGGTTGAACCATACTATATTGTGGTCGCTGGAGGCTAGCGTATCTCCTACTGAGACCTCTGAAACGCTTTCCCCGTTGGTGAGTACCAGGTCGAGGATCGCCTGGGCCCTAGTGGGCTCCGTTACCATTTGTTTGAGACGTGCTCCCTTTATGGAGGTTAAGAGCCTCCTGCTACCGCTGGTTGTCGCTGAAAATGAGTTCCAGTCTGCATCAGGCATATTGAAGTCCCCTAGCAGTACAGCTTCTCCTCGTAGAGTGATATTCTCTATGTCTTCAATTAATTCTGCGTCCATGTCTTCCAGTTGTCTTGGGGGTCTGTAAACCACACCTAGATACAGGCATTTTTCTCTGCCTCTTGCCAGGTTTACCCAGAGGGACTCCCCGGTGTACTTGACATCTGTGATCCTGGTGGTTTTGATGTCCTCTTTAATGTATAGAGCTACCCCCCCTCCTAACCTGCCCTCTCTGTCCTGACAAAGTAGATTGTAGCCCGGTATAGCCATATCCCACCCATATGAGTCCGTGAACCAAGTTTCAGATATTGCCACCACATCTAGGTCGGCATTCCTTATTTCAGCCTCCAATTCTAGAATTTTGTTACCTAAACTGTGTGCATTGACATACATCTTGTGTTTGCTAAGTCCCTGTGAGGCGTATCCTACCCGAGTCGGTGTGACTCCCAAAGAACTGTTTGCAATGTGGGTTCTTACCTTGGACATGGAAGCGGAGTTTCGACTCACCTCATCAGGATAATTCCTTTCTGCACTAATATGTGAATGGGTACCCTCCCCCGACTTACCTAGTTTAAAGCCCTGTGAAGCAGGCGGGCTAGTCGGTGTCCGAAGACGTTCTTACCCCTACTGGTCAGATGGAGTCCGTCTGGTCCCTGAAGTCCTTGTAGCGCTTCCCCATAGTTTAGGAATCCGAAGTTCATATCCCGGCACCATCCCTGTAGCCACTCGTTCGTCCTCAGGATACGTTCATCTCTGGCTCTTCCCTTGCCTCTAACTGGGAGGATCGATGAGAAAACCACCTGCGCTCCTGTCTGCTTCAGCCTCTCACCCAGTGCTCCAAAGTCTCTGGTGATGGTCTCCGGTGTGTTCCTGGTCGTGTCGTTGGTTCCTATGTGGACAAGAAGCATAGGAAAGTGGTCTCGGGGCGTGAGTAGTCTATCCAGACTGGCGGTGACATCTCGTATCCTGGCTCCAGGCAGACAGCAGACCTCCCTAGATTGCATATCCGGTCTGCAAATTGGTCCCTCGGTGCCCCTCAGCATACAGTACTCCCCCGAGTACATACAGTACTCCCCCGAAATTCATGGGGGTTCCGTTCCAGGAACCCCCGTGAACTTTGAAAAACCGCAAATGCTGTTTTTCGCTTGTCGGGAGGCAGGAGAGGGCAGCTGGAGCGCCGGTGGGTGAGGAAAATCACTCGCGGTTTGCTCTGACCGCCTGTTCCTGTAGTAAAGTTGGGCTGCACCAATCAGGAGCTGCTTTGACACGCAACTCCTGATTGGTGTAGCCCAACTTTACTAAGGAAGAGGCAGTCAGAGCAAACCGTGAATGAGTCCACAATTTGCAAACTGTGAATTTGCGGGGGGAACACTGTATTTCCAACATAAAGATTCTTTCTTTTGTGGCCAAAGGATTCAACTTTTTCTGGATGCAACCTACACCATACCGCTGAGACGGAAGGCCCTTTTTTAGTCTTGAAATCTCAACTTGTGGCGTTGGGTGGAATTTTTTATTTGAACTTTGTGTAGATAATTGGTTACTTTTGCAGGGAAGAATTATGTATTCTTTGAGTCATCTCAGTTGGAAAATTTTATTTCTCATAATGTTTTATTTCACTTCATATTCTTGCTTTTTGACAAGAAATTTGCAATAAGGGAGGTAAATTATAAAGTGGATGATTAAGAAAATAGTGCATCTATATAGGATTGTATGATCCTTTATTCCTTATATTTTTCTTTACAATATTGGCCCTGCTCCCTCTCACGATGTGGACTTTATTTAGTATATTTTCTTTAGATACAATTTTCTTATGTTACTATGATTCAGACGTTAAATACTTGAAAGGTATTAACGTAGAACATAATCTTTTCCAGAGAACATAATTTGAGGTTGAGGGGTGGTAGACCCAAGAGCAATGTAAGGAAATTCTTTTTTATGGAGAGGGTGGTGGATGCCTGGAATGCGCTTCCAAGAGAGGTGGTGGAGATGAAAATGGTGACAGAGTTCAAAAAAGCGTGGGATGAACACAGAGGATCTAGAATCAGAAAAGAATAGTAAATATTGAAGAACTAAGGCCAGTACTGGGCAGACTTACACGGTCTGTGTCTGTATATGGCTGTTTGGTGGAGGATGGGCTGGGGAGGGCTTCAATGGCTGGGAGGATGTAGATGGGCTGGAGTGAGCTTTGACGGAGACTTCAGTAGTTGGAACCTAAGCACAGTACCGAGCAGAGCTCTTTGGATTCTTGCCCAGAAATAGCTAAAAAAAAAAAAGACAAATTTTTAGATTGAATCAGGTTGGGCTGACTAGATGGACCATTTGGGTCTTTATCTGCCGTCATCTACTATGTTACTATGTATTTTCATTTTTAAGAACCAGGGATTTTTCTTGTGTTTTCCTTCTCTGCTTGTTCTGACTTTTTCCTAAATGTTATTTATTATCTTCAACCTTTTTTTTTTTTTCTATTCGCCTTCTTTTCCAAATTTGAAATACCAGGTGCTCTGGCTCCTAGATTTTTCTAGCTCTGTTTTTTAGATACATAATATGAGCTTTTAAAATTTCATGGGACTGCTTCAGCAGTTCTAAAGATCTGGTTAGACCTCATTTAGAATATTGTATACAATTCTGGAGACTGCATCTTCAAAAAAGATATAAACAGGATGGAGTCAGTTCAGAGGAAGGCTACTAAAATGTTTGGTCTTCATGATAAGCTGTATGGGGACAGACTTAAAGATCTCAATACTTTGGAGGAAATGCAGGAGAGAGGAAATATGATAGAGATGTTTAAATACCTATATGGCATAAATATGCATAAGGCGAATCTCTCATTTGAAAAGCTCTGGAATGAGAGAGCATAGGATGAAGTTAAGACATGATATGCTCAGGAGTAATTTAAGGAAATACCTTTTTTTACAGAAATGATGGTAGATGCATACAATGGTCTCCTGGTAGAGATGGTGGAGACAGACTGTGTCTGAATTCAAGAGAGCGTGGGACAGGCACATGGGATCTCTTAGGACGAGGAGGAGATTGTGGATGCTGCGGATGGGCAGACTGGATGGGCCATTTGGCCTTTATCTGCCATCGTGTTTCTATGTATTTATTTTGTACCTGGGGCAATGGAGGATTAAGTGACTTGTCCAGGGTCACAGGAGGCAGTGCTGGGATCAATCCCACAACCTCAGGATGCCGAGGGGTGGCCTAGTGCTAGAGCTGCTGCCTCAACTCAAAATGCCTATATATATGTGAACCCAGGGCAGGATTAACCAATAGGCCAAGTAGGCACGTGCCTAGGGCCCGAAATAGTCAGGGGGCCCCGATGAAGGAGGGCATCAACATTGTTTTTTCCAAACGGTGATGGGCCCCTCCAGCATCGATTGGCAATGCGGGCCCCCCCCCCCCCCCCCCGATTGGCAACATGGCCCCCCCCCATCGACAGAAAGTAAGACAAGCAAGCAACATGGGTAAGAAAGGCAACGGGAACTGTAATTGTGCAAGCGGTGCTGCTTGCCCAAAGCTTCCCTCTGACGCAGCTTCCTGTTTCCGCCTGGGCGCATGGTGGGGTGGGGCGGGGCAGGGGGGCCCAATGTGCTTGTGTGCCTAGGGGCCCTCGACGAATTAATCCTGCCCTGTGTGAACCGCTTTGAATGTGTAGCCACCTTTTTGGTATACAAGTCCTTCCCCCTTTATCTGCCTTCATATTTTTCTGTTTCTAATTTTATCACTTCAGATCTGTAGGCAAGCTTTCCAAATTTCAGTTTTAGTGTGCCATACAGCTTATATGAAATAAAATGTCACAGCTTTCCAAGAGAGTTTTTCTCTGAGACCATTATTGTTAAGCATTGTAATGAGACCTTAATGTTGACTAAAGGCTTACTAGCATCAGTCCCTAAAGCCAGCTATTGGCATGACAGAGTTGGCAGTTGCTCTTTTGTGAATCCCATCTCACGTCACAACACAGAGCCTTTTTGGCTCTGACATACAGGGATTCCCCTCTTCCTTCACACACCCTCTTCTCATTTAACTCTGTTCTTGAGCAAGTCAAATTGTCCACCTTGCACTGCTTTCTCCTTCTATCACAAGACTCCTACACAAATTCACTTGACTCCCATCCTTTTAAAATTTGAAATCGGGGGGGGGGGGGGGGGGGGGGGCGTGGCCGTGCAGAGCGCAGGGAAGACGCGGTTCTCCCCTTGATCTAGCCTCCCTGCACTATATTCGGCGACTATATTTCGCCCTGAGAGCTTCCTTCGGTTTTGTTGGGGCTTATGGACAGGTTTGTGCACAAAACCGGAGTGGAGATGGCAGCGAAAACAGGCAAAAAGGAGCGTGAGCGCCTGAAGTCGGGGCCTGGATCTGAAGGGAAAATGGCGGGCTCCGCGGATGCGGCGGATCTGGTGGGTGACGAATTAATTAGCCGCCTCACTGAAGCGGTTGTTACTGCCCTGGGCTCCCGTTTGGATGAAATGAATGCAAATCTGGCGACACTTTCCACCACAGTGGCTGATTTTAATGGTAGAGTGGCTGAGGTTGAGAACAGGGTCAGCTCAGCGGAGGACTCTATCATTGCAGTACAGGAGGAGCTGAACCAACTGCGTAGCAAAGTTCTCAGTTGTGAGGAAAAATTGGAGGACTAGGAGAACCGTTCTAGGCGGAACAATCTGCGTTTGGTGGGTATCCCTGAGACAATATCGGATGTGGAGCTGCTTCCTACCCTGGAAAAATGGATGGCATCTGAGTTGCTGGCTGCACATGGCTTGGGCCCCTTGAGAATAGAAAGAGCGCACCGGTTGGGCAGGAAACAGGAAGGTATGCCCAGGCCTCGTGTGGTGATTGTGCGTATTCTTAACTTTGCCCACAAAGATCTGATTTTCAAGAATTACCGCCAAAGAAAAGATCTGCAGTTCCAGAATCAGCGGATTCTGCTATTCCAGGATTACTCTGCACAGGTGGCTTCTCTCCGTCGGAGCTTCTCTTCAGTCTGCAAACAGCTCACCGAGCGCAAGCTGCGTTTTACGCTGCAGTTTCCCGCCAAGCTCCGGGTGCTCTATAATAATAATAATAATAACTTTATTTTTATATACCGCCAGCTATCTTGCGACTTCTAGGCGGTTTACAGTAAAAGAGATTGTGAATACAGTAAAAGAAAATGTAAATACAATAAAGAGAGGCTTTACGTACAATGAATTAAGGAGTTTAGCAGTGTACATCTCAATACAATAAATAATGGGCAGCCATTTATGTTTGACTCTAGTGATGCGGCTCGGGCCCAAGTTTTACAATGGTTTCCTGACCTGGCACTTGAAGGCTGTGCTTCTTTCCTGTGCCTTCTTCTATAGCCTCAGTGGAGGACCAAATGGAGCAAGGGTGGCCTTTCTGCAGGGACATGATGTCTATGCCACTTTGCATTTACACTTGTTATACCCAATTAATGAGGACAGTATTTTGTTCCGGTTTGAAGATGTTTTTATAGCACTTGTTTGGTTTGTTTGTGCTACTTGTTTTACTACGCTTTGACCTGTGTAGTTCTTTTCCTTTCTGCAGCACATCTGTCTGATGCCACTTTTCTAGCCCTTGTCTTTGATTCTTTTTTTCATCTTGGGGGCGGGGTTTCTGTGTGGGAGGCTGGAGGGGGGGGGGCTTGGGTTACATAGAGTCCCTCCATGAAGGAGTGGTGGTTTTCGGGGGATTGGGAGGGGGGAGTTGGGAGGGGAGGGGGATTTGGGGGAAGAGGGGAGGGGGTTCTGGATCAGTGTGGTGCTTGCTGGGTATAGTATGTGTGTTCTTTGGAAGTGTGGCTGCCGGGGGGAGGGCTGGGACCTCTGGCAGGAGATTTTGGTTTTTTGGGTGCGTTAGTATCGCTGGTTCTATTCACTGGATGTCACCTAAAAAGGGGGTGCGCTGTGTGACGTGGAATGTGTCTGGTATTAATTCCCCCATTAAGAGGACTAAGATTTTGCAATATTTAGCTAGGCATCAGGCTGATATTGTGGGCCTGCAAGAGACTAAGCTTACTAAGAAAGAACATGGTAAATTGCGACAGTCATGGGTGGGCCAATGTTATTCTGCCTCTGCTTCTAAGGCTAAGGCCGGAGTGGCCTTGCTCATACATAAATCTGTACCTTTTATTAAGTCCAGAGTTATCTCGGACCCGGAGGGGCATTATGTACTTGTGCAGGGCACTTTGTATCAACAACCTGTTATCCTGATGTCTGTGTATGCTCCTAATAGCTCTCAAAGATCCTTCTATAAAAAGCTTTTGGGGGTCTTGATGTCACTGACCCAGATCTCTGTGACCCAGACTTTTGCTGGGGGACTTTAATTCTATCTTGGATCCTGTATTGGATTCCACCAGGGGGTCCTCTGGTTCTTCCGGGAGGTCGGATAATGGGCTACAGGCTTGGCTGACTGCTTTAGATCTAGTGGATGTATGGAGAATATGTCATCCTGAGGAGAGGGATTTTACCCATACTTCTAAGGTGCATGATTCCTCCTCTAGAATAGACTATATTTTCCTATATGCTCCTCCTTCTATGCGGTCCATAAGGCTGAAATGGGAACTTTGGTCATCTCGGATCACACTATGGCATGGATGGATATTAGTGTGGGAAGAGGGCCCCCTGGTGGGGGAGGGCGTTGGTGTTTTCCAGTGGCGCTCTACTCGGATCCTGATTTCAAACAGTATCTGGAGCGGCAGTGGCGGGATTATGCAGAATTTAATGGGGTGCATGTGGGGGATGGGGTGCTTTTTTGGGAGACTGCTAAGGTGGTACTCCGAGGGACTGTGTTGGCTTATTGTGCCCACCAGAAGAAAATGAGGGCAGCTAAGATTATGCTCCTTGAACGTAAGGTGCGGGAGGCCAGAATTCTGGCCCTCCGCTTGCCTACTTTGGCCCATAAGAATGCTTTTCGGGTGGCACGGTCAGCGCTCCATGCCCTCCTACACGAGCAAGCCCAGAAATCTCTTTTTTATTATAAATATCGATTACATCGTTTCGGTAATAGGCCTGGCAGAATGCTGGCCCAACTGACTAAGGCGCGGCGGGGTTCTTCTTCCATTACCTCCCTTCGGGATTCTGGGGGGAGGCTGGTAACAGACCAGTCTCACCTTGAACAGCTATTTGTGCGCTTTTATAGCTCCTTGTATACAGCAGAGGTGGTGAACCAGGACGTTCAGATTCACGCTTATCTGGACACTTTGCCCCTGTCTCGGTTATCGGACACTGACAGCGCGAGCCTTACCTCTCCTATAATGAGGGAGGAGGTGTTGGGGGTTCTTAAACACTTGCCTTTGTGTAAATCGCCAGGTCCGGACGGGTTCAGTGGTGAATTCTACCGTCTTTTGCAGGGCTTTGTGGCTGACCCGTTGCGACTGTATTATGAGCAGACGGTGGATGGGGGTCATTTTCCTTCCAGTTCGAATCAGGCTTTGATCACGGTACTGCCTAAGCCGGGTAAAGACCCTCTTTCGGTGGAGTCATATCGGCCTATATCACTTATTAATGTTGATCTTAAAATTTTAGCGAGGATCTTAGCTAATCGGCTAGCGCCGCTTGTTCCCTCATTGGTGGGGGTAGACCAGGTGGATTTTGTGAAAGGTCAGCAGGCGGGCCATAATGTTCGGAAGCTCTTGATAGCTTTGGCTCATTGTGCATCTCGGAGATTACCTGCGTTGGCCATTAGTTTTGATTCCGAAAAGGCCTTTGATAGGGTCGAGTGGGCATTTCTTTTCCCACTCTTACAACGATATGGGGTGGATGGATTTTACCTGAGGGCTCTTCGTGCACTTTATTCCAACCCGGCGGCCGCTGTATTGTTTAATGGGGTTGCTTCTCCGGTTTTCCCATTGAAGAGGGGTACCCGGCAGGGTTGTCCCCTGTCACCTTTACTTTATATTCTATTTCTGGAACCCTTATTACTTCAGATACGTACGCATCCTCGAATATCAGGAGTGGAGATGAGAACTTCTTCCCTGCGTTGCATGGCCTTTGCGGATGATATTATGATGGTATTATCTGATCCGGTCACGAACCTTTCTTTCTTATTGGACTTGTTCCGGAGGTTTGGGGCCTTATCGGGTCTTAAACTTAATGTATCTAAATCGGAAGCATTGCCCATTAATATCGATATACCCTTTGTATGGTCTGATTTCCCCTTGAAAGAGGCTTCTCAACAGGTGAAATATCTAGGAACCTATATTCCTTCTTTGGTAGAGCGTCTTTATGAGCTCAATGTGAGGCCCTTGCTTCGTAAATCTGTTGAGAATCTTTGCCTATGGGGTGCGTTACCGGTATCCCTTGGGGGTCGCATATTTCTCTATAATATGATGATTGTTCCTAGATGGCTTTATTTGCTACAGACTCTGCCCCTCTGGATCCGTCACCGGGACTTGGAGGTGTTGTATCAAGCTCTGCGGGTTTTTCTGTGGAGGGGGCGGCGACCTCGTCTGCCCCTTCGTATCTTGATGTTACCTGAGGCGCAAGGGGGTTTTGGTTTATTGGATTTGCGTACGTATAATTTAGCATGTGGTCTGCGGCAGGTGCGGGATTGGTGCTTGGAGAGTTCCTCTTTTCTGACCTTTGCGGTGGAGAGGGATTTCTTGGCGCCGGTTTCTGGTTTATTTCTGCTGCATGCCCCCTCCATGCAGTTGACTTCGTCTCAGAGGCGGCATGTAGTCTGGTCCTATATGAGTACTATATGGAAAATGCTTTGTAAACATTTGAGTCTTAACTTTACTGTCTCTCCTATGTTGCCTCTATTGGGAAATCCGCATTTTAGTCCGGGTAGTGAATCCCGAGTTTTTCAGGTTTGGCATGATCATGGGATTCGTAGGGTGGGAGATGTCCTTTCTGAAAGAGGGACTCTCTTGTCATCTGTTGAGCTGGCGTCTTTATATGGGTTGGACAGTGTGGATGCCTTCAGCTATTTACAACTTCATCATTACAGCGGCAAGCGCTGAATCGGGTTGCCAGAGCAAAGGAGAAGAAGGCAGCGTGCTCTGGTAGCCTGACTGAGAGAGGGAGAGTCGGAGACACAGAGTTCTGCGCAGGGGAAGGAGGCAGGAAGAAGCACAGGACTCGGGGAAGCGGCGAGAGTACGCTCCGCCCACCCCCACCGCGTCAGAGGCAGCGTCGGACTCCCCCTTGATAGGGGGCGGAGCCAACGCGGCGAGCGCTGAATCGGGTTGCCAGAGCAAAGGAGAAGAAGGCAGCGTGCTCTGGTAGCCTGACTGAGAGAGGGAGAGTCGGAGACACAGAGTTCTGCGCAGGGGAAGGAGGCAGGAAGAAGCACAGGACTCGGGGAAGCGGCGAGAGTACGCTCCGCCCACCCCCACCGCGTCAGAGGCAGCGTCGGACTCCCCCTTGATAGGGGGCGGAGCCAACGCGGCAAGCGCTGAATCGGGTTGCCAGAGCAAAGGAGAAGAAGGCAGCGTGCTCTGGAAGCCTGACTGAGAGAGGGAGAGTCGGAGACACAGAGTTCTGCGCAGGGGAAGGAGGCAGGAAGAAGCACAGGACTCGGGGGAAGCGGCGAGAGTACGCTCCGCCCACCCCCACCGCGTCAGAGGCAGCGTCGGACTCCCCCTTGATAGGGGGCGGAGCCAACGCGGCAAGCGCTGAATCGGGTTGCCAGAGCAAAGGAGAAGAAGGCAGCGTGCTCTGGAAGCCTGACTGAGAGAGGGAGAGTCGGAGACACAGAGTTCTGCGCAGGGGAAGGAGGCAGGAAGAAGCACAGGACTCGGGGAAGCGGCGAGAGTACGCTCCGCCCACCCCCACCGCGTCAGAGGCAGCGTCGGACTCCCCCTTGATAGGGGGCGGAGCCAACGCGGCGAGCGCTGAATCGGGTTGCCAGAGCAAAAGAGAAGAAGGCAGCGTGCTCTGGTAGCCTGACTGAGAGAGGGAGAGTCGGAGACACAGAGTTCTGCGCAGGGGAAGGAGGCAGGAAGAAGCACAGGACTCGGGGAAGCGGCGAGAGTACGCTCCGCCCACCCCCACCGCTTCAGAGGCAGCATCGGACTCCCCCTTGATAGGGGGCGGAGCCAACAGCGCGCAGCCGTTCGGCGCGCGGCGAAGGCAAGCGGCAAAGGCGCTCGCCTTAGCGAGAGCGCCTTTGCGAAGGGCCTTTGAGAAGGGACAAGGCAACGGAGTAAGACAGAAGGGTAAAGAAGCGACAAGTACAGAAGGAAAGCACAGAAGGTAAGAAAGAGATAGACACAAAGGGCCAAGCCGTTCACACAAGTATAACAAGCAGGCAGAGGGAGAGAGTGAGAGAGAGGACACCAGCGGCTGGTAGAGAGAGAGAGGACTCCAGCAGCAGGTAGAGAGAGAGAGAGAGACACCAGCACAGAGCACCAACACAGAGAGAGAAGAGACAGAGAGGACACCACCAACAGGCAGTGAGCGAGAGGACACCAGAGATAGTTAGTGAAAGAAAGAGAGGGCACCAGCACAAAGAGAGAGTCAGGGAGGACACCAACAGCAGATAGGGAGAGAGAAAGGACACAAAGCGGGCACAAGTCACAAGTAATCTCAACTGATATCTTAAAGAAGGAACAACAATGGAAGCAGAAGGAAGCCAGAAGATGAGCTTTCCAGTGTTCTGCACAGACTGTCATATGTACGACTATCTCCCCTCGGGGAGACAGTCATATGTATGCAGTTGGTGTCAGGAACTGAAAAGCTTGAAGAAGGAGGTCAAGCGACTAGAGGACAAGATTCAGGAGCTAGAAGGATTTCACGCCACGGAGAGACACATTGAGGAGGAAGTCAGGGAACTCGAGAGATTCATTGAAGAGGCATACAGGACGAAGTGGAAGAGAACGAACTTCAGATGAAAGAAGAAGCTACAAGGATACCAACATGCAAGGGAGAGCAAGAAGAAGATTACCTCAAGGATGACACCCACAGAGGACTATCGCAAGAGGGGGAGATTTTGGCTAGTCGAGGCCCAAAAGAAGAAAGAGTGAAGTACATTGAGGACCTGAGACCGAAGCGAAAATTGAAGAGAGGAAAGTCAGCGATCCTAGTGGGAGACTCGATCCTTAGGCATGTGGACAGCCACATAGCAGGAGGGAGAGAGGACCGACTGGTGACCTGCCTTCCGGGAGCAAGAACCAAGGACATCGTGGACAAAATTGAAATGATCCTGGAAGGGGCGGAGACAGAAGAGACCGCTGTAGTGATCCACATCGGGACGAACGATGTCAGCAGGAGAGACTACAAAAGAAGCACACTGTTAGAACAATTCAAGATTCTGGGAAGGAAGCTGAAGATGAGGGCCCAGAAGATAGTGTTCTCAGAGATCCTACCAGTTCCGAGGGCAGATGTGAAAAGGCAGGAGGAACTACAATCAATAAATACGTGGATGAGGAGATGGTGTGAGGAAGAAGGATTCCACTTCGTGAGGAACTGGACGGCGTTCTGGGGCAAGAGCAAGCTCTACAGGAAAGATGGACTGCACCTGAGCGCAGCAGGAACTAGACTCCTAGCAAACAACGTCAAGAGAGGAATAGAACAGGCTTTAAACTAAGAAGAAGGGGAAAGCCGACAGTTGACAAAGGGTCGACGATTCGGAAGACGGTATCCTGTGAAGATACCGAGGGGAAAAATGGTTGGGAAGGAACAAGGGACAAACTGCAGGAGTCGACTAACCCAGAAGAAGTGGTTACAATGTCTGCAGCAAAAGAGAAGAAAATATGGACCGAAGCACAGGGAAAAGAAAGGAGGACAGCAAAATACCAGGATCTAAAGTGCATATATGCTAATGCAAGGAGCCTAAGAAACAAAATGGGGGAACTAGAAGCCTTGGCCAACGCAGAAGACATCGACATCATTGGAATCTCTGAAACATGGTGGAATGAGGAAAGCAAATGGGATACAGCACTACCTGGATACAAGCTCTATCGCCAGGACAGAACAGGACAAAAAGGAGGTGGAATAGCCCTATACATAAAAGAAGGCATACAATCCACACAAATGGACACAGCAGAGACGGCCAGCAAGCCGGAATCTCTATGGGTTAAAATACCGGGAAGGAAAGGGCCTGAAATAAAGATGGGCCTATTTTATCGCCCACCGGGGCAAACCAGAGATATCGATGAGGAAATGGAAGCCGAGATGAAGCGTGAATGCAAAAGCGGCAACACGGTTATTATGGGAGACTTCAACTACCCTGGGATAGACTGGAGGCTTGGAAGCTCGAAATGCACTAGGGAGACAAAATTCCTGGAAGCTACACAGGATTGTTTCATGGAACAGCTTGTTAGAGAACCGACGAGAGGAAATGCCACTCTGGATCTAATCCTAAATGGGTTAAGGGGAACTGCAAAGGAAGTAGAAGTAGTGGGACCGTTGGGAAACAGCGATCATAATATGATCAAGTTCAAGGTTGAGGTAGGAGTGTCAAAGGGCAAGAGATCCATTGCGACAACTTTTAACTTCAGGAAAGGAAACTACGAAGCAATGAGGGAATTGGTAAGGAAGAAACTTAGGAACACTTCCAAAACATGGCTAACGGTAAATCATGCCTGGTCCTTCTTCAGGGACATGGTGAGCGAGGCACAAAATCTGTATATCCCCAGATTCAGGAAGGGGTGTAAAAAGAATCGAACAAAAGACCCGGCGTGGATAACCAAAACAGTGAAGGAAGCGATAGGCAATAAGAAAAAATCATTCAAGAAATGGAAAAAGGACAAAACTGAGGGGAACTGGAAAGAGCACAAGAAGCATCAAAAAGAATGTCACCGTGAGGTTCGGAAAGCCAAAAGAGAGTATGAAGAGAGGCTAGCCAGGGAAGCAAGAAATTTCAAACCATTCTTCAGATATGTTAAAGGGAAGCAGCCGGCTAGAGAGGAAGTGTGACCGCTGGACGACGGAGACAGGAAGGGAGTGGTGAAGGAGGAGAAGGTAGTGGCAGAAAGGCTTAACATGTTCTTCTCGTCTGTATTTACAAACGAAAACACGTCCAACATACCGGAACCTGAGCAATTCTTCAACGGAAGTCAGGCAGAAAAATTAACATCCATAGAAGTGAGCCTTGAGGACGTTCGTAGGCAGATAGAAAAACTAAAAACTGACAAATCCCCGGGTCCGGATGGCATACATCCAAGGGTTCTGAAGGAATTAAAGGAGGAGATAGCGGAACTACTGCAGCAAATTTGCAACTTATCCCTGAAAACAGGCGAGATCCCGGAAGATTGGAAGATAACCAACGTTACGCCCATCTTTAAAAAGGGATCAAGAGGTGACCCGGGAAACTAAAGGCCGGTGAGCCTGACTTCGGTTCCGGGGAAAATGGCAGAAGCACTGATAAAAGAAAACATCGATCAACATTTTGAAAAAAATGAACTTCTGATAACCAGCCAGCATGGTTTCTGCAAGGGAAGATCGTGCCTAACGAACTTATTGCACTTCTTCGAAGGGATCAACAAACGGATGGACAAAGGAGACCCCATAGACATCATATATCTAGATTTCCAAAAAGCCTTTGACAAGGTGCCCCATGAACGTCTACTCCGGAAACTGAAGAACCATGGGGTGGAAGGAGACGTACAAAGATGGATCAGAAACTGGTTGGAGGGTAGAAAACAAAGGGTAGGATTGAAGGGTCACTACTCCGACTGGAGGAGGGTCATGAGTGGTGTCCCGCAGGGCTCGGTGCTCGGGCCGCTGCTATTTAATATCTTCATAAATGATCTAGAAACAGGAACGAAGTGCGAGATAATAAAATTTGCGGACGACACCAAACTATTTAATGGAGCTCGGACTACAGAGGACTGCGAAAAGTTGCAAAGGGACTTGAACAAATTAGAAGAATGGGCGGCGAAATGGCAGATGAAGTTCAACATTGAAAAATGTAAAGTATTACATGTGGGGAGCAGAAACTCGAGGTACAACTATACAATGGGAGGGATGTTATTGAATAAGAGTACCCAGGAAAGGGACTTGGGGGTAATGGTGGACATGACAATGAAGCCGTCGGCACAGTGTGCAGCGGCCGCTAAGAGAGCGAATAGAATGCTTGGTATAATCAAAAAGGGTATTACAGCCAGAACGAAAGAAGTTATCCTGCCGTTGTATCGGGCGTTGGTGCGCCTGCATTTGGAGTACTGCGTCCAATATTGGTCGCCGTATCTTAAGAAGGATATGGCATTAGTCGAGAGGGTTCAAAGGAGAGCAACACGTCTGATAATAGGTATGGAAAACCTGTCATACTCTGAGAGATTGGAGAAGCTGGGTCTCTTTTCCCTGGAGAAGAGGAGACTTAGAGGGGATATGATAGAGACTTACAAGATCATGAAGGGCATAGAGAGAGTAGAGAGGGACAGATTCTTTGAACTTTCGAAAAATAAGAGAACAAGAGGGCATTCGGAAAAGTTGAAAGGGGACAGATTCAAAACAAATGCTAGGAAGTTCTTCTTTACCCAACGTGTGGTGGACACCTGGAATGCGCTTCCAGAGGACGTTATAAGGCAGAGTACGGTACTGGGGTTCAAGAAAGGATTGGACAAATTCCTACTGGAAATGGGGATAGAGGGGTATAGATAGAAGATTACTGCACAGGTCCTGGACCTGTTGGGCCGCCGCGTGAGCGGACTGCTGGGCGCGATGGACCTCGGGTCTGACCCAGCGGAGGCATTTCTTATGTTCTTACATTTGGAGTCTTGCTCGGGATCCCTTAAGTGTTTCGGTGGCAAGGAGTTTAGGTCAGAGTTTGGCGGTGTGGGAGGACTCGGTTCCGCGTCTCCGTCTCTTTGTCAGTGCCTTGCAGTCTTCTTTGTCTAATGCACGGGCTGATATACTGGCTGGGGCGTGGAGCGCTGATTTGGGCTGTACTATTCTACCCACTCTGATTTCTCACTGTTTTGTTTTCTTGCGTTTCCTCTCTCAGAACATGCTTCATAGAGAGCAGGAATATAAATTTTTGCATAGAATGTTTATTTCCCCGCAGAGAGCTCATCGTGCTGGTTTTGCGGCACATGCTTGCTGTCCCAAGTGTTCCTTGAGCCCTGCTACTCTGGGGCACATGTTTTGGGCGTGTCCGTTGATCCAGCCTTTTTGGCTGGAGGTGTGGGCTTTCCTGTCCTCCATTTGTGTTTCGTTGCCTGCATGCACCCCTGCTTCTGCCCTTTTTTACAATACTGAGGCTCTTCCACTTTGCTCGGTAGCACAGAGGTTGTTGATCTCTAAGGCTCTCCTATTGGCTAAGAGGATCATTTTGTTCTTTTGGCGGTCACAACAAGCCCCGTCCTTATCCCAGTGGCATGGGTCACTTTTTGATTTAGCTCTGCTGGAACGCAGAGCAGCAGGGACACAGGTTGAGAGCCTTTGGATCAAATTTCAAGATATTTGGGAGGGGTACTGGCTGACTTTTCCGCATGGGGAGCGGAGCCTATTGTTGAATTGCTGACGTGTCCGTTAAGCTCTCCTTCAGGGACCTGGAGGTTCACCTCCCCTTAGTGGGGTTTGCTCTTGTGGGACTGGGTCTGTTTCTGTCTCCTCTTATACTGAGTTTTTCTTTATGGTTCTGTTTTTAACTGTTATTAACCACACTGGTCTGGGGGTGGGGTGGGTTGGGGAATTGGGATTTTTCGCCTTTGCCTTTGTTTTATGCCTCTGGTGCTGGTGGGGGATGGGTGGGGAGGGTAATTGTAAAATCCTCTATTGGGCATGTACCATCTGTATTTTGTGTCTGCTGTCTGCTTCATGTGGACGGGCGGGTGCCATTATTTAGCAGATATGTTTATGTAATATTGCTCTTTTTCTTGTACTTGTGTGATGTTGGTTTTGCTCAATAAAGAAATATTATAATAAAAACAAAAAAAACTTGAAATCGAACGTGGTCTCTCCATTTCTAAAGAGCACCTTCTTCTGAACTTCATAACATTTTTAAATATACCTTACAATAATGGTCATTAATTGGTGATTAGCATCCAATTATTAGCTGACTAGTCTTTAAGCCCGTTATATTAACGGGTGCTAGAATATATGTCTGTCTGTCTGTCTTTCTTTATTTCTGTCTCTCTCCTGCCCCTGTCTCTTTCTTCCTTTTTTTATCTCTCTCCCTCCCACTGTCTGTCTTTCTTTCTGTCTGTCTCTCTCCCTGGCCCCCTTTGTCTGTCTGTGTTTCTTTCTTTCTGTCTTTCTCCCTGCCTTTTTGTGTGTGTGTCTGTCTTTCATTCTCGTGCGCTGCCTGCCTATCTTTCTGTCTCTCTCCATGGCCCCCTTATGTCTCCCCCCCAAAGCAAACCAAGATTGCTCCCTGGCCCCCTTCCCCCCCTCCCCCACTTCCCTGTGCAGCAACAGCAGCATTCCCCCCCTTCTCTGTGTAGCAGCAACAGCATTCCCCCCTTCCGTGTGCAGCAGTATTCCCCCCCCTCCCTGTACAGCAGCAGCATTCCCCCACACTTCCCTGTACAGCAGCAGCATTCCCTCCTCTGTGTAGCAGCAACAGCATTCCCCCCCTTTCCCTGTGTAGCAGCAGCATTCCCCCCCCACACACATACTTTCGAGTTGCCATAAATTTGGTAAAATTAGACTTTGGCATGAGGGGGAGGGAAAGATTAGAGGTGAGACTGATCAGAGCATCAACTCCATGTTACCATTACTGATGTCACTTCCTCTGTAGCTTTATTGTCTGTGGAGATCAGTTGGTTAGCCTCTGTGTCTTCTCTCCACTGCGGCCAACCCTAGCGGAAACAGGAAGTTGTGAGAGGGCAGGCCGCATTGGAGAGAAGACGGTGAGGCCAGTGGAAGCACAGCGCAGTACTTTTCGGTTAAACGCTATGAGCAGGCGAGAGGGAGGAGGGGGAAAAATTGGCATCGAGCATGACAGGTGCCGGATCCGGATAACAAAATTCATTTTTAAATTCAAAGCTGATGCTGCGGCTCCTCTCTCGATCCCCGCCTGGTGCGGTTCGAGAGAGTAGCCGCGGCGGCGGCTTTGAGCTCTGAATCAGCATTGGTATCGAACATGACAGGTGACTCAGCCCCAGATGCGCACCTTTGGAGAGCCGGGTGAGGAAGTCCGCCGTAGCCTCGCGCCTCCCCCCCCCCCCCCCCCCCGGGAGTACAAAAGGAAAGGATGACAAAGTTTATTTTTAAATTCAAAGCCGACACTTCGGCTCCTCTCTTGATCCCCGCCTGGTGTGGTTCGAGAGAGTAGCCGCGGTGGCGGCTTTGCAGGTAATTTCAAGTGTTCAAGCCCGATGCGTGGTAAGCGCGCATGCGCACTCTTGTGGCCACATCCCGACAGATCAGATCTCAGGGAACACGGCTTAAGAGTGCTCATGCACGCTTAACATATTATTATTATAGATGGCTCATTAAGCAATTAAGTTGCATATACAGAATGACACGGGGACAAATTTTTCCCTGTCCCTGCCAGAACTCGTTTTTCCGTCCCCACAAGTTCTTTTTGTGTCCCTGCCCCATTCCTGCAAGCTCTGTCCTCATCTGCACAAGCCTCCAACACTTTAAAATCATGTGTTTGAGGCTTGTGCAGTTAAGACATGCCCACATTTATGCACCATATATAGAATCTGTGGGTTCATGTCAAGCAAGATAAGTATTGTTAAAGCATTGAAGTTTTCTGACATCTCGTAACACTATATTTGCAGATTTACTAGCCGTGTGCTATGATTGAACCAGTGTTGCTGGTAGTCTTGACAAGTATTGAGGCATAAAATTCTGAGATTTTATTCACATTTTTCATCATGATACTTGAGGAGTTAATATAGTTTGAATTATTAAATGCTTATAATTAGGTCCCTGTATTTTGGTAAGATCATTCATCTTTGAACAGTCAAAGTACAACAGATTAATCTATTTTGACTCGACAGTACAGCTCAGATGCTCAGAGTTTTCTCTCAGGCTACCTACCTGCACTGCTAAGAACATAAGAATAGCCTTACTGGGTCAGAACAATGGTCCATCAAGCCCAGTAGCCCATTCTCACGGTGGCCAATCCAGGTCACTAGTACCTGGTCAAAACCCAAGGAGTAGCAACATTCCAGCATCTCAAAGAATAGCAAGATTCCGGAACCCCAATGAGAGCAACATTCCAGAGCTGAGATTGTGATGTCATAATGCCTCAGAGCCAACCTCAGCAGTGATGTTACAATGGCTTAATTGTCCTATACTTGGCTCATGTAAGAACATAAGAATAGCCTAATTGGGTCAGACCAATAATCCATCAAGCCCAGTAGCCCATTCTCACGGTGGCCAATCCAGGTCACTAGTACCTGGCCAAAACCCAGAGTAGCAACATTCCATGCTACCGATCCAGGGCAAGCAGAGGCTTCCCCCATGTCTTAATAACAGACTATGGACTTTTCCTCCAGGAATTTGTCCAAACCTTTCTTAAAACCAGCTACGCTATCCGCTTTTACCACAACCTCTCTTATAGTTACTGTCGTTTAAACCAGTGACACCTGAAGAAGGCGTCTATATACACCGAAACTAGGATCCTGGTTGGGACCATATTCTTTTATTAATAAAGGCTTTGTTTGGGGTTGAAAGGATGTCTCCCTTGCTTTTCTGCTGTACTGTTGCTATTCTAAGGCGAGGCTTTCTCTGTTTGCTCCATTTTGACTCGAGCATTGATGAACAACTATCAGGTGCTTATCCTGGTATGTTTGTAGAACTCAGTCTCTGGCAATATTGAAATCTAGGCTAAAAGCTTTCTTTTTTGAGACTGCTTTTAACTCCTAATTCCCACTCAGTTGTAAATTACCCACGCCTGTTTTATCATTCCCGCCACAGCCATCAAACTACTATATAAAGCTAAAAAATACGACCATGTCACTCTTCTCCGTGAAGTGCACTGGTTACCTGTCTCACATCACTCCACATACAAAATTCTTCTGCTCGTCTTCAAAATAAAACTTAACACGCTCTCCAGCATTCCTCGATAAACACGTCATTCCATACTAGAAACATAGAAATTGACGGTAGAAAAGGGCTATAGCCCATCGAGTCTGCCCATACCAGTGACCCACTCCCTGATTCTTACTCTCCTAGAGATCCCACATGAATATCCCATTTCCTCTTGAAATCTAACACGCTGCTGGCCTCAATCACCCGCTGAGGCAGCTCGTTCCAATGATCGACCACCCTTTCGGTGAAGAAGTACTTCCTAGCATCACCCTGAAATTTCCCTCCTCTGATTTTCAGCGAGTGTCCTCTGGTTACCGAGGGCCCCGTAAGACTGAAGATATCATCTTTCACCACTATACGCCCAGTAATATACTTGAAGGTTTCAATCATGTCTCCTCTCTGTCTTCGCTCCTCCAATGAGTACAATTAGGGCCAGAACTGACTAACTGTTCCAACAATTAAAGAACTTTTTTACACGAGAAATACAATTTTTTCCATAAGAACATAAGAATGGCCGCTGCCGGGTCAGACCAGTGGCCCATCGTGCCCAGCAGTCCCCTCATGCGGCAGCCCTCTGGTCAAAGACCAGCGCCCTAACTGAGACTATCCCTACCTGCGAACGTTCTGGTTCAGCAGGAACTTGTCTAACTTGGTCTTGAATCCCTGGAGGGTGTTTTCCCCTATGGCAGACTCCGGAAGAGCGTTCCAGTTTTCTACCACTCTCTGCCTCTGGAATGCCATGCCTTCTTATCTTCGCCACGAAAATTCTCTCGGTAAATTCAAAACCAAACTCAAAACCTTTTTATTCGAAGACGCATTCCCCAATACAAGAGAGTAACCGCTCCTCAACTGCAGCATCGTTTTATTATAAAGACCTGCTTCTATGAAGGGACCCCCATTCCATGCTGTTTTTCCCCCTCCCCTCGTATCCTTCTTTACTTTTACTTCTATGATGTAATTATCAACTTTCCTCACCCCTTGCTCCTTTCATTCCCAGTTATGTCCATGTCTTTGTCCTCATTTTGTTAAAATTTTTGTCCCATACATTTATTTTAATATTTTAACCATTGTAAACCAGTTAGATACATGTAGGTGTAAATAAACTTAAGAAATTCCCTAACCCTTATTTATCCTGTTTGTTTTAATTAGATTGTAAGCTCTATTGAGCAGGGATTGTCTCTGACATGTTTAATGTACAGCGCTGCATACGTCTATCAGCGCTATAGAAATAAGTAGAAGTAGAGTCTATAGGTTGGGCCTTTTATGTTTTTAAAATGTTTAGTTTATTATTTAGTTTAATGTTTTGCCTTTCTTTCAGCTTGCCTCCATGTAGCCTGTGTGGTCCAGCAGAAGGATGCAAGGCAGTGGTTTGCTGAGCTCTCTGTTGACATGGAGAAGGTAATTTGTTCATTGGGGGCACAGAACGCCAAACCAAGTGTTCTTTAGACATGACAGATCAAATGACTTTCTCAATTAGAACTGCAGGTTGGTTTGTTTTTTTATAAGTGCCCCTAGCCACTATTTATTTACTTATTTATATATATATATATATATATATATATATATATATATATATATATATATATATATATATATATCCTGTCCTCCCCAAAGAGTTCAGAATGGGTTAACAGTTTACATTCACAGTGTTACAATATAGGGTTTACCTACAGTGTGTTGCAGTATATCTTCATATAGGATTGCTTTCTGATGCTGGTGAAGGATTGAGGAAGTGACTAGGCCAAAAGGTAGGTTTTTACAGCTTTTCTAAAGTTAAGAAGTCCTTTAAGGGCTCTGATATGAGGAGATAGGCTATTCCAGAGGTTTGGTAAGAAATGGGAATAGGATTGTTTCCAGGCTGTATGGAGTTGGAGAGTGTGTCCTGATGGTGTATGTAGGCGTATTTCATCTTGGGAGCGTAGCGTTCTCTTTGGGGTGTAGAGAGGAAGTTTGTCTGAGAAGTAGTTGGGTGACATGTTGTAGAGGAATTTATATGCCAGCACTAGGCCTTTGAAAATGCAGCGTTTGGTTATGGGCAGCCAGTGGGCTGATATCCATGATAAGCCGATTCATGGGCTTGTAGGTTTTTCAGTAATCTTATTGCTTCATTTTGAACCTGCTGTAGTCATGTGATGGTGGTTGCTGTAAGACCGTTGAATGAAGCGTTGCAGTAATCTAGGCTTCCGCACAAATCATAGCACAGAAACCGTCTTAGCTTCTCTGACTAATTACCTCTTCCACTTATTTTCACTGGGAAAACGCCCTGATACTCCAGTTCGACCTGAGCAGTGCCTTTGACCTGGTTGACCATGACATTTTACTCAGATGCCTCGACTCCATTGGCATCACCAGACAAGTACTAAGCTGGTTCACAGGCTTCTTAAAAAAACACACTTACCAGGTTCACTGTAACGGAACCTTCTCCCAATCCTGGCACAATCCCTGCGGAGTTCCTCAGGGCTCCCCTCTATCCCCCTCTCTATTCAACGTCTACATGGCTTCGTTGGGTCATATGTTATCTGACCTAAAACTGAAATTGTATATATACGCAGATGACATCACTATTATCATTCCCATAACTTCTCTTACACAAGAGACTGAACAATTCACCTCTTCCGTCTTCACCAAGATAGAACAATGGACCACATTATTCAAATTAAAACTAAACCCAGAAAAAAACAAAATTTTCCTGGCTAGTCCCACCAACAAGCTAACAAATACCTCCTTGAAATTAACGGGTTAGACTACCCAATTAACCCCACTATCAAAATCCTTGGAGTCATCCTAGACTGATGCCTGACTTTCGAAGTCCATACTAATGCACTGGTTAAAAAATGTAAAGAGGGGATAATAGAGCCCCCTGTAGTACTCCATATTTGATTTGTTTTAGTCTCAGTCTCCCAGTGAAAAGTATCGGTCCATCTTTTTGAGTATTTTCCCCAGAAACTTCAATCTTTTCTATCCACATGCCTGAACCAGACCAGTTTTTTTCTTTCCTCCCTCCTCCTCCTCCACAGTCTCTGCTAGCTTTTCCTAACCTTTTATTCCTTCCCTTGATTGTATTTGTCCTAGCATTTTCTTCTTTTGAGGTTTCAGTTCAGTCAGCTTCTTTCAACGGCATCATAAACTTTCGTTTATAGCCGCCCCCTGGGTTTTCTCCTGTATTTTATTTTCATAATCTTGCACAGCCTAGCTGTTGCAAAGACAGTGGGTGGCCAGGAGCCAAAAGCTACTTTTCCCTCCAGAACCCAGTGCCACTATAACTGGCAACTGGTTTTCTTCGAAGATACCTCCGACAAATACCTTTATAATAGCTTATAACAACTCACAGACCTCAGCGGTGTTGCTGCGTGAAAATCAAGTTTTAACACACGCAGTTTTTACACACCAAACTCGTTATCGGTCTAAAAATTTTTGAAAGTGCTTGTAATGCAATCTCTCTCTATATAAATACATCTTATAGGTATAAATACTCATCTTAATGTGCAAAAATGTGGCTTGGGGGTGCATATTCTGACATAGGACTATGATTTGCCACCAGGTTGTATGAAGGAATCCCCCTAAATTATACCTATAAAATCTATAATAATAAAACGCTAAGCGCGCATGCGCACTCACACCGCGTGTTCCCTGATCCCTGTTGTGTCAGGATGTGCCAAGGCGAGAGTGCGCATGCACGCTCCGCGAGGGGAGGAGGGAGAGGGCTGGGGCTGTCCCGCTGGCAGCATGGCCCCGATCCCCTGTGCCCGCTCACCGCCCCACTGCCGAGCTCCAAAGCGAAGAAGCCGCGGTCCGGCCCAGCCCGCTGAGAGGGAGAGCGGCGCTGGCACCGGGGAGGGAGGTGGGACACAGACGAGGGCTTCAAGCTAAGTACTCCCAACCACAGACCTCCCAAGCTCCGCCCTAAACCCACCCAAGCTGTGCCCCAGATCCTACCCCCTTTACTAATTATAATGCAATTTTTTTCCTTTCATTTTTCATATACACACAGGAGATATAAATTCTCAAAACTGACGCATTTCAATCACTAAATTGAAAATAAAATCATTTTTCTTACCTTTGTTGTCTGGTGATTTAATTAGTTCCTGGTTGGACTTCCTTCTGACTGTGCATCTAACGTTTCTTTCACAATCTAGCCCCATCCCCTTTGGGTCCAGGTCTCTATCTCTCTTTTCCCTCTGCTTACCCTCCCCAGATCCAGTGTCAGTTCTCCTTTGTACCTACCACCACCTTTGTTTCAGGTCTCCCTCTCTTTCCCTCCTCTGTTATGATCTTCCATCTATCTGTTCTTCCTCAGGGTCTCTCTCACTCTGTCTGCACCTCCCATAGTCCAGCATCTGCCTCCTGTCTTTCTTCTGCTTGCAACCCCCCGCCCCTCCAGCATTTGTTCTCCTTTCTTCCAGGTCTTTCTCTGCTTCTCTCTTTCTCCTTCCTTCCTCCCTCCCTGGTCCAGAATCTTTTCATCTCTCTGCAGTCTCTCTCTCTCTTCCCTCTATACACCCCCAAGTCCAACATCTGCCCCCTCTCTTCTGCCTCCCCTTTGTTTCAGGTTTCTCCCTCTCTCTATCTTCCTTCTGCTAACATTTTGAGTCCTCCTACCTTTGATCCAGGTCTTTGTCTCTCTCACACTCTGTCTTACCCCTCCCCAGGGCCTGACATCTCTCTCTCCTCGGTTCAGGGTGTTCCCCTCTCTACCTCTAGTCCAGCATCTGCCCTGCCTTTTCCTGTCTTCAAGTCTATTTTTCCGCCCCTCCTCAAGGACCTTTTCTGTCTCTCTCTCTCTCTCTCTGCCTGCCTCTCCTCAAGGTCCTTTTTTGTCTCTCTCCCTCTCTTCCCCCCCCCCCACCCCCGGTGTCCAGATCCAGCGTCCCACCGGGGCCCTCACGATGGGTGGGGCCTTACCTCTGCTGCTTCCCGCACCCAGTGAGAGAGGTCATTCCGCAGTCCACCGCTAAGCTAATTATGGCAGCCTGCAGAGCGAATCTAGCAGGCTGCCGTTGGCTTCTGAACCACATTCCCTCTGCTGCGATCCCGCCCCTCCTCTGACATCAGGGGCGGGTCCGCGGCAGAAGGAACGTGTGCGGAGATTGACAGCAGCCTGCTAGGTTTGCTCTGCAGGCTTCTGTAATTAGCTTGATGGTACTCGAAAGCGGCAGTGGCAGCGCTTTTAAAGGTGAGACTAGAAGGGAAGAGCAGGAGAGCCGGGCCGCATTGAGAGCCGTTTTAGCCTGGGGGCCATTTGTTGTGCAGGGCTGTTTTGAGGTATTATAATACAATACATAATACATGAGCTTGTGTAAAGGTGTTATAATATAGAGTTAGCATTTTTTAATGTTTTTTACTACAGACATATTTATACCATAATCAGTCATTCTACATATATACATGCCTTTATACCATTTATACACTCATACATTTATGCAATCTTCCTACTTATATACACATATAGTATCATGTACATATAATACAATTAGTATGTACTTTGATTTTTATTTATTCCTTTTTTTTCAAGTTTTTATTTTTATTTTGTACATTCTTTTACAAATACAGCATTATAAATCATTATAATTTCCATAGTATAAACCTAACAAATCGACTGACAGACCTTCCATGTTACTACGCGGCATCCACTATGCAGGCAAACTGGGAAAATCCCTTCTCTTCAATATCACAGGTCTTTGGAACGACCTCACCTCCCCGTTGCGGAACCTGAGCTCCCTTCAGTTATTCCGCAAACAACTGAAAACCTGGCTTTTCAGCAAATTGTAACTCTATCCTTCCCCCCTTTCTCTCCCCCCTTCTACACATAAGTTCATGTAATCCTTTTTCTTCTTCTCTACCCACTATTTTAAGTTCTTGTAAACCGTGTCGAGCTCCATTCTCATGGAGATGATGCGGTAAATAAACTTAAGGTTTAGATTAGATTAGATTAGATGTGATTTTTATTTATGTTGTTGAGAAACCAAAAAGAGACTATTGGTTGTGCTTTAACTTTGTTCTATTGTATTGCTAGAGAACAAAATATAGTTTGACGTCATAGGATATTTTAATTAATACTAAATCATCATGCTGACCTTACCAGCTCTCATTTTCATCTAAAATAAGATGTAATTTTTAACAAAAGAGGCAATGTTAATAAATGTTAATAAGCCTCCAAATTATGTTGCCTTTTTTTGTGCATTTTTTAGTAGTTCTTTAAACTTCTTTATGAGAACTAGGACAGAACAAATCTGAACTTGATTTCAACCATGGGTTTGTTTGTTTTTTTTCCATGAGATTTTGGAGATAATCCGGGTGATTCTGAAACTGTACGAACAATGGAAAAATTTTGACGAAAGAAAAGAAATGGCTGCTATCCTCAGCAAAATGCCAAAGCCCAAACCTCCTCCAAATAGGTATGTTGTTCTTGAGGCTTGCGCTCCGTTGTTTTGTCTTTGACTTGCTGATCATCTATGTGAGGGGGCCAGTGGAAGGCACATGAGGGGGTGGGTTTGGACTGTTGATGCATGCAACTCGGGGCACCTTCAAACTATGTGCAAATAGCATTAAGAACTGGGATTCAGGAGGAGCTTTGGCACTTGGCTGTCTGTTAAACACTTAGTGTGGAAATGCATTTGTAAACGCCTAAAAATGACAGTGCAGGCCTGTGGGTTTCAACCTGTTGGCCATATACCCATGATGCTCATGCCCGGCTACCAGGATTCTGGCAAGGGGAAGTCTAGAAAGGAGGAATCTTTGTGGGGGAAGGTACAAAAAAATTGGTTCTGTTTCCCTTACCACTGATGGGCCACATTCTCAAACTGTTGCTTCCCTGCTTATTTTTTCTTTCAATTTTTCTAGTGAATTTAGTGTTCGTGAAAGGTACCCGATTGACAGCACTGGAAACTGAAGCCAACATTTATCCACAGAACAGGTACAGCCTGGGCAGCGGCAGTGCAAGCTTCCTCCCCCTACACACTGCCCCGCCAATGTGCCTCAACCCTGTTCAGTTTCCATATCCGTTCAGTTGTTGGCCTCTCTTCTGGGACTGCCAGGCAAAATGCCGTTTAGTACCTACTGTGGTGGTGGTGGTTTTAATGCCATGAACAATAGGAATGAGGCCACCCATTGACTCTTAGAGGGAAGTGACCAGGGCTCACTGTAAACCTGAGCAGAACTGACAGCAATTAAGTAGGGAATGTTTTCCATGAGGCTGTGTCAATTAACATTTATAAAACAAAATGTTTCCTAGGTTTTTACACCTTCCCTGTGAGTCTGGAAATTGCAGGGACCTCAGATTTTCCCTGTCGCTGCCAGTCATTGCCTCCTGCAAAACAATAGTCATTGCCACAGCATTCTAAGCTACGTGCATTTCTGTTCAGCAATTGCAATATATTGCATCAAAAGTACAGTGATTTTAGAAATAGATTGATGCCGTACCTTCATTACTGAAAATCTAGACCTCGCCCATCGATTTTTAGGGAGATGGCGTCCAGCTGGGAATATTTAGCATGAAAAAAAGTGCTTCAGAATGCTGATATATTATCAATAATCACTAGCACATCTGAATACAGAGCATACAATTTGTTACTCCACTCTCCATCTCCTATGCTGTCAGGGAGCCAAAGGGGCCTCATTATTTGACTAGATGTTAAATTGTTTAGACCATGAAATCCCTTTGTTTTATTTAGCATCTGGTACTTACATGGTTGGATGTATACTGTCTGCAGTGGTGTTTCCCCTTCTGTTTTGCGTTTTAGGTACTAAATGTTAAAAGTAAAGCTTGTTTGAATGTTCCAGTTTTTTAAGCTGGGCTAATGTTTTATTGGTGTAACAGGATAACACAGAATAAAAATTAGAGCTTTGGTTTCTGATTGGTGTCTGATATATACCACATGGCTCCTGTTTCCTTTGAATGGAGTGCTTATATTGGACTAAAATGCACTGGCCAATGAGCTCTCTGCTTGCTGTATATTCAGTAAGGCCAATGGCAATGTATTGCTACCATATTCTGGAAGGATCATTTTTCAGACTGGAAGGCAACTTTAATTAACATGCCAGTTTAATTTCTCCTAAAAAAATTTTTAAAATAATTTTATCCCATTCTGGACTCTCTATGCCTTAACCCTTTCAGGACCATAAGGATCGTAGGCCAATTTTTGTGGTTTTGACGACATTTTTATGGTAAAAAGGGCTTGCAGATGCCAAAAAATTGATTTTTTTTGTGAAATATCATTATTTTTATTTAAAAAATCACACTTCTGGCTTATGGACAGTGTGGCAAGTGAATCTTCTCGTCAATCTGGCAACGACACTAATGAATGAATGTCGGAACCAGTTTGTTTACATAAAGGCAGTATCATATGGAATCCGTACATATCAAATTTAGAACTGTAGACTATCCCAATCAAAATTTATAGGATTTTAAAGTTATGGGACAAATATGTCCCTTGGTCCTGAAAGGGCTACACAAGACTCACTAAATCGTAGAATGCCTGGAAAATTCATACTGAAATTCAATGGGTCTTGTAGTTTTAATACAATACATTTCTATTGCAGAAATAAATCTCCTTTTACATGGTGCTGTCTAGTATTCAAGTTTTACACTTGAGGTTTCTGGTTGACTGAAGATTTTTGGATGGCAAGTTCTCTTGGTCCCAGTTTCAGGACTATCCAGTCTCTAGCTTTGACTCCATTTTCTTTAGATTGCCATCTGTGATTGCATTGTTACTGACACGATAACTTGTCCACCCTGCAGTGAAATTAAGCCCAAGCAACTTTTTCAGTTCACTTTCCAAATGGATGTCAGGTGATTGCGACTTTCAGGTTGGAAATGGCCTTATCCCTCACTTGATTTATGTTTGATCAGGGTACCAAACAGAATCGGTTCATGCATTCAAAAATCATCACATCTGACAAAGTGGACTCTGGTCATCTAAGGCTCAGTCCTCAGTAAATTGGTTGGTCAATAAGATATGTAAACCAATAATTTCTTCTGCCATCTTATAAATAATTATAACCAAAAATTATTTAATTAAAACATCACGTTATTCTCTTAATTTTTAAATAAAAACATTAGTGCTCAGAAAATGGCCACCCAACAAATGGTCTGTGGCCACATTCCCAAAGGCGTTCTGAGCCACCTCTTTTCAATCATCGCACTATTGAGTAAATTCCTTAATTAATTAATAAGATTTTTAAGTACTTATCTTGTGACATTGTTGAAATGTCTGTTTCGGTGTCAAGTCAAAAGCGCGCCGGGACAAAAGCGCGCCCAGACAATTGAGCGCAGCGCGGAGGCGCAATAAGTCAAAAATTGTTGAACAATTGGCCAATGGGACATTTGAAACAGACGGTTCATAGACAACGGCGCGAAAGACAAAGGCGTGCCCAGACAATTGAGCGCAGTGCGGAGGCGCGCGCCGCTCATAATTACTGTTTTTAGGGCTCCGACGGGGGTGTGTGGGGGGGGGAACCCCCCCACTTTACTTAATAGACATCGCGCCGCGTTGTGGGGGCGTTGTGGGGTGTGTGGGGGGTTCTAACCCCCCAAATTTTACTGAAAACTTAACTTTTTCCCTGTTTTTAGGGAAAAAGTTAAGTTTACAGTAAAATGTGGAGGGTTGCAACCCCCCAAACCCCCCATAACGCCGGCGCGATGTCTGTTAAGTAAAGTGGGGGGGGGGTTCCCCAACAAAACCCCCCGTCGGAGCCCTAAAAACAGTAATTTTGAGTGGCGCGCGCCTCCGCACTGCGCTCAATTGTCTGGGCACGCCTTTGTCTTTCGCGCCGTTGTCTATGAACCGTCTGTTTCAAATGTCCCATTGGCCAATTGTTCAACAATTTTTGACTTATTGCGAGACTGCTGTTGAGATCTCAGCATTCATTTTCATGGCTGAAAGAGGATGGCAGGAGCAAGTGGGAATTGATCCTGCCCCAGTGTGCCGCTGGACTACCAGGGAAACGAGGTAGGCTTGGGGTCCTTTCTTTGGGTCCGGCAGGGGGTTGGCATGTTAGTCTGGAGAGGGAGGGGGAACTCTGCCTATTCTTGTTGTTGGGGAAAGTCTCCTGTGGGGGGTGCTGTCCTCTGCAGGAACCTAACCCCATTTTGCAGTTTGTGAATATTTTCAAGAACCATACTACCGTGAATAACGAGAATAGACTGTATATAAAATTAATATACATTTGTTAAGCATTTGCTTTAATTGGAAAAATATTCACTCGCTAGCTCTGTCACAATCCCACATCAACCTATGAGAAACACAAAAATGATCACACTTTCTTACTGGCTATTACCTCAATGTGTTCAATCATGATAGAATATGGACCCACACAATCTCACAGGTTTGTCCATAAGATTTCACTATTCAATTTCAAGAGTATTAGTATTTTATTCACAAATAAATCACTGCTGTCTTTACAGTAGTAAAATCGTTTTCCTTACTGAAATGAAGTTGTTCTAATACCATGAATTGTAAATCATAAAGCTCATGATTAGTTTGTAGCCAGTGATCTTCAAGGGTAACGTCCCATTGCTTAAATGCTCCCCTTTTCGAATTTTAATACGACATCTTGAATGTCCAATATAATATAAACCATAGGGGCATTTAATACAATATATTGCATGTGCTGAATTACAATCCATCCTATGGTGCAAATAAAACACTTCATCTGTCCTTGGAATCAAAATTTTTTAAAATCTCCAAACTTAGAGGGAAGCATGAGTATTATTGACATTTAAAGTGGTCCCATCACTTGACTGATTCAAACTCATTGACGATGACTGAAAAAAGGTGTATCTCAGTACTCATTTAGGAATGTGGGCACAGGATGTTAGTTGGGCGGCCATTTTGTCAGCACTAATAATTTTTTTAAAATAACTTTTTTTAAGAGGATGAAGTAATGAGTTTGGTTTAAAAATAATTTTTTACTTATAAGATGGTAGGACACAAGGAAATTATTAATTTACATAAGTGAACAATTTTTTAGGGTTTATAAGAGTTATCTCCCCAATATTTATAGTTGTAGTCTATAAGATGCCATCTGCCTCTGTCAATTTTGTTACTCCAGACTAGCCCAGCCACTCCCTTTTCAGACCTTATCCCACACAATGCTTGTGAATATGTTCATGATGTAACAAGCAAGTAAAGCAAACTTTGGGTTTCATGAGCCAGTTTTATTGATTGTGCAGGGATAAAATGAGTTGCAGCATTGAACATGAACTTGTTGCAGGTTTTTTCATAAGCCCCTATTCTTGACACCTCTACATCACAAAGCTCTTATTTTTCTTCTAATTTCAGTTCTGTGGTTTTGAAGAGAGGGAGAAGGGGAGGAAGCAATGTATCACCTTGATTTAACCTGTTTAATGTTTTCTTCTCAAACAGTGAAGGAGAACAGGGTCCAAACGGAAGCCAGAGCTCTAGCTACAGTCAATCGTAACCCATGCCAAAAGATTTTGTAATGGACCACTTTGGGTCATGGTGCATCTGAACTTTAAGCTAAAGAAATGGACATGGGTGTGTTGGGGGAGTAGGGGAGCTTCAATAAACCTCTTCATGGAAGCAAAGCAGGAATGAGTGGTTTGTTTGTGTTGAACATTTGCTCCTTCCTTCCAAGGGCTTAGTTCCTCAGTGCTCTCGTGTACTGCCCCACATGACTTCTAGAGCAAGTGGATCATGTGCTGATGAACCAAACCCAGCATGGTTCCTCTCTTCACGCTGAAATATGCTTTTTTTGGAAATAAGCTACTGAGATCTATCAGACAGTTTAAATAAAGTCCTTTTTTTTTTTTTTTTTAAATCAAATGGTAAGAAACTGAAAATGTGTTTAAAAACTGAAAATTTTGTTCCTTCAGGGGTGAAGAGACTGCATGTTTGTTTTTATTGCGGTTTTGATGTTCTGTTCTTGCCTTCTTTGTTGGTAGCGTTTTAAAATAGCCAAGGTGCATCCCTTTAATTTCTTTATTTTTCTTTAAAGAAAA
Organism: Geotrypetes seraphini; assembly: GCF_902459505.1. Lineage (NCBI taxonomy): Eukaryota > Metazoa > Chordata > Amphibia > Gymnophiona > Dermophiidae > Geotrypetes > Geotrypetes seraphini. The sequence goes on from NC_047086.1 coordinate 21,187,785, forward strand.
GTACGGGCTTGTGTAAAGTGTTTGGTGCGTGGTACCCATCTCAGAAAAACTATCCTAAGTTGAATGGGATTCCTCCTACAATCTAATTATTCCCCTCATCACCTATTGCTTAAAAAAACCCTCAAGGGACAGAGTTTAGACCTGCGTTTGGCCATTTAGGAACTTGATTTGGTATTAAATACCACAGAGCTGAATACTTGCGTTTTCAAAAAACAGGTTTGAAACTCTGAGTGCTATGATTGGTCAGACCAGATCAGATGACTCTTAACATTCCACTTTGTATGTCGCCTGGTTAAGGGTGTGCAATAGATGTACTTAAAAGAACACTTGTCATGCTTAATTTACTATGAAGAAACTCAAACTACCACTAATCATACTACACTTTTACACGAGTATAAAATCCAGTAGTCACGGCTTACCTTTTTATTAGATTCCCTGCCAATGTTAGCTAGTGGAGTTTTACACAGTAATAAAGGAAACCATGTGACGGGGATCTCTCTCGGGCATTTGACAGTGCGTTTACATTAACTTCATCGTGCTTGGGGAAACTGTTCTTTACTTGAAGCGACCAATTTTAATTTTGCTCACATGGATGTAAATTTACACCGAGCAGTCTTATCTATCCGGGTTAGATTTCTGAATGTTGGTTCTTTAAATTGGTCTCTGTGCAGAGGGAGTGTTGCCAATTACTGCTGCTGTTCTGCCAACTTCCCCAGGAGAGCAGACATTCCGGTATGATAAACCAATGGAAAATCTCCAGAATTGCTCTTATCTTGAATCTCTTAAGAAGGAGCACTGTATGCTTGATCACATAGACCCTGCTATTATTTTCGAAGTCTGTTTTCCAAAGCACAATGTAAATGTTGAGCCTCAGACAACAAAATGGTTGGGCTTGAAAGTCCTTAAAACAGACTGCTTGTAAGTTTCAAAATTTGACCTTTTTAAAATACAAATTATATTTAAAAAAATCTCTGGAACTGTGAAAAGTGTATCATGATGTTCCTCCTCGATCTTAATCATTCTGCTGAATTCAAGGGGCAGTTAATAAGGTGCATGTCAAGGTCTGTTATTGTGCTTAAATGCACCATATTTGACTCTTCCTTCATAAAACCAAAGGTTTTGAACCCTGACGCAGAGGAAACTTGCCTTTGCTCTCACTGTTTGTTGTTCAAGACAATTTATCTGACCTCCCCCCCATTCTGCTTACTGTAATTAGAACCTAGTCCCTAAAGTCTTAGTGATAACCTTTCATATTTGTTATTCTCAGAAATATTTTGATTTACATTGTAGTTTTTAAATAGAAATAAACCAATTCTAAAGTCTGTATTGTAGGTGTGTTTATTTATAAGACCTTCCTCCTGCTTTGGTAAACGTTAACATTATTGCTGTTTAAATTTCTACTTTCTTCATCGCTATTTAGAGGTGATTATTTTCAATAAGCGAGAGATTTTTAAAACTTGTAACACTTAACTGTACAGACCAAGGTAAGCCTGGTAGAAACTCAGCCTTGCTTAAGCATTCTGTTGATAGCATTTTTTTTTTTGGAGGGGGGGTTAGGTGCCATTGACTCGTGCTTGAGTCCTAGCAGCTTGATGAATTACAGATCTAAAAAGAGATCAGTTTTATGCTAGTCCGATAAGGTCCTTTAGCAACATTACCATGTCCAGCCATCTGATTGCAGGTCGCCCTTTTCGCCTGGTTCCTTTGATCTTTCAAAACATGTCCTTCGCCAATGATATTTATCTTCTGACAGTATGACCAAAATTACGACAGTTGTAACTTCATCATTTTGGCTTCAAGTGACATAACCGGTTTGATCTCTTCCAGAATCGATTTCTTAATTCTTCTGGCGGTCCACAGCATGCATAAAATCCTTCTCCACCTTTAGAGCTCAAATGAGTCAGTCTTCTTTCTGTCTTGTTTTCGTAGTGTCCAGCTTTTACATCTCTAATTGACCACTGATAGTGTTGGTGCCATAAAATATTACAGTATGATGGGAAAAGAAACCACTGATAGCGTTGGTACAGGGTGGGCCATGGAAAAGTAGCCCGGCAATAGTATGACAAGATGACTGAGCAAGTGGATTGTTTTTATTCACGTATCCACAAGTTACAACAGATGGTGAAAATGGTCCCCGTTCACGTCTATGTACCTTTGGGCACATTGGATCATGTTGGCTGATACTGTTAGCACGAAGGGATAGGTTCAGAACAAATGCTAGGAAGTTCTTCTTCACTCAGAGGGTGGTGGACACCTGGAATGCGCTTCCAGAGGAGGTGGTAGAGCAGAGTACGACTTTGAGTTTCAAAATGGGATTGGACAAGTTCCTGAAGGAAAAGGGGATCGAGGGATACAATTAGAGGGTTACTATACAGTACACAATGCTTTAGAGTAATAGATCACTTACAGGTCATTGACCTGGGGGGCTGCCGCGTGAGCAGACTGCTGGGCATGATGGACCTATGGTCTGACTCGGCAGAGGCAATGCTTATGTGTAGGAGCGTGGTGTTTTTGCTCCTGCCTCACTGCTCCCTTCTAAAATGGCTGCCTCAACCTTTCGCTGGTGCTCGTGGCATTTCTTGTAGTACCGTGAGAGGTCGCAGCAGCCATTTTAGAACTTGGAAGCAGCAAGGAGGCAAGAGTGAAAGGGCTGCACTCCTATCACAAAAATCCCTGTTGGACCACCAGGTACTTCAGTAGTTCTGGGGGGGCCATGGGAGAAGAGCTACAGGTTGCCAACCCTGCCCTAGTACATGTAGCATCTCTTTCCTCTCCACATTCACTCCCACTACATACAGTATCTCTTTCCCTCCCTTCCCACCAACCCTGATCCTGTGCAATTGTACCGGCCCTTCTCTTCTGGCCAACGACAGCGTTCCTTCACTCTTCCACACTACCGTCAGCTGACCCGGAAGTCTTCTCTCTGACACAAAATACATCACAGGGAAGGTTTCTGGGTCAGCTGCTGGTAGCGTGGAGGAGTGAAGGAACGTTGCCTTCAGCTTGAGAAGACTGAGTGAATATGGCTACATTGGACCTGATGCCAGAAGAAGGTACCATATCTGCGGGATCCCCTATCAACGATGACCCATCCCCATGGGATTCCCACAAGTATAGAGAAGATCCCCCGAGGACCTGGAGGGGATCTTTGCAGACTTCACAGGATTCACATTGCCTCCTTTCCCGTGCAGCTCCTTAGTCAGCGGAGACCCACTCGACCCATGCATCAGCAGGGGAGATACCTTCTGGATCAGACAATCGACCTACATCTTAACACACACTCCCCGATTCATCTAGTAGGGAGTGCTTCAAGGAGTCTGACTCATCTTCAACCGTTCAGACAAGGATATGCCAGAATACTCAGCAGAAGAATCCCATTACATATCTTCTTATCCTTCCACTTCTGCTCAACGACACAAGTCTCAGACAGGGAATACATCTTTTACTGACTTTGTGAGGCAGATGAGTCAAACTTTGCCCATCAAAATGGAAACAGAGGAGGAACCTCACTCTGAAATTTTTAATATCAAAATCAAGCACAATACTATAGAAATAAAATTAATGAAGCAAAGAAAATTTACTACGAAACCTGTATTAAAATAGCTAATAACTCCGCAGCCTTATTTAATATCCTAAAATCGCTAACCTCTTTTAAATCCCGACCATTGCAAGGAGCAAAAAGCGTACTCGCAGCACAAGACTTAGCCAACTTTTTCATAGAAAAAATTCAGAAAATAAGACAAACTTTCCCGAATAATCAAGATTTGGAGACGGAGCATATAGATCCAGGCTCCTGTATTCCAATCTCAAAATGCTCCCACTTCGTATACCATCAATACAAGAACTGCAAAACTTATTCAATGCACTAAAGCTAAAAGGAAATAAAGAGGATTTACTTCCCCCACACATTCTGAAATTTTTTTTTAATATATTTGGCATATACATTCACCAATTAATCTCAACTTCTTTAGAAAAAGGGGTCATACCTAAAAGATGGAAAAACTCCACTATTCACCCGATACTGAAAGACACAAAGGGGAATTTAGATGACCCATGTAACTATCGTCCTATTGCTAAAATACCATTTATAGCAAAAATGACAGAAAAGATAGTCTTCAATCAACTGTCTGAATTTTTTGATAAAACAGGAGCGTTACACCCACATCAAACTGGTTTCCAACAACACTACTCAACAGAGCATTCCCTAATAGGATTGACATCTTCAATCCTATATTTTGGGGATCAACATAAATCTGTTCTTATTTCTTTAGACTTATCATCAGCATTTGACACTATTGATCACCACCTATTATTAAGCAGATTAGAATCCTTAGGAATAACAGATGTTGTTTTGCAGTGGTTTCAGTCATATTTTAAGGAAAGAACTTCAAAAGTGATATTCAATGATTCCTCAGCAAACATAAAACCAAGTCACTTTGGGATTCCCCAGGGATCAATCTTGTCACCATTATTATTCAATGTATTTCTGGCACCCCTATTAACTCTTAGTCAATCAATAGGACTGATACCCTTTGCCTACGCTGATGACGTGCAACTTCTGTACCCTCTAGACACGAACGTAGCCGGGGACATCATTGAAATAAATGACAAACTTTCAAAAATTACTAAATGGCTACAAGACAATAAGCTAGCACTTAATACACTTAAAACTGAAATCATACTTTTTCTCTGTAGAGAGGGGCTTGAACTAGGTACAGATATTATTATGAATAAAACAATCCTCAAAGCAGCTACAAAAGTGAAAATTTTAGGAGTTGTGTTAGATCAAAAACTGAACTATCATGAACAAATTAGCAAAAACCTGCTTCTATAGACTAAGAATGATTAGATCATTATCACCTTTTCTTGATGAATCTACGCTAAATATTTTTATTCATTCACTGGTAATATCAAAAATAGATTACTGTAAAGGAGCTTCTTTAAAAGAAATACGTAGAATCCAGATCATTCAAAATACTGCAATAAAAATAATTATGAAAAAGAAAAAATTTGATCACATGACACCACTTTTAAGAGAGAAACACTGGCTACCAGTAATCCATAGAATCACCTATAAGATAGCTTTACTTACTCATAAAATACTTATAAATAAAGCCCCAACATTTCTAGAAAGATATTTAATACCTTACTCCCCATTTAAATCTTTAAGATCAGAAGATAAAGCTTTATTAATAGTCCCTTCTTTAAAAGTGATCTACTCCAGGAGAGACATGATTTTTTCTGTTTCGGCCCCCCAAATCTGGAACTTACTTCCAATTTACATAAGAGAGGAAAAACTATTGAATAAATTTCAAAGTCTTCTGAAGAGCTGGCTTTTTAAAGATGCTTTTCAATAAACCGGCATTTTTATATTTTGGGGCAGGACGTGGAGGCTCATTGTCACCTGTAGAACTAGTTCGTTGAAATATGTGGGTTTGTGTTTCCCTTCCTGTGTGTACTAACCTGTGCCTGATTTTATTTGTAGTTTTATTTTTTAATATTGTATTTTATACTACCCTTTGCCCTAATGTATCAATGTCTATTAGTATTGTATGTGTTGGATGTGGATTTTATAATTTTTATTTTTTTGATTTGTTTATTGTAAATCGCATTGAAATATGATTTTGCGATCAAATCAAAGATCGCAAAATCATATTTCAATGCGATTATTAAACTTGAAACTTGAATTCTTTGACTTTGAGGCACCACCAAACAAATGCATTAAGGTACCTTTGCATAGGGTCATGAAAGAAGCTTTATTTAAGAACTGGGGGAATCCCCTATCAGTCCAGGTAGCTCTTAAAAAGATAAACACAATGTTAATGTATAGAATTCAAAAGTGTCCAGCTTTGACAGAACTCAGCTTCATCATCATTCATTAGCTGTGGAATCTGCTTCAAATGACTGCACAGCTCATGAGCATTGGAGTCTTTCAGCAAATACATTTCCAAGCATCTGTGCTCATCACTAGAATTATGAACTACTAATTCTACACATCCATTTACTTTAAAAATCTTTACTTAAACAACTGGCAGAGTTGGAGGAATTCCTTCCTCCAGACAAACTAAAACATGGTATGGTTTAATCAACATGGTATGGTTTAATCTTAGGAAAGGTTTCACTAAATCTACCACGCTGACTAAGGTCCTCAAATTCAGGGAATGGCCACCCGGGTGGTCTCGGGACTCAAGGATCTCCCGTACGAAGAACGGTTAGACAAATTGAAGCTATACTCGCTCAAGGAGCGCAGAGAGAGGGGGGACATGATCGAGACGTTCAAATATCTTACAGGCCGCATCGAGGCGGAGGAGGATATCTTATTTTTCAAGGGACCCGCGGCAACAAGAGGGCATCCGTGGAAAATCAGGGGCGGGAAACTACGAGGTGACACCAGGAAATTCTTTTTCACTGAAAGGGTGGTTGATCGCTGGAATAGTCTTCCACTGGAGGTGATTGAGGCCAGCAGCGTGCCTGATTTTAGGCCAAATGGGATAGACACATGGGATCTATTCACAAGGCAAAGGTAGGGGAGGGTCATTAGGGTGGGCAGACTGGATGGGCCATGGCCCTTATCTGCCATCTATTTCTATGTTTCTAAATTCAATAATTATCTAAGAACTAATTCACTATGAGAAAGTATACTGTATTGCTAGAGGAACTTCCAATGCATTTGATATTTTCTTCCTGGACAGCTGCAATTGCAATGAGCCATTTGGCCTGACAAGAGAATCTGATCTGGAAACTTCAGTTCAAAACTGCTTTTCCAATGTTCCTTGTATGAGCAGCGACCTGTTTGGGGATAAAGTTGAAGAGGTGACAGATCAAAAAACATACAGATACTATGATGACTTTATCTAAACCACAAATCTCTCAATCTTCATCTTCTAGAAGATATTCTCCCTCATCCAAATATTCATGTTACAATCAGTCATCATCTAGGCTTTCTGTTCAGGAACTCCAGGCAAGAAAGGATGCAGAAATCACAATCTCAGTCCAAACAGCAGTACTCCTTTTTACTCCTTTCTAGAGAGCATTGCCAATGTTTCCCTGCTTCTTCCTCCCAGTCTCTCTTCCATCAACGTTAGATTTTCATCACAACAGATCATTGGGTGCTTTGGGTCATCACTTAGGGCTACACCTCATGTTTGATCAGAAAACCTCCAAACCACCCTCCAAAAGGAGTCTCCTTTCAACTCCTTCCAGAAGGTCCTACTTCACCAAGAACTCTTGGCTCTTCTGTACCTAAATGCAATTGAACCTGTTCCTTTGCAGGAGAGGGGCTGGAGGCTCTAGTCAAAGAACTTCCTGATACCAATAATGACTGGAGGCCTTTGGCCAATTCTAGACCTTTGGGGCCTCAATAAATACTTGTTGAAAAATTTCACATGGTCTCTCTGGAAACTCTTCTACCTCTACTGGAAAACAGCAATTGGCTTTGCTCTCTAAATCTCAGAGGCCTACACTCACATATCCATCTTATGTGCTCACAGAAAGTACCTTTGCTTTCACATTGGATCTTGACATTTCCAATACAAAAGTCTTGCCCTTTGAACTGGCTTTGTCCCCTTGTGTCTTCACAAAATGCCTAGTGGTAGTGGCGATAGTCCTTAGCACATGGAGGTTTCATGTATTTCCCTGCTTAGACGACTGATCAAGGCTTCATCGTCACAAGTAGCCTAGGATGCCATCAGTTCAACAATTTATCTCCTGGAGCTGGCTCCAGTTTGCAGTCATCTACTAAAAGTCACATCTGCATCCTTCTCAAATGCTGGCATTCATAAATGCTCACCTGTATACGATTCAAGGTCGAGCTTTTCTACCGAAGCGAAGAATGGATAATCTAATTCACCTGTGTCAGTCTTCTCCCTTCAACATACTTCCTTCTCTGCCACATGGCGTCCACATCATTCAATTGCCACTTCTTTACCTCAGCGTTTCACAATGGACCCTAATGACCCACTGGTCTCAAGCCATGGGACCTCTGTCTGCTGCAATCAGAGTTACCTTGACCCTCCTTGCACACTCGCTAAGTCTTCCCTTCTAGTAGCGGAGTGCCTCAGTGCTGTGGTCAAATCTGTTCAATATGTTTGTGAGCGATATTACTGAAAGATTAGAAGATAAGGTTTGCCTTTTTGCTGATGATACCAAGATCTGTAAGAGTAGACACCCCGGAAGGAGTGGAAAACATGAAAAAGGATCTGCAAAAGTTGGAAAAATGGTCTAACGCAGTGTTCTTCAACCACTGGTCCATGGACCAGTGCCAGTCCACAGAAATTTTCTGCCGGTCCACAGGGCCAGCACGTGCAACAGGCCCAAAACAGTGTTCTTCAGTCGCCAGTCCACGGTGCGATCGATGTGGCGTTATCTACGAGCCAGCTCCCTCTTCCTAACTGATTCAGTGCTCCTATGGGCATCCTGCGCCTGAACCGGAAGGCTTCCAGATGAGGCATGGGACGTGCAAGGTGCAATTAGTACTATTATGTGGGCGGGGTCTGGGGTGGAGATTGGGTAGACATGGGTGGGGTCTGGCCCACAACTTAGCCCAGTGTTCTTCAACCGCCGGTCCACAGACCAATGCCGGTCCACAGAATAATTCTTTTATTTCTGCCAGTCCATAGGTGTAAAAAGGTTGAAAAACACTGGTCTAACGTCTGGAAAATAAAATTCAATGCAAAGAATTACAGAGGAATGCATTTGGGAAGCAGAAATCTGAGGGAGCCATATGTGCTGGAGGGTGAGAGGCTGCAAGGGACCTAGGGATGAAAGTGTCTAAGGATCTGAAGGCAACAAAACAGTATGATAAAGCACTGCCTGTAGCCAGAAGGTTGCTAGGCTGTATAGAAAAATTTAATCATGAATTTATAAGACACATAACTAATGGGCAGATTGAATGGACCTTTCAGGTAGGTATTTGTCTGTTGTCATTTACTATGTTACTATGTCTAGGATATACATTTACAAGGTTTTACATGAAAGCAAGCAATAAAATACTTAGCTTTTTTGATGCTTCAGCAAGGATATAAGCAAAGTGGAGGCAGTGTTAGGACTGTTCAAAGCAATTTGCTCAAATAAGAATTTACAAGACAAGTTTCCTGAGTTGAAAACTTCCCTAGCACAAATGTACACCTGTGCACATACCAAGTGAACTTCTCCATTCCAGGCCCAGCCGAGACTTTCAAAGCAAAGCTGTATTTATGGAAACTCCGTACCATCAAACACTACTTTGACTGCCTCTCCTTTCGATTGCTGGTTCAGTCTCTAATCTTAAGCACCTTAGACTACTGCAATACCATATATTTGAGATCCTTCAAGAACACCATCAAACGCCTGAGAATCATTCAGAATACTGCCGTCTGTCTTATATATGGTCACTGGTTGCCAATGGAGGCAAGGGTCATCTTCAAGTTTGCCTGCCTTTGCTTCAAAACCTTAACGGGTTCATCCCCGATTTACCTGTTGTGCCATTTTGTGTTTCCAGGCACCACTTGCACACGTAGTGCCTATCTGTTTGCCTTCCCCTCCCTGAAGGGCTGTGTCTACAAGAGATTCCTTGATAGAACACTGTCATTCCAAGCTGGCAAATGGAATAAATGTCTAACCACCCTCATTTCAAGTGCACCCTCCTACCAATCCTTCAGGAAATCAATTAAAACCTACCTCTGATAAATTTCTCTGACTCCTTCCTACCTTGTTATTTCACTGAAATACCTGCTGTATCTCTGACATATTTCCGGTTATACCCAACCTCTCTAGGCTCACTAATGTAATTGAAATTTGTTACCAATGTACTTGACAATATTTTCTGTAACATCGCTGTCTCTTCCTCTGTAAACCGCTCTGAACTGCTTGTGGTATTGCGGTATACAAAATAAAGTTATTATTATTATAGGAGCCTGTCCTCAGCAGGGATACAGAAGCCACAAGTGCATGCATTCTCTAGCTCTCTTTCCTAGTGCCGTCCTGCTACTCTCATGTGTTCATTCAGGCAGTGCCCCCAGGTCAGCAGCACACACCATCCCCCTAAAATTTTGGCATTTGTGTTTTTTTCTCAATTGCCAACAAATCCTTCACACTCTCCCCCCGTTCTTCAATCCTACTCCTTTGCAACAATCTGTCCCAAAGCCCTTAAAACTCAGCCCCGCCTTCCTGCGACTAAAGCCTTCTCATTGGTCGGATCCTACCACCGCCTCTGCGGTAGGAGAGGGGGGGGGGGAGTATTGGAGAGCTGTAATGAGCTGGAAGTAGTTAGCCATCCTTCTAGTTTTGAGACGGGCAGTTTATCCATTTTTAAAGCTTACAAAATAAAATAAAAATGTGAGACAGCTGGCCATCCTAGCTTCCTGAATTTTGAACATATCTGACAACCTCCTTCAAATCTGCACCTGCCCGGTTTGCCTACGTCTTTAATCAGGCTTTGGGCTGAGCAGAGGTAGCCCAGCGTCAGATAGTCACAACATATTTTTATTTCTCGCTCTTAAGGCAAATATTGTAGTATATTATGGCTCCACATATACAAACTCATCACATCTATATATATAAAATCGGAGGTATGTATGTGTGTATGTGCCACGATCACGCAAAAACGGCTTGACCGATTTGAACGAAACTTGGTATGCAGATCCCTCACTACCTGGGATGATATGTTCTGGGGGTCTCGCGGCCCACCTGCACACGTGGGCGGAGCTACAAACAGAACATCAGATTTCACCCATTCATGTCAATGGAAAAAATGTAAAAAGCTGCCATTCTCACAGTAATTCAAAAACGGCTTGACCGATTTGAACGAAACTTGGTATGCTGATCCCTCACTACCTGGGGTGATATGTTCTGGGGGTCTCGCGGCCCACAAAGCACAGTTACTTACCGTAACAGGTGTTATCCAGGGACAGCAGGCAGATATTCTTAACGTATGGGTGACGTCACCGACGGAGCCCCGGTACGGACCTTTTTAACTAGAAAGTTCTAGTTGGCCGCACCGCGCATGCGCGAGTGCCTTCCCGCCCGACGGAGGAGTGCGTGGTCTCCAGTTAGGATAAGCCAGCTAAGAAGCCAACCCGGGGAGGTGGGTGGGTCGTAAGAATATCTGCCTGCTGTCCCTGGATAACACCTGTTACGGTAAGTAACTGTGCTTTATCCCAGGACAAGCAGGCAGCATATTCTTAACGTATGGGTGACCACTAAGCTAACAGAGAGGGAGGAGGGATGGTTGGCCATTAGGAAAATAAATTTTGTAACACAGATTGACCAAAGTGTCCATCCCGTCTGGAGAAGGCATCCAGACAGTAGTGAGTAGTGAATGTGTGAACTGAAGACCAAGTGGCCGCCTTGCAGATTTCCTCAATAGGAGTGGAACGGAGGAAAGCCACAGAAGCAGCCATAGCTCTGACCCTGTGGGCCGTGACAGGTCCTTCCAGTGACAGGCCGGCCCGAGCATAACAGAACGTAATACAGGCAGCAAGCCAATTGGACAGCGTTCGTTTAGATACAGGGTGACCCAGACGATTAGGATCGAAGGTCAGAAAAAGTTGAGGAGAGGAGCGGTGAGCCCTGGTACGGTCAAGGTAGTACGCCAGGGCACGCTTACAATCCAGCGTGTGAAGAGCCTGTTCCCCAGGATGAGAATGGGGTTTAGGGAAGAAAACAGGCAGCACGATGGACTGGTTGAGGTGAAAGGCTGAAACCACCTTAGGAAGGAATTTAGGATGGGTACGCAGAACCACCTTGTCATGGTGAAAAACAGTGAACGGTGGATCGGCGACCAGTGCATGGAGCTCACTAACCCTCCTGGCAGAGGTGATGGCAATGAGGAAAAGCACCTTCCATGTGAGAAGTTTGAGCGAGGTAGTAGCCAGAGGCTCAAAAGGAGGTTTCATGAGGGCTGACAAAACCACATTGAGGTCCCAGACGACTGGGGGAGGCTGAAGAGGTGGTTTGATATTGAAGAGGCCTCTCATGAACCGGGAAACCAGAGGATGAGCCGTGAGGGGTTTTCCAAGGATAGGCTCATGAAACGCAGTGATGGCACTGAGGTGGACTCTGATTGAGGTCGACTTGAGGCCAGCGTCGGAGAGAGAGAGCAAATAGTCCAGTACAGTTTCCACCGCCAGAGAGGTGGGATTGTGATGATGAAGAAGACACCAAGCGGAGAACCGGGTCCACTTCTGATGGTAACATTGGAGTGTGGAGGGTTTCCTGGAGGCATCCAAAATGCGACGGACTGGCTGAGACAGGTTTTCTGGAGAGGTCAGCCCGAGAGAAACCAAGCTGTCAGGTGGAGCGAAGACAGATTGGGATGTAGTAGAGACTGATGTTGCTGTGTAAGAAGAGTAGGAAACACAGGTAGAGGAATGGGATCCCTGGAACTGAGCTGAAGCAGGAGGGAGAACCAATGTTGTCTGGGCCACCGAGGGGCGATGAGAATCATGGTGGCCCTGTCCTTGCGGAGCTTGAACAGGGTCCGCAACATCAGAGGAAGTGGAGGGAAGGCATAGAGGAACCGATCCGTCCAGTCGAGTAGGAATGCATCCGGTGCCAGACGATGAGGAGAGTAGAGTCTGGAGCAGAACTGGGGCAGCTGATGGTTGTGAGGAGCTGCAAAGAGGTCCACCTGTGGAGTGCCCCATCGAGCAAAGATGGAGTGGAGAGTGGGAGGATCCAGGGTCCACTCGTGAGGTTGAAGGATGCGGCTGAGCTGGTCGGCCAGGGAGTTCTGTTCGCCCTGGATATAGACTGCTTTGAGAAAAAGATTGTGGGCTGTGGCCCAGGTCCAAATTCGGAGGGCCTCCTGACAAAGGAGACGAGATCCGGTGCCGCCTTGCTTGTTGATGTAGTACATGGCGACTTGGTTGTCCGTGCACAGGAGAAGAACCTGAGGATAGAGAAGGTGCTGGAAGGCCTTGAGAGCATAAAACATGGCTCTGAGTTCCAGGAAATTGATGTGATATTGACGCTCCTGAGGGGTCCAGAGTCCCTGGGTGCGTAGATCCCCTATGTGAGCTCCCCATGCATAGGGGGAGGCATCTGTGGTGATGATCATGGAATGAGGGGGCGGATGAAGAAGGAGGCCCCTGGAAAGATTTGAGGAGTTCAACCACCATTGAAGAGAGTGCTGAAGAGATGATGTCACAGAGATGGGATGAGAAAGAGGATCCCTGGTCTGCGACCATTGGTTGGCGAGGGTCCATTGCGGTATCCTCAAATGGAGTCGCGCCAGAGGAACCACATGGACTGTCGAGGCCATGTGACCCAGAAGAATCATCATTTGGCGAGCAGGGATGGATGGTTGGATGAGCACCTGTCGACAGAGGTGAAGCAGTGTCCGGTGCCGGTCGGCAGGAAGGAACGCTCTCATGGAGTTGGTATCGAGAAGTGCTCCGATGAACTGAAGGCGCTGCGTGGGAAGCAGATGCGACTTGGGATAATTGATCTCGAACCCCAAGAGATGGAGGAAAGAGATGGTGTGGTGAGTGGATTGCAGCACAAGTGGAGCGGTCGTTGCTTTCACCAACCAATCGTCCAAGTAGGGGAACACTTGAAGGTTGTGGGACCTGAGACAGGCCGCTACCACAATCAGGCACTTGGTGAACACCCTGGGCGAAGATGCGAGACCAAAGGGAAGCACCTTGTACTGATAGTGGTGATTGAGTATCTGGAATCGGAGGTAGCGACGTGAAGCCTGATGGATTGGGATGTGAGTGTAGGCCTCCTTGAGGTCCAGGGAACATAGCCAGTCGTGTTGAGACAGAAGAGGATAAAGTGTGGCAAGTGAGAGCATTCTGAACTTTTCCTTGACTAAACACTTGTTGAGGTTCCTGAGGTCGAGGATAGGACGAAGATCTCCTGTTTTCTTGGGTACCAAGAAGTAGCGGGAGTAAAATCCCTGACCTCTTTGGTCTGGTGGAACTTCTTCGATGGCATTGAGAAGGAGGAGGGATTGGACCTCCCTGAGGAGGAGAGGAGTTTGGGAGGAGTGAGAAGCAGACTCTACGGGAGGATGGTCTGGAGGAAGAGTCTGAAATCTTAGTGAGTATCCGTGACGGATGATGTTTAGAACCCACAGGTCTGATGTGATGGCCTCCCAGCGTCGTAGAAAGATGGTGAGGCGGCCCCCGATAGGTTGAGGCAGAGGCAGCGAGGGTTGGAGACTGGCTATGCCCTGGAGAAAAGAGTCAAAAGGGCTGAGGAGGCTTAGTTTGAGGGAGAGGCTTAGCTGTCTGGTGAGATTGCGAGCGAGCCTGAGAGTGTTGTTGCTGTTGTTGGCGAGGCCGACGAGATTGCTGTTGAGGAGGATTCAGCGGCCTAGCAGAAAAGCGACGTTGGTAAGAAGACTGAGGTCTGTATGGTCGTGTCGGCGGAGTCTTCTTTTTAGGCTTAATGAGGGTGTCCCATCTGGTCTCGTGAGCCGAAAGTTTTTGTGTGGTGGTATCTAGAGACTCCCCAAAAAGTTCATCACCAAGACAGGGCGCGTTGGCAAGGCGGTCTTGGTGGTTGACATCCAGGTCAGATACTCTCAGCCAGGCAAGGCGTCGCATAGCAATTGCCAGAGCAGAAGCACGGGAGGAGAGCTCGAAGGAGTCATAGATTGAGCGTACCATGAACTTCCTGAGCTGAAGGAGGGTGGAAATTTGTTGTTGAAACAAAGGGACCTTGCGTTCAGGGATGTACTTTTGCAGAGCAGAAAGTTGTTGTACCAGATATTTCATATAAAAAGAAAAATGAAATGAATAATTGTTGGCTCTGCTAGCCAGCATGGCATTCTGGTATAGGCGCTTTCCAAATTTATCCATTGTTTTACCCTCTCTGCCAGGAGGGGTGGAGGCATAGACACTGGAACCATGAGATTTCTTGAGAGTGGATTCTACTAGGAGGCTCTCATGTGGCAACTGGGGTTTATCAAATCCCGGGATAGGGATGACCCTGTATAAACTGTCCAGTTTCTTAGGGGCACCTGGAACAGTAAGGGGGTTCTCCAAGTTTTTATAAAACGTCTCCCGCAGAATATCATGGACGGGGAGTTTGAGAAATTCCTTGGGAGGTTGGTCGAAGTCCAAGGCTTCTAAAAAGGCCTGGGACTTCTTAGAGTCGGACTCGAGTGGGATGGAAAGAGCCCCAGACATCTCCCGAAGGAATTTTGTAAATGAGGACTGCTCGGGCTTGGAGGTGGATTCAGCCATGGAGGGTTCCTCATCAGTGGAAGAGGCATCCTCCTCGGTACCGAGGGGGGATTGCTCCCATAAGTCAGGGTCCCTGATGGCCGGCTCAGCATGGCGGGTTTTAGAAAGGGACTTGCCAGATCTCATGGATACGGTGCCGGGGGATGAAGACCGGTGCCGATCTCTGTCCCGGGAGGAGTGGTGTCGATCCCGGTCCCGAGACGATCGATGTCGATCTTGGGTTCGGGATGGGTCCTCCGCCGTGCAGGTCTGTAATGTAGGCTGTGCCGATAAGACCGGCATCGAAGTATTCATCGGTACCGAGGGGGTGGCCACTGGCGTAGTGGTGCGAGGCTCGGGCCGGACCGGTACCGGAAGGAGCGGTGCCAGCAGGGTTGGGAGCAGTTCCTGAAGCTGGTGCTCGAGTTGCTCCTGTAATTTAGTTTGGAGGATGGCCGAGATACGGTCCTCCAATGGGGGCACCGGTACCGTTTTACTTTTCTTCGGTACCATAGGTGCCGCTCTACGCTCCGGTGATGAGGAGGCCGATGAAGAGGCACTCACCGTTATCGGAGCGGAGCGCTTACGGGACTTGCGGGACGTCGGAAGGACCGGTGTCACCGCCGTGGCTGGAGGGCGCTCAAGGGAAGTGGAAGGCTTCTTAGCTGGCTTACCTGGCGCCATCGACCCCGCAGAAGGATCAGGTGGTGTCGATGTTGACGGTGCCGATTTCGGCGGTGCCGTCGACGTCGGGGTCGGATCCATAGCAGAACCGGTGCCGAAGAGGAGATTCTGCTGAATTTGTCTATTTTTAAGTGTGCGTTTTTGAAGAGTCGCGCAGCGGGTGCAGGTGTCAGCCCGATGTTCCGGACCCAAGCACTGTAGGCACCAGTTGTGTGGGTCCGAAAGGGAAATCGGGCGTGCACACCGCTGGCACTTCTTAAAACCCGGCTGAGGGGGCATGAAGGGGAATACGGCCTCAGCGAAATCAAAGTCGGAGGCTTGTATGATGGCAACAGGCCCCGCCGGGGCCTGTTGAAAAATAAAGGAAAAAATAAAGTTGTTTTTTTTTTTTTTTTTTGTAAATTAGACAGAAAGGAAAAACCCGAAGGAAAAAAGCAGAAAAAATCAAAATAACGCGAGCGGGAAGGCAAAAAAGGAGTGTTCAACAGCCGTTGAATACCACATGCGTCTTCTTCGCTCCGCGGAAACGAAGAAACTGGAGACCACGCACTCCTCCGTCGGGCGGGAAGGCACTCGCGCATGCGCGGTGCGGCCAACTAGAACTTTCTAGTTAAAAAGGTCCGTACCGGGGCTCCGTCGGTGACGTCACCCATACGTTAAGAATATGCTGCCTGCTTGTCCTGGGATAACTCTATGTTGCTTGCTCAAGGGTGGGTTCACCCAAGAATTTATATGTTCTTGCTCCAGGAGGTGAAACTAAAATTGTTGATTATAATCACGTTTTGCGTTAGTTGTATTGTATTCATTTTGTCAAATATTTCACATTATAATTTGAATATTGTACTTTTTATTAAGCTGTAAAAAAATAATTTCATTCACCACTATAAAGTATCTTTATTTGAATCCATTTACAGTGTTATTGCTATAATTAAATACCCGTGCAACGCCGGGGAATCAGCTAGTTATTAATAAAGAGTCCCGGCGAGCTGACTCTGGGTTTTGTGGTCTTCCGGTGGCGCTCGGCAGGACTCCGAGGTGAGCAGGTTTTCCGCGTCCCCCGAGCTCCTTTGGACCTCGCCGGCTCCCGTCTGCCTTGCGGATTGGGGGAGGGTGTTGGCACGTGTCACCTCCCTCGAGCCCGGCGGAGGTGGCGTGGAGCGCGAGATGCGTTCTACAGCCAGGTACGAGTAGACGGGGGGGTGGAGACGCCCGTGCTGCGTTCCGCCAGGAGAAGATTCTACAGCTGCGCGCGGGCGAGGGGGTTTCCCGGAAGCGCCCGGCGAGCCGGGCAGGAGAAGCGCGAGGTGAGGGCGGCGGCGGCGCGCGCGCTCTCTCTCTCCTTCCTCCGGGCTCGGCCTGCTGTGCGGTTGGGGGGCGGGAAGCGAAGCCAGCGTTTCCTCTCACCTGCTTTCAGGTTCCCAAAGCGCAGCCGCAGAAAAGTTCGAGCCTCTTTATTAGATAAATGAAGTGTTTACTTTTCGCAGGTGCCCGGGAGTGTTGACGGCTTCTCGTAGGGATTATCAGGGCCGCCTTCCCTGGTTCCGATTGATTTTTTTCATTCGTGGCCTCCTTCTCTTCATTTATGTGTACTCGAGAATTGTGTGTGCTTAGCCCAGGCTTTCCTTGAATTGAGTTTCTTCCCAGGAGATGGTTCCGTTACTCTGTCTCGAGTGTTTTACACCAAAACAAACCTGTGAGAATTTCTGAAAGAAGTTTCGGACCACTGTGTTGATGGATTTGTACTTAATTGCCGCGTTTGAAGATGAAAAAGGAAGACTCGAGGATTTTGATTTTAGAAAGTTGCCATGCCAAAGCTTAAAGTCTTAAGCTCTTCTTTTTTGCGTGTGGGGTTACAGTCAAAGTGGTACACTTATTTTGTACCTGGGCAGTTAAGTATTAAGTGATTTACTCCGAATCGATCTCAAGGACCTGCACTGGGAATCGAACTCAAAACCTCAGGGTGCTGAGGCAGCTGCCCTGACCACTGGGCCATTCCTCCACTTAGTGCACCTTTATACAGCTCTTTCGTGCTCTCCCGATCCATTTTACCACATCTGTAAAATGGCTGATTTTCTTTGTTGTATTAATGGTCATGAGCTAAGGGAATGGGGACTTGTATACCACCTTTTTGTGGCTTTGGCATTTCAAAGCTGATGTTCAAAGCGGTGGGCACTGGGGGATTAAGTGACTTGCCCAAGGTCACAAGGAACAGTACTGAGATTTCACCTCACAACCTCTGAGAGCAGAGGCAGCAGATTTACCAGTGAGCCACACCTTCTCATTAAAGAATCATGTGAGCACTTCCCACTATCCATTTTGTAAGTGGATGGGTTCATGTGGATTGCTTAGTACAGCTAGTGTTCATCTTAAACACTTAAAACCAAACTTCTCTAGTTCAACACTAACCGAGATTTAATTTTTAAAACGGTGTCCTTAGATGATGTATATCATGGAGGCGCGCGTAAAGTTTAAATTTGCCTGCTTCTGCTTCAAAGCACTACACGGACTTGCCCCTAAATATATAACTGACCTTTTCGTCTTCTCAGCCAACAGACACAAGAGAAGCTCACATTCCAACTTCGTTTCCCCCCCAGTCAGAGGTTGTAAACTGAAAAAACACCATGAACATCTTCTCTCGCACCAAGCAGCATCATGGGGTAAAGACCTAGAACAATTGCTTTCGCCCACTACTTATGAGGAATTTAGGAAACGTCTGAAAACACACCTGTTCCTAAAGTATCTAGACAACTGATCCTCTCTTCTCTCTCCCCTCTATAGCGATTAACTTGTTCTATTGATCACTCTCTCCTCAAAAATGGATTTCCTGTCCTATTAACTCTTTCTTCCTCCCCTCTTAAAGTCAATCAATTTGTACCTTTGCTTAATCTTTGTAAACCGCATAGAACTTCACGGTATTGCGGTATATAAGCTGTTGTTGTTATTATTATTATATTTGAAGGATGAGACTACCTCTAAGGTTCCAGGGACACTTCGTGATATCTGCCTGAGTATTAACACCATACTGCAAGAGTTTCTTTAAATTTAATAAGAACAAACTGACTTCAGTTGCTTTTCTTCCGGTCCACTTTAGGTTGATGGTGTAGATCAGTGTGCCGCAAACTTTAAAGCAGCGGCACACTAAACTCAGGCCCGCAGCTGGAGGGCATCCGAAAGTGCACAGACATTGATGTGATAATGTCACACGCATGTGTGATATCATCACATAGACGTCCGTGCATGCGCGGATGTGCTCTAGTTGCGGCACTGAGACTTTTATTACCGCTGGTGGTGGGGTTCTAGAGAGGGAGAGGTGCGGATAGCAGGAAAGGCATTGGCACCGGCTGACTGCCTATAGGACATGCCTCTCGCTGCGAGAGGCACGACCTGCAAGCAGTCAGCCAGCACCTCTTGGAGCGTCTTGCGGCACACCTGAAATCTGCAGGCCATGGCACACAGTTTGTGATACACTGGTGTAGATGGTGATTTTGTCTACTCTAGATTACTGCAGCTCTTTATGGCCCCCTTTATCAAGCCATGTTAGGGTTTTTTATTTGAACCGCTATGGTAAAAGCTCCAATGCTCATAGAATTCCTATGAGCATCGTAGCTTTTACCACAGTGGCCGGCGATAAAAAACCCTTAACGCAGCTTGATAAAAAGGGACCTATATTTGGAAATCTCAGGGCCCCTTTTACAAAGCTGCAGTAACGATTCTTCAGCAGCAAATGCTCCAAAGCCCATTCAATTCCTATGGGCTTTGGTGCATTTGTCGTGGGAGATTGTAAGCTCCTCTGAGCAGGGACCTCTCTTGCTTGCAGGGGAGCCCGCTGCGTGTGCCTGGTAGTGCTATATAATTACATAACATTAGAGATTTCTATTCCTCCATTGCCTTGTGGTTCAAGGTGGATTACAAAAGAATTACAAAAAACGTATTACAAGAAGAAGATATCTGGTAATTTCTAGTGGAGATAAAGTGTAGATGAAGTTGCTTTGGGGACTCGGGAAGGTATTGGGAAGTGGGAAGGAGCTAGCGGTATTAAGTTGTTTGCAGGAATTTCTTGAAAAGTAGCATCTTTACTTCTTTTCTGAATGTTTTGTAGTCTGGGGTCATAATTATTAGATTGGAGATTTAGTTGTCGAGTTTTGCTACTTGTGTGGCTAGGAGGCCATCATATAGTTTTTTCCGTTTGACTTCTTTGATTGGAGGGTGCGTGAATGGGGTGTGGGTGTTCTGTGTGTAGTTGATGTAGTTTGGATGAGGCGGTTGTTTAGGTAGGTTGGGTTGTCGCCGTTTATTGTTTTAAAAAGTAGACAGAATTTGAATAGTATTCTTGCTGGAATTGGAAGCCGGTGTGAGTTGAGGTAGGCCTCTGTGATGTGGTCGTGTTTCCTCAATGAATATATAAGTCTCAGTGCTGTGTTTTGGATTGTTTGTAGTTGTTTTATCATTGTTGCTGGGCAGGGGAGGAATATTGCAATAAAAGACATAGTTCTTCAACCGCCGGTCCGCGGACCGGTGTCAGTCCGCAGAAAATTCCTGCCGGTCCGCGCAGGGCTGGCGAGATGGACGCTGTTAAATTTCCTGCCCTGGTGGTGTTCGGGGAAATCTTCTGTTCCTCCCAGCCTCGGGCGATCAAGACAGGCTGCTGACGTCGGGCATTCCCTCTGAGTCTCGCCTATGCGGAAACAGGAAGTTGAAACAAAATAGGCGGGACTCAGAGAGGGAAGGTCCCGACGTCGGCAGCCTGTCTTGATCGCTGCCCCTGCCGAGTCGCCGAAGAGGGCCGCGGGGAAGCTGCAAGTAGAAGGGAGATGGTCAGCGTGCGCTGTGGGGGGCTGCGTGTGGATTGGGGCCATCAGCAGCGTCTGTGCTGAGAGTCTGCCCACCTGCAGGATGCGGCGGATAGGGGCCTCCGGCTCGTCTTGGGCGGCAGGGCCTGCGGTGCAAAGCTGTTTTTGCCGGCTTGGGGGGGGTGGGTCGCGAATGTGCAGGGAGCCTTCAACAGTGGCTGTCTCCTCTCCTAGCAGCTCTGTACTTACCAGGGCAGTGATTCACTTTGGCAACTTCCCCTTCCTCAGAGGCAGCAATGACCCAAGGCTGCCTAAGGAAATCACCGCTGCAGGCAAGTACTGAGAGCTGCTGGAAGGAGAGGAAGCCACTGTTGGAGGCTGGGAAGCTGCTGGATAAAGGGAGAGCTGCTACTGCACCTGAAGGTAGAAAGAGAGATGCTGCTGGGAGGGGAAGAGCGAAAGGGATGGGAAGAGAGCTACTGTTGGATAAGGGGGAGGAGTGAAGGGAGAAGGAAAAAAGGAAGGAAACAGCTGGCAGGGAGATTAGAGGAGGGAAAGGGGAGAGACAGGAATGAGAAAGTAGAGAGAGATTGATGCTGGAAAGGGGGTCAGCAGAGAAATGAGAGAGGGATAAATATGCTAGATCTGGAGTAGGAGAGATAAAAATGAAGAAAGCAGTGAAGCTGGAATGAATGATGTAAAAAGGAGAGAGGAGGCACAGGCTGGATGGAAAGGAGAGAGGGGCATAGAAAGAAGTCAGATACATATGGAAGGAGGAGAGGCCAGACAGTGGATGGAACGGGCAGATGCTGGAAGGAAGAGTGGAAAGAAGATGAAAGCAGAGACCACAAAAGGTAGAAAAAAATCATTTTATTTCTATTTTGTCATTACAATATATCAGATTTGAAATATATATCCTGCTAGAGACATAACTGGGGACTGCAAAGCCTAACACTATTCCTATCATGTGTGACTGCAATATTCTGTTAGCATGATATTTCTGTGTAGCATTCTGTAATAATTTGGCTTGTTCAGTTTTCTTGATAGTAGAGGGGATATATGTGAAGGGGAGGGGAGACAGGGGTTTTGTTGGTCCTTACTCTGAATATTTATATTTATAAAATGACAATTGTACAGAATATTGTTTCTTTTTATACTTTAATAAAATAAGTTCAATATAAAATCATAACTGAGGCTTGTGCAGATGGGATCAGATGGTTTGTGGGGACCGAGCTTGCGGAGACGGGCGAAAATGTGTTTTTTTATTTCGGTCTTAGTAGTTTGCCGGTCCACAAAATAATTCTTTTATTTCTGCCGGTCCACGGGTGTAAAAAGGTTGAAGAACACTGGTCTAAGAGACCTTGGACTAGGGATTGTACTAAGAGCTGGAATTGTGTTCTATTGAAGAATTTTCGAACTTGTCTTAAGTTTCTCATAACTGTGAATGATGTCTGTATTGTTTTATTGATTTGTGGTTGCATGGTGCAGCATCTATCTATCGTCATTCCTAGTAGTTTTAGGGTGGGTTGAATGGGGTAATTGAGTTAATGTCTATATTGGTTATGGTTGAGACTTTGTTATTTTCGAGGGGGATGAATTTTGTTTTGTCTGGGTTCAGCTTCAGTTTATGATCTTTCATCCATGTTGCTACTGTTTCTAGTGTTCGGTGTAGTGTGTCTGTCATAGAGGGCTTGGGTTGATCAAAAGGTATGAGAATGGTGATGTCGTCTGCATAGCTTTATGAGGTTAGGCCTAGTTTGTCCAGGCAGGCGCCGAGGGAGGCAGTATAGAGATTGATGAGAGTATGGGATAGTGGGGATCCTTGAGGTACGCCGCAGGGGTTGGACCAAGGTTCTGATTTTTCTTTGTCTGACTTTACTATGTAGGTTCTGGATTTTAGGAATCCTTCAAACCATGAGTATACCTTATCAGTGATACTTGGATCAGATTTGCATGCCTGTCACTTCCATTATATGCAAATCTCTCTCATGCATATTCATTAGGGCTAGCCTGAAAACCCGATTGGCCTGGTGGTCCTCTAGGACAGGGTTGGGAACCACTGTTGTAAAAAATGAATATTATTTTTCCCTTTTGAATATACACATACAATGAGGGATACTTTCTGGTTTCTTGTGTGTGGGGATAAATGTCGGATAGGGAGGGGGAGGGGTATTTGATCTGAATGAATCTTGTAAGAATATTAAGTGATGTCAAGTGTAAAATGAATGTACTGTATATTATATTACACTTATGGGGTAAAGACCTTGAACAATTGCTCGTGCCTACTACCTATGGGGAATTCAGGAAACGCCTAAAAACACATCTGTTCCTGAAATACTTAGGAAACCAACCTATACAATCTTAGTCCTCAACAAACGATCGCTAGAACTATCAATCACTAAGTCTGTACTTTGTTTATTCTATTCAATCTGTAACATTTCTAATCATTGTAAACTGCATAGAACTTCACGGTCCTGCGGTATATAAACTGTTATTATTATTTATTATTATTATTATTATTGAAAGTGAAATGAATAAAGATTAAAAAATATATATATATCTTCTTTTACCAGCAGGAACTCTGTTCGTTTGCTTATGGCTTTTCCTGCTACTAAAAGTCTAAGATACAGGTTTATTTGTGAGAAATGTTTTCCTTTTTACGTAGTAAACATTTGGAATTGTTTACCATTAAATATTTGTCTTCTACTGTTTTAGTTTTCAGAAGTTATTATTATTAGTTATTTATATACATTACATTTACATTACATTACAATGTACTTGTTATCCGCATTACCAAAAGTTCTATGCGGTTTACAAAAAATTTTAATTATAACATATTACATAGAAAGAATGGATTAATTAGTCAAATATTTAAGGAAAAAATAGGTTTTCAATTTTCTCCTGAAATGTTTGTAAGAATCAGCGGAAAGCAGCAATGAATGAAATTCCTTTTCATGAGAAGCTTCCTGGAATACTAGAACATGATTAAGGAATTTCTTACTTTTACAACCTTTTATGGGCGGGAAATTAAACAAAGTGTGTGTTTTTCTACTATTTTTATATATGGCTATAATGAAGCTATCAATCAGATAAATTGGGGCTGAGCCATAAAGAAACTTATAACAAATACCGCCCAGCTTAAACAAAATCCGAGCCTCCACAGGCAACCAGTGAAGTTCATAATAAAACGGTGTTACATGGTTGTATTTCTTCAATCCGTAAATCAGTTTAACTGCTGTATTTTGAATTATAGCTTATAGCAAATGTAACCACCCCGAACATATAATCCAGCTGCCAAAATAACTTCACCGTATATTTATTGTCCAGAATGTAAAGGTAACTTGACCGAATATGTATCGTCTAAAATTGTAATTGTAACATTAACGAAATTGTAACTTCGCTGTAAATGTACAGTCTTTTCATATGTTAACCGCATAGAACTTCCACGGTAATGCGGTATACAAGAATAAAGTTATTATTATTATCAATGGAGGTTGTTTAAGTGGTAACATGATAACTTTCTGGTATTTTTTAAAATATGTATTTACAGTTGTTATTATCTGCCTTGAACTTACTATGATGGGGATTAGGCAGGCTAGAAGTATTATAGTTTAGTATAGAAAGTCATCTCTGTGTTTTGTTCCTCTGTCCTCAGTGAATAACAAATGCGTGTGAAAGACCCTTCATCATATGTGATCCTGGAAAAAATGAAACGGGATAAGAAGCCAAAGAAGCCACCTGATGAAGATTCCTCCGATGACATTGCCGGTGAGTGTTGGGAACAGTGCAGAGCATTTAGTGTGCTGGCCTGCGCTTTAAACCGCTATCGCGGTTTTGTAAATGGGGAGGCTAATTAATAATTATTAAACCATTGGAGCCTCAAAACTCTTTAGCAGGTGCTCTTTTACTGCTTATTTATTAGAGCCCAAAGTATTATCATTGGCTCCATTTCTCCAGGAAAACCAGCACAGTAAAAAAAAAAAACCCTCCACCTTATGGAGAAAAGACTATGCTCCAAAAACCTGACCAAGTATGAATAACAACTTATGAAATCCCGTTCTGTGACAAGGAGGTACTCTCTAGTTCTTAATTTTATATAACTCAACTCCTCTACTTAAAGTCTAAAACATGGGTTTAAACACTTATTTTCTTTCGTGAAAGTGGTAAATCTCAGTTCTGTCTACCGTCTTAACCACAGCATGTCTGTCTTTCTCCAGAAGAGCATACTCCTTCCTCAATATCTTTAGAGGGGCAAAATTGTAATCTACATCATATTCCACAATGAGGCAGAGTGTGAACATATATGGCGATTTGGTGTAGGATGGGCAGGGGAGGGCCTCAATGGAAACTCCACTAACTTAGAACATGAGGATGTTACTGGCCAGACTTTACAGTAGATATCCTGCACACAGTGGGATGGTTGGAAAGGCTGGAGTGAGCTTAGAAGGCAACTTCAGCATTTGGAGCCTAAGACAATACCGTGTGGACTTTAGTCTATGGCCCAGAAATATCAAAAAAGAGCCAAGTTAATTTAATCATGGATTTTTAATGAGAATAACTAATGGGCAGACTGGATGGACTTTCCAGGCCTTTATCTGCCGTCATTTACTATGTTACTATTTGCAGACAGTGTCTACATATTGTATTTCTAGGCTTGACATGTCAGCATGTGAGCCGAGCCGTGGATGTGAATCAGGTGAAAAGGGCAGTGGCCCAGAACGTTTGGTCCATGTGTTCAGAATGTCTGAAGGAGAGAAGGACCAACAATGGAGAGCCGGTGTCACTCACTGATATCTGGTTATGCCTCAAGTGTGGGCATCAGGCAAGTGACTTTTGAAGGGAAGCTTTTTGGGTTGGGTAACATTGGTTTGAAATAGAAATCCAAAAATGCTTAAAAATTGCAAGATATTACTGTTTATTAAAAAGTAATATATAGAAATAAAACAAAAACACATAAAGGAAAAAAAATAACTTTTTTATTGGACTAACTTGCCCCCCATTTTACAAAACCATGGCGCAGTTTTTAGCGCCAGCTGCGGCAGTAACAGCTCAGACACTCATAGGAATTCTCTGGGTGTCGGAGCTGTTACTGCCTCGGCCAGTGCTCAAATCCATGTTACGGTTTTGTAAAAGGGGAATTAATGTAGTTTATGATTAGCTTTCAAAGGTAACCTGTCTTCCTCAGATCAGAAAAATTAGTACAGTGTTCCCTCGCGAATCGCGGACTCGCTCATTTGCGGTCTGCTCTGACCACCTCTTCCTGTAGTAAAGTCGGGCTACACCAATCAGGAGCTGCGTGTCAAAGCAGTTTCTGATTGGTATAGCCCAACTTTACTACAGGAAGAGGTGGTCTGAACAGACCGCGAGTGATTTTCTTTACCCGCCGGTGCTCCAGCTGCCCTCTCCTGCCTCCCATGCCTTTGCACTTTTTCAAAATTTGTGGAGGTTCCTACCAGGAACCCCCCACGAATTTCGGGGGAGTACTGTATTCTACACAATCCTAAACTTTTCTCAAAATAAAGATACACAATATATGAAGAGACTCGCAGACACAGTTTAAAATTAACTAAACTAAACTAAACCTTAAGTTTGTATACCGCATCCTCTGCACAATCGTAGAGCTCGGCACGGTTTATAGGAGTTGGTATAGAAAGGAACTCCAATGAAGGGTTAAATGCCAAAGTATAAAGAATGTTTAGAGAGCTTAGAATACCTAAAATAAAGTAAGATAAAAGGGAAGTCAGCCTAAATTAATGGGTTTAGCCAAAAAGTCATCCTCACTGTTCGCTTTTCAGGACTATAAGTTAGACGTGTTTCTCAACATGCTGTACTTATATCATTGGGGGTACGCAGGCCACCTGTTGGGGGTATGTGGCCTGGCCGTCGCAAGGGATGCCTCCCGCTGGGATCCCAGCCTGCCCCCCACTGAAGCCGCCGGGGATGCCTCCTGTACCACCACCCTCCCCTGAAGCTGACCTGGAGCCGACACGCTCCATCCCCCCCCCAAGCAACAACTCCAGGCTATGGTGCGTGCAGTGGCTGGCCCACAAGCCTCCCCCCCACCCGACATCAGTTCTGACATTGGAGAAAAGGTTCTGGACCAGCTAGGTCGGCTTCGGGGGAGGGGGAGGGAATGGGGTCCGGAGGAGAGGAAACATGCAGGAGGCAGAAAGGAAGAAATATTGCAAATGCAACCAGAGACTCATGAAATCACCAGATAACAAAGGTAGGAAAAAGAATTTTACCAAAATGTCAGTTTTGTGAATTTATATCTGCTGTCTATATTTTACTCTATATTTGTCTATTTAAGAACATAAGAATAGTCTAACTTGGACAGACCAATGGTCCCTCAAGTCCAGTAGCCCGTTCTTATGGTGGTGGGCAAGCAGTGGCTTCCCACGTCTTTCTCAATAGCAAACTATGGACTTTTCCTCCAGGAACTTGTCCAAACCTTTCTTAAAACCAGCTACGCTATCCACTCCACATCCTCTGGCAATGCATTTCAGAGCTTAACTATTCTCTGAAAAAAAAAGTTCCTCCAATTGGTTTTAAAAGTATTTCCGTATAACTTCATCGAGTGTCCCCTAGTCTTTGTAATTTTTGACGGAGTGAAAAATAAAGTTCATAATAAAGTTCTGCTGTATTTTGAATTATAGTTCATAATAAAGTATTCATGAAGTATTTTGAAATAAAGTTCATAATAAAGTATTCATAATAAAGTTCGATCCACTTGTATTTTTAATGTAAATCGCTTAGAAATTATATAAGCATTTAATCAAATTTTTAATAAAATTTGAAACTTAGCCTTGGCTCAACCTGTTCTGAGAGTCCTACGTACTTTTTTGAAGCGTGCATTATTGTTTGGAATGAAATCTATTCTAGTACACGGGCTAGATGCGCATCCTCCTACCTTGTCACAATGGTGATCCTTGATGATTTATCAATTGAAGATGGAACGTTGTGACATTCCTGAGATGGACTCCGTTAAGGGCCATCAATTACAACTTACTTAGGAGCCTTTTTGGGCCTCTATTTGACTGTGTAGTTATTTTCTTGTACTCTCTGTGACATTTGCTCTCCTGCTGCTCCATGCCTTTTTTTTTGGGTGGGGGGAGGGGGTGGTTTTTATGGTTTTGCTAATTTGGTCTATGCTATATTATTATTCTGGTGGTTTTCGCTTTTGATCAATAAACAGTTTTGCAAATAAAACTTGAAACTTGAAACCTGTTCTATTCCACTCAGGACTTTATAGACTTCAAAAATATCTCCCCTCATCTGTCTCGTTTCCAAGCTGAAGAGCCCTAACCGTTTTAGTCTTTCCTCATACAAGAGGATTTACATCCCCTTTACCATCTTGGTCGCTCTTCTTTGAACCTTTTCTAGCGCAACTATATATTTCTTGTAGTGCTGCCCGATTCAGGAAAAAAAATTTTGATTCGATTCAACCTATTGAATTGGTTTTTCGATTCGATTTTCCTGCCCAATTGGGTGTTTTTTTTTTTTTTTTTTCAAACATCCTGGTGGGTTTATTTTATAGCCCCTTTTGGCTTCTCCTAACCACTCTGCCGCTGTGGTGTAAACAAAATAAAAAAAACAAATAGGACTTTTCCTCTCTGTTAAATTCTAGTTCACGTTTGCGGTCTAACGCCAGCTCTCGCAGGATACACTTTTCAAATTTGACATATTGTAATCACAAAACAGAAAATAAAACTATTTTTTCTACCTTTTATTGTCTGGTCATTATTCAAATCATGTTAGTCCCAGGCACTGGTTTGTCTTCTGATACCTCGCTTGCCAGGGTCTTCTTCTTTCTCCATGCTAACCATCCATCTGCCATCTCTGTCCTCCCCTTCCGTTTCCCTTCCCTCCCCCGGAGGTCTGGCATCTTTCCTTTTTTTTGTCTCCATCCACAGATCCACCTTTTCTTAACTACCCTTTCATCCAGCATCTCTCCCTCCTTCCCCACCACTCCAGGGTCCACCATCTCTCCCTTTCTCTTCCCAACTACCCTCCTATCCAGTATCTCTATCCCCCCTTCCATATCATCCCTTGTGTCCAACTTCTCACACTTTCTGTTCCTTCCCTCCCTAAATCCCATTGTCCATCATCTCTCTCCCTCTCCTCTACTTTTAGACCCATTATTTCTTCCCCCTAAAGTCCAGCATATGCATGTCTCTTTGAACCCCCCTTCCCTCCCTCCCTCCCTCCCTCCCTCTGTGTACTTCTACACCAGGGCCCTCCTCCCCTGAAGGTCTGTCCTCCCTGAAGACCTATGCCACCATCCCTGAAGGCCTGCATCCCAGCCCTGAAGGCCTGCCTGTTCCTCTTGAAGGCCTGTCTCCCCCCCTTGAAGGCCTGCATCCCACCCCTGAAGGCCTGCCTGTCACTCTTGAAGGCCTGTCCCCCCCCTCTTAAAGGTCTGCATCTCACCCCTGAAGGCCTGCCTGTCTGTCCCCCCTGAAGGCCTGTCCCACCCCCCACCCCGGAAGACTGCTCAACCCCCCCCCAGAAGGCCTTCATGTTCCCCCTGGCCTCCCACTGGTGGCCGGCTTCCCCCCCTGGCCTCTCCACACCGTTTACCTTTAAGGAGCAGCCTGCAGAGAAGATCGCAGTGCTAGCGATCTTTACACTGCTTTTGAGCTGTTTCCTCCGCCGCGGTCCCGCCCCTCCTCTGACGTCAGAGGCAGGATCGCGGTAGAGGAAACAGCTCATAAGCAGTGCAAAGATCGCTAGCACCACAATCTTCTCTGCAGGCTGCTCCTTAAAGGTAAACGGTGCGGGGAGGCCAGGGGCTAAGCCGGACGAGAGGGAGGGGAACCAGACGCCAGGGGGGAAGCCGGACAGCAGCACTTCAACTGACCTTCCCCCTCGCCCTCTAAAGCAGGTGCGGCAGCTGCCGCTCCTGCTTTAGTAGGCGAGGGGGGAGGGTGTGCCGAATCAGGAAGCCGATTTCTTTGTTGTTTTGAATCGATTCACCCGAAGTGAATCGGTGAACCTATTCGAATCATGAATCGGGCAGCACTAATTTCTTGAGATAAGGAGACCAGAATTTAACACAATACTTCAAATGAGGTCGCACCATGGAGCGATACAGAGGCATTATGACATTCTTAGTCTTCTTAATCATCCCTTTTTTTAATAATTCCCAGCATCCTGTTTGCTTTTTTGGCCGCCACCACACATTGGGCGGAACGTTTCATCGTATTGTCTACAATGATACCCAGATCCTTTTCTTGGGCGCTAACCCCCAAGATGGACCCTAGCATCCAGAGTATTCTTCCTAATGTGCATCACTTTGCATTTGTCTACATTAAATTTCATCTGGCACTTGGATGCCCAGTCTTCCAATTTCCTAAGGTCCACCTGCAATTGTTCACAATCTGCATGCATGTTAATAACGTTGAACAATTTAGTGTCATCTGCAAATTTAATCACCTCACTCGTTGTTCCAATTTCCAGATCATTTATAAATACAGTGGTACCTCGGTTTACGAGTGCACCGGTTTGCAAGTGTTTTGCAAGACGAGCAAAACATTTGCAAAATTGGCACCTCGGAAACCGAGCGTGTCTCGATTTATGAGCGCCCCCCCCCCCGTGATCTGGCACCCTCCCCTCTGCGATCCGGCACCCTCCCCCCACGATCCGGCACCCCCCCCCACCCGCCGTGACCTGAAGTCCCCCAGACCCACCCGAATCTGCTTCTTACTTTCATCTGGCCTCGGCACAGGCATGTCCTATGCGTTGGTGCCGGTGCCCGAAGATTGGCCTTCTCTTCTGTGCTGGGCCTTGAGCATCTGCGCATGCTCAAGGCCTGCGAGTTCATGTTCTCTCCAAGATCTCTGAGAATCTCGGAAAGAGCATGAACTCGCAGGCCTTGAGCATGCGTAGATGCTCAAGGCCCAGCACAGAAGAGGAAGCCGATCTTCGGGCATCGGCACCAACACACAGGACATGCCTGTGCCGAGGCCAGATGAAAGTAAGAAGCGGGTTCGGGTGGGTCTGGGGGACTTCAGGTTGCAGCGGCGGGGGGGGGGAGGGTGCCGGATCGCGGGGGGGCCTTCGGGGGGAGCAATGCCAGTTCTCGTGGGGAGGGGAGGGGAGATAGAGCAGCGTCGCTGGCCTCAGGGGGTGGGAACGTATCAAAGCGAGTTTCCATTATTTCCTATGGGGAAATTAGCTTTGATATACGAGTATTTTGGTTTACGAGCATGCTTCTAGAACAAATCATGCTCGTAAACCAAGGTACCAGCACCAGTCCCAGTACAAACCCCTGCGGCACTCCACTGTTTACTCTCCTTCATTGAGAAAAATGACCATTTAACCCTACCCTCTGTTTTCTATCCGATAACCAATTCCTTATCCAGAACTAAACTTTGCCACCTATTCCATGACTCTTTAATTTTCTCATGAGCCTCTCGTGAGGAACTTTATCAAAAGCTTTCTGAAAATCTAGATACACTATATCAACAAGCTCACCTTTATCCACATGTTTATTCACACCTTCAAAGAAGTCAAGCAAATTTGTGAGTCAAGATTTCTCTCTGCTGAACCCATGCTGACTCTTGTCTCATTAAATCATGTTTGTCTACAGGTTCCACCATTTTATTTTTTATAATCGTTTCCACCATTTTGCCTGGCACCGAAGGGAGGCTTACTGGTCTGTAATTTCCCAGATCTCACCTGGAGCCCTTTTTAAAAATCATCTTTACATTGGCCACCCTCCAATCTTCAGGTACTACAAATGATTTTAGCGACAGGTTACAGATCACTAACAGCAGGTCAGCAATTTCATGTTAGAGTACTTTTAATACCCTTGGATGTATACCATCCGGTCCTGGCGATTTATCACCTTTTAACTTGTCGTTTTGGCTCAGTACATTTTCCAGATTCACCAAGATTTCTTTCAGTTCCTCCGTATCATCACTCTTGAAAACCATTTCCGGTTCAGGTAGATCTCTACAGTTAGTTAGTTTCAAGTTTATTAAAAAAATTTTTAGACCGCTTATTCAGATTTCTAAGCGGTTTACAATATAAAATTACATAAAAGCACATAAAAACAAGGCATACTAGATAATGTCCAAACATAACTAGAAGGTTTTGATGTAACGTACGGAACTACTTCAAACATTAGGGTAGTGGGGAAGAACTACAATTATTATAGAAAAGGAGCAACATAAAAGGGAAAGACAATGGGTTAGGGTAAAAAAGCAGTTATTTTAAATTTTGCCCTTAAGAAGACAGTTGTTATCCAAAAGCATCTTGTTAGTTAGTTATTTAGCCCATCCTCCCAAAGGAGCCCAGAACGGGTTACAGGAGTACATTCATAGTATAGGTAGGACAAATTTTAGTGAGACAAACAGACTTTACAGCATAGACAAAGGGGTTTAGATTACAGCAATTACAGTATAGACATAACATGCAGACTTACAAATAAAGACTTCTTTAGCACTCTCCAGACCAGTAGAGGTTAACTTTACGAGTGGGTATATATCTAATCATGACCAGCAGGTGGAGACTGAAAACAAAACTTTGGGACAGTATATCCTAGCCCCTCCTCTCTATTTCCCTCAGTCTTCTTTCAGTCTCCAGCAGGTGTTGAGTGATCTGTACCCATCTCCCTTGGTAGGGCTGTTGGAATTTGTTTAGGGGTTTATTGTCCCTGTTTTTGGCCGGACGGAGCTTGGTCGGGCCCTGTTTGGGGGTCCGTCCGACCTCGGGGGTGTCAAACCCGGCGGGTCTCGAGCGGGGTCCCTCCCCCCACTTCCTCCACCTCCCCACATTTTTTTAGAGGAGCCTCAGCAGTAAGCCTTGCCCCCTAAGTCAAGCAAGGCATATTGCTTCGAGAGCCTGTGGAGTCTGTTCTGTAAAAAAAAAAAATCCTGAGGTAGTGCTGGTCTGAAGGGTTGTTTCCCTTTAAGAAAACTGTATTTTACTGTATTTTTTCATGTAACCGGCACTTTTTTATAGCTAGGTCACGTATGGAGCAATTGTGCCCTTCTCCGGGGGAGTAGGACACAATTGAGTCCAGCCGCGAGGCACTCGCGGCCGGCCTGAACTCGGCGGTTTGGGTCGGTGAGGTGGTGGAGCTCCGTCGGCAGCGGCTGCAGGCGCCCAGAGCTCCCCGCCGATGGTGCCTCGCGAGTCGGCTTGGAGCAGTGGGGAAGCCCGGTCTTCCACAACCGCCCACGGAGGGATTCCCCGAAGGTTCCCTCTCAGCTGATTTTTTGACAGCTGATGCCGACTTGCCTGTCTTAGCGGCTGAGACTGTTCAGTCTTCTCAGCGCTACAGGCCATGGAGGGAGCATTTTTGGCGGGAACTTCGCCATTTTCTTTGTCTGGCCCCTCCATTTTGTCTGCAACCTCAGGTGACCTTCCCCCTGTATGGCGAACACAGGGGCAGGTTTCAGCATGGACCCCTGCTGGGGCAGGGAGTCCCTGGGGACCCCCAGGGGTTTTTTGCCCCCAATTTATTTTCTTTCTTTGTGCGGACTTTTGGGGGTCCCACGTGCACCTGGGGGGTTTCGGGGGGGGGGGGTTTCCCTCCGCGCCCCCTATGGCTTTGCATCCCTCTTTTCGTTTGGCGTCCCCTCTTCCTCCTCCCTCATCCAAGCGCCCGCGGGGGGGCTTGGATTGCGAATTGGTGGGCGGTGGAGCGTGTTGGCCTGGTTGAGGACCTGGCTGCTTTGGCGGGCTTCCAGGATCCTCTAGAGGGGACGCCCGCTGGCAGCGGGGCGGCGGGTTTCCCGTCTTCCAGAGCAGATGCGTCCGTGGTGCGCTTTTTATTCAGAGGGATGAGTTTTTAGACCTGTGTAGCAGGTCTCCTTGGTGCTGCATTTTTGCAGTGGCGCCACCGGAGACCCCGCGTATGGGGGCCCCTCTGCTTCAGGGGGTCTGTCCTGTTTCCCGCTCTTTTCTTGTGCGTCAGGATTTGCGGGATTTTGTGTTGGCGCAGTGGCCTATGGGCGCAGTTTCGTTTGGTGTGCGCCTTGGCTCTTGGGTATCCCGTCCCGGAGGGAGATAGGGCTACCTTAATTTCGCCAATGGGGAACGCGGTGGTCTCGGCACTTCCTAAGCGGCATACCGTGCCTGTTATGGACGGTTCTGCTCTTAGGGTCTCGGAGGAGCGTGCGTTAGAGACACTTCTTAAGTATGATTTTGATGTCTCTGCCTTTGGGGTCCAGGCGGCTATTTGTGGGGAGCTAGTCGCTCGCGCCGTGTTTCGGTGGGCTGAGCGTGTCCTGGATCGGGAGTCTGATGACTGGTCTCTAGTGGATCAGGAGGTAGCGAAGATTGCGATGGCTGCCTCGTTCCTCTCAGATGCTCGTTATGACTTGGTGCGGATTTCGGCTAAGTATGGCATGGCCGCGCGGCGTATTTTGTGGCTGCGCGCTTGGGCGGCGGAGTCTGCGTCCAAAGCTAAGTTTACTAAAGTTCCCTTTAGGGGGTCTTTTTGTTTGGAGAGGAATTAGATGAGTTGATTCAGACTCTGACGGACTCGAAGGTGCCCCGTCTGCCTGAGGACCGTGCCCGCCCTGCGTTTCGGTGTGGGGCTGCCCGGGGGCATTTGCGGGAATTTCGCAAGTATCGCCCGGGGCGTGGGGCTGCTTCTTTCCCGGCTCAGGGTTTTTCCCGGGGTCGGTTCTTCCAGCGCATGCAGCCCTTTCGGGGGGCCCGTCGGGGGGCAGGGAATCCCTCCGCCGGTTCCCCCGCTTCCCGTCCTGCGCAATGACTCCTTGCCGGCGCCCCCTTTGGTTCCGGTGGGGGCCCGGCTGCGCAAATTTTTCCCCAAATGGGCCGAGATCACGTCCGATCAGTGGGTCCTTGAGGTGGTGCGGGACGGTTACGCTCTGGAGTTCACCCGCTTTCTGCCGGACCTTTTCCTCGCTTCTCCATGTCAGACTCCATGGAAGACGCAGGCTTTTCGTCAGACCCTTCAGCGTTTGCTAGATCTCGAGGCAGTGGGGCCGGTGCCCCCTACGGAGTGGGGCACCGGCAGGTACTCCATTTACTTTGTGGTGGCCATAAAGGAGGGGACCTTTCGGCCCATCCTAGATTTGAAAGGGGTCAACAGAGCTCTCAAGATTCCGTCTTTCCGCATGGAAACGCTGCGGTCGGTCATTCTGGCGGTTCAGCCGGGGGAGTTTCTCACGTCTCTCGATCTGACGGAGGCCTACTTGCAGGTTCCAATTCGGGCCTCTCATCAGCGCTTCCTTCGCTTTGCGATCTTGGGGCGGCACTTTCAGTTCTGTGCGCTTCCCTTTGGTCTGGCCACGGCTCCTCGGACGTTCACCAAGGTAATGGTGGTCGTCGCGGCAGCCTTGCGGTCGGTGGGCATCCTGGTTCACCCCTACCTGGACGACTGGTTGATTCGGGCAAAGTCGTTGCAGGAGAGCTCCCGGGTTACGGCTCGGGTGGTGGAGTTTCTCTGGTTGCTGGGCTGGGTGGTCAACCTTTCCAAGAGTCGGTTGGTCCCAGCTCAGCGTCTGGAGTGCCTTGGGGTTATGTTCGACACCTCCTTGGGGAAGGTCTTCCTTCCAGAGGCCCGGGTGAGCAAATTGCAATCTCAGATTCGCCTGCTTTTGGCGTCCCGGGGTCCTCGGGCGCGAGATTTCCTCCAAGTCCTGGGGTCAATGGCGGCGTCCCTGGACGTGGTGAGGTGGGCGCGGGCCCACATGTGTCCTCTTCAGTATGCTCTGCTCCGGAGGTGGTCTCCCCGGAGGCAAGATTTGGATGTTCCGGTTCCCCTGCGAGGCTTGGCGCGCTGCAGTCTGCGCTGGTGGCTCCGGACCCCTCACCTGGTTCAGGGGGTGGGTCTGGATCTCCCGCAGTGGACGGTGCTCCTTACGGATGCGAGTCTCCTCGGTTGGGGGGCTCAGTTTATGGGCCACTCAGCTCGGGGCACCTGGTCCGCGGAGGAGGCCTCCTGGTCGATCAACGTGTTGGAGACCAGAGCGGTCAGGCTGGCGCTGTTAGCTTTCCACTCCCTTTTGCTGGGCAAGTCGGTCAGAGTCCTGTCGGACAATGCCACGGCGGTGGCTTATGTCAATCGTCAGGGGGGCACCAAGAGCACTCCTGTGGCGCAGGAGGCGGCTCGGCTCATGGTTTGGGCGGAGTCCCATCTTCTGGACCTCTCGGCTTCTCATATAGCCGGGGTAGAAAATGTTCAGGCAGACTTCCTCAGTCGTCACTTCCTGGATCCAGGAGAGTGGTTTCTCGGCGCCGGAGCGTTTTCAGTTGATAGTGCAGGCTTGGGGGCAGCCCCTGATGGACCTGATGGCCACGAGTGGCAACGCCAAAGTGCCCCGCTTCTTCAGTCGGCGCAGGGACAGTCTGGCCGAGGGTCTGGATGCTCTGGTCCAGCCGTGGCCAATGGAGGGGCTCCTGTATGTGTTCCCTCCTTGGCCGCTGGTGGGCAGAGTACTTCTTCGCATTGTTCGCCATCCGGAGCTGGTGGTTCGGGTGGCTCCGGATTGGCCTCGGCGTCCGTGGTATGCGGATTTGGTGAGGCATCTGGTGGCGGATCCTCTTCCTCTGCCTCTCTTGGACGACCTTCTGACGCAGGGTCCCATTCCCATGTTCGACCCGTCTCCCTTCTGTCTTACGGCGTGGCTCTTGAAAGGGGTCGCCTGAGCAGGAAGGGTTATTCAGGCAAGGTAATTTCTACACTCTTGGGGTCCCGTAGGCTTTCTACCTCTCGGGCTTATGTGCGGGTTTGGCGTCTCTTTGAGGGATGGTGCCGGGCGCGGGGAGTGGTCTCTTTTCGCGCTTCCCTGCCTCACATTCTAGAATTCTTGCAGAATGGCCTGGATAGAGGCCTGGCTTGGTCTTCTCTCCGGGTGCATCTTGCGGCCCTGTCGGCTTTTCGAGGGTTGGTGTCAGGTCAGCGTTTGTCGGCCCTTCCTGATGTGATTCGGTTTTTGCGGGTGGCCAAGTTGCTTCGGCCTCCCATTCGGCCCTCGGTTTCCTCTTGGGATCTCAATCTGGTTCTCTCGGTTCTGGTGCGTCCGCCTTTTGAGCCTTTGGATGGCTGTTCTTTGAAGGACCTTACTTTGAATGCGGTCTTTTTGGTGGCCATTACGTCTGCTAGGCGTGTTTCTGAGCTGCAGGCGTTCTCTTGTAGGGCTCCCTTCTTGGAGTTTTCTAGGGAGCGGGTCGTCTTGCGGCCTGTTCCTTCCTTTCTGCCGACAGTAGTGTCTTCTTTTCATGTCAATCAATCGGTGGTCCTCCCGGTCTTGGGAAATCGGGAGGGCTCGTCTGAGCAACGACAGCTGCGCAAGTCGGTCGGGTTCTCCGCTCTTATGTGCAGCGGACTCGGGAATTCCGGAAATCCGATCATCTCTTTGTCCTTCTGGCGGGTCCTCGTCGGGGGGCTGGCGCTGCTAAGGCTATTATTGCGCGCTGGATCAAGGAGGCGATTGCTTCCGCATATCTTCTGAAACAGAAGCCTGTTCCGGAGTTTCTCAAGGCTCCTTCCACTCGGGGTCAGGCGGCTTCTTGGGCTGAGTCGTCGCTCGTGCCTCCAGTGGATATTTGTAAGGCTGCGGTTTGGTCCTCCTTGCATTCCTTTGTTCGACATTATCGGGTAGATGTTCAGGCGCGTCGGGACGCGGTGTTCGGTGAGCGTGTTCTGGTATCGGCCCTTCGGGGGTCCCGCCCGTAAGAGGGACTGCTTTGGTACGTCCCACTCGTAAAGTTAACCTCTACTGGTCTGGAGAGTGCTAAAGAAGGAGAAATTAGGTTCTTACCTGCTAATTTACTTTCTTTTAGCTTCTCCAGACCAGTAGAGGTCCCCACCCTGTCTGTTGTTGTTGTTGTTGGGGCTGTTGCGCGGGCAGTTTTTGGTTTTTGCTGCGGGTTCTAGTATTTTTCTAGGGCCGGGGAGAATTGAAGAACAGCGGCTGTGGCTCGGCTGGCTTAGCTGGCGAGCTGTGGGGACATTCTTCCTTCGGGAATTTCTCCTCTGCATTTTCCAACAGCATTTTGGGTATGTTATTTGTTACTCCTTTCGGAGTATTGTTTTTTCTCTCTGTTTTTTTCCAGTTCTTGGTTCTGCTTGGCTATTCGGCAGACTGAGGGAAATAGAGAGGAGGGGCTAGGATATACTGTCCCAAAGTTTTGTTTTCAGTCTCCACCTGCTGGTCATGATTAGATATATACCCACTCGTAAAGTTAACCTCTACTGGTCTGGAGAAGCTAAAAGAAAGTAAATTAGCAGGTAAGAACCTAATTTCTCCTTAGTGGACATAGGGTGGTTTAAATTGCAGCATTTTCAGTGTTGTCAGAGAATGTGGTAGTAATTCAGGTTATATTGTGGTGGCATGCGAGTTTTAGCGAGATTCCGTTTGGTATATTAGGTGGTGTCTTTGGGATTCCATCAGTCCGGGATATAGACGTGGGTTTTCAAGGAGCTTGGTTTGTAATGAGGAAGATTTTCACGGCTTTTCTGAAGTTCCAAAGATTATCTAGTGATCTAATGGATGGGAGGATATGTAATGAGAATATGAGCTTCTTCGGGCTGTCTCAGATGTGAGTGAGCGACCTGCTGGAAGGACCAGCCGTTTTCTGTTTGGGATCTCAGTGATCAGTTGGGGACATAATTTTGTAGTTTTGATGCTATGTAGTTTGGTGTCATTTTGTGGAAAGTCTTGAAAGCTAGCACTAAGGCTTTAAAAGCGCATCGTTTTTGGATAGGCAGCCAGTGCGTGGATGTTAGTGCAGTGTTTTTCAACCGCTGTTCCGCGGCACACTAGTGTGCCGCGAGATGTTGCCTGGTGTGCCGCAGGGCCGCCGGGCCCGGAGCTGACAGGGGGCCCGAGGCAGGGGCGCCAGTAGCTCGCCAAGGCAAAGTGAGTCGATCACCCAGGACTCACTTTGTCTTGGCGATCTAATCTATCGAGCCGATAAGTCTTCTTCTCCCCGACGTCAATTCTGCAGTCGGAGAGGAAGTTCGGGCCAGCCAATCGCTGCCTGGCTGGGCGGAACTTCCTCTCCGATTGCAGAATTGACGTCAGGGAGAGCATGCGTCGGCGTCAGCTTTGGGGCCTGTTATCCATTGGTGGGTCCTGTTCCCCGATGGCAGCGGCAGTGGCAGTGGCTTGGGGAACGGCAGGGAGAAAGAAAGAAAGGGGGCAGGCAGGGAAACAGAAGGAAAGAAGAGAAACAGAAAGAAAGAAAGAAAGAAAGGTCAGGGAGAGAGGAAGAAAAAGTTGGGGGAGGGAATGAGGTGTGGAGGAGAGAAAGCATACAGGCTGATAGAAGGTAAGAAAGATTGGATGCACAGTCAGAAGAAGAAAGTGCAACCAGAGACTCATGAAATCACCAGACAAGGTAGGAAATATGATTTTATTTTAAATTTAGCAAAGTGGAGGCAGTATTACCACAGTTTTCAAAGGAATTTGCCCAAATAACTTAATAGTTAACTGGGTAAATTCCCAGAGATGAAAACTTCCCTTCACTTACTATGCACAGTTCTGAATTTATATCTGCTGTCTATATTTTACAATATGGTCACCTTTTACTAAACCGCAAAAGTGGTTTTTAGCGCAGGGAGCCTATGAGCGTCAAGAGCAGCGCTGGGCATTCAGCGCAGCTCCCTGCGCTAAAAACTGCTATTGTGGTTTAATAAAAAGGATGGAGGGTATATTTGTCTATTTTTGTATGCTATAAAAACCAAATACAGAGAGAGACTGAGAGCTGTTGACGAAGAGCTACGTGTGTGTCTTTCTTCGATTCCAGCCAGAATATCAGCTTTGTGTTCAGCCAAACAGGCCCAGGTTTCGCACTGAATAAAGTATTTTATAATTTTTATAATTTTTATTTCGTAATAAAGTAATTATAAAATACTTTCTTTGTGTTTATTTGATTCCTATTCAAGAGAATTACTTTATATATAGTCAATATAGGCAGAGAGTTAAATTTTTTAACATTTTCTAATGGTGGTGTGCCTCGTGATTTTTTTCATGAAACAAGTGTGCCTTTGCCCAAAAAAGGTTGAAAAACACTGTGTTAGTGCAGGGGTGACATGGTCGCAGAAGCCCAAGTTTTTTAGAAGTCGGATTGCGGCGTTTTGCACACCTTGTAGATGGGAGAGTGTTTTTGCTGGTAAGCCTACTAGTAGAGTGTTGCAGTAATCTAAGCGGGATAGTACAAACGCGTATAGTAGCTGGGCGAAATCGTTTTCTGAAAAGTAAGCACGGATGCATTTTAATTGGCGAAGGTAATAGAAGGATGAAGATACTAAATTTGATACATGGTCTGAGAGCGACAGGTTTGAGTCGAGAATCACTCCTAGGCTGCGGACTTTGTGTTTGGCTGTAAGGGTGTCATTTCCCCAGGAAAGAGATGGGCGGGGGTATGCGCAGGAGTCTTTATGTATCCAGAGAAGTTGTGTTTTTGACGCGTTGAGCTGTAGTTTATTTGCAGTCATCCAGTTTTTTATTTCTGTTAGGCAGCAGTGCATTTTTTCCATTTGTACATCTCGGTGTTGACCTAGGGCAGGGGTAGGCAATTCCGGTCCTCGAGAGCTGGAGCCAGGTCAGGTTTTCAGGATATTCACAATAGATATGCATGAGATAGATTTGCATCTCAAGGAGGCAGTGCATGCAAATCCATCTCATACATATTAATTGTGGAGATCCTGAAAACCTGACCTGGCTCCGGCTCTCAAGGACTGGAATTGCCTACCCCTGACCTAGGGGAAGCTGTATGTCATCTGTGTACGAGTATATTTTGTTTTGATGCTTCTCTGCGATGTTGAGTACTGGTTTGACATATATGTTAAAGAGGAGTGGGGATAGTAGTGCACCCTGATGCACTCGGCAGTTGAGAGGTTTTGGCTCCGATAAGGAGGGTTCCAGTAGTACTTTCTGAGACATTTTGTATAGGAAGGAGGAGAACCATGCCAGTGTGACATCATGGATTCCGATAGAGTGTAGTCTGAATAGGAGGAGTGGGTGACCTCTTTGAAAAAAATACCCCGAATATAAATGATAATTAACATTTTCTCTGTGTACAGTGCGCTTTGTGTTTTTTTAATTTTGTGGTTGCCATTATGTATTAATAAGATTATATTGTGTGTACAGTGTTCCCCTGTGAGTTTGCGAATCGCAGACTCACTAATTCGCGGCGTGCTCCGACTGCCTCTTCCTGTAGTAAAGTCGGGCTATACCAATCAGGAGCTGCGTGTCAAAGCAGCTTCTGATTGGTGTAGCCCGACTTTACTTCAGGAAGAGGCGGTCAGAGCAGACTGCGAGGATTTTCTTTACCTGCCGGCGCTCCAGCTGCCCTCTCCTGCCTCCCCTGCCTTGCAAAATTTGTGGGGGTTCCTGGAACGGAACCCCCACAAATTTCAGGGGAGTACTGTATATGAAAAATGGATGAAAGAAATTGCAGTTCAATTAGTACTATTATTATGGGGGTGGGATCGGGTGGAGCTTGGGCAGGGGTACTCGGTTGGTATTTGTTAGGCTTAGGGGGTACTTGGCTTGCAGAAATTGAGAAACACTGTAGTAGACAGTAGAAGCTACTAAAGAGGTGTATATATTGTAGTTGTGATATTAATCATATTGGAACTAAAGAGCTGAGCAGAATCTTATCAAAGATCAAGAGCCTGCAAATCATGTTTCCTCTCATTATGTTGAGTAGCATACGTAGATGAAAGAAGTATACGTAGATGAAAATATTGTTGCCAGTTGAACCTAGCCCCACATATCACACTGGTTTGTCCTGAAATTTCTTTCCCTCCTGACCCCCATTGATGTTGAGGCTCATTTCCCATCCAAACCTCTGTGCAAGGAGGGGAGTAAATGGCTAAAGACAGGAAGGGAGCTTGGTCAGCTTATGCACTCTCTCCTAGATCACTTTATGGGAGCTAAAATGGGGCAGCCTTTGATTACATTTTTGTACTATCTGTGAAGGGCACAGATCTCAACCATAAGGCTTCTTGGCCCACCCAAGTTGGGACCTCCTACCTGACCATTAATTCATCACTTGTGAGCAGGAGCTCCAGTGGTATCATAGAAAATATGTAACCTAATCCTTCCTGACTCCTTTGGAGTTGATAATATTTTGTATGCAATTATAATAATAATAATAACTTTATTTTTGTATACCGCAATACCACAAACAGTTCAGAGCGGTTTACAATGTAAGAGAGACTGTACATACACAGTGAAGATACAATGCAAGGGAATGTAATTTGCAGTTGAGCGCAGTTTACAATGCAGAGGACTGTACATATTCAGCATGGGTGTTTATACAGCCTTCTTCCTCTACCATATACAGTATATTACAGAATCATTCACTTTAGTTGTAGGATAAAACTCCTAGGAGCTGATGGGTAAGAATTGTGGCTCAGTGTGATTTGCTTCTTCATCTGTCATCTCAGGCCTCCCTTTGTTGGAAGAGCTGTGGAACCAGTCTGAGGAATATGACTGTGATCCCTATTAGCACAGAACTCCCTGTGATCTAGGGTTAGTTGGAAAAGCTCTAGTATTGTGCAGCCATCTTGTAAGGCTTGCTAGCATCCCTCCTTGTGATACTGGATAAGTCATCTAACCCTCAATTGCTCCAGGTATAAAGTAGAGAATGACACGGTGAAAAAATTGGTCCCCGTCACCGCCCCGTCCCCGTCTCACCATCCTCTGCACCGCCCCTTCACCGCCATTCCCTTCACCGCCCCGT
Source organism: Geotrypetes seraphini (assembly GCF_902459505.1). NCBI lineage: Eukaryota > Metazoa > Chordata > Amphibia > Gymnophiona > Dermophiidae > Geotrypetes > Geotrypetes seraphini. Next base: position 21,230,092 of record NC_047086.1, read on the forward strand.
CACCGCCACTGCCACCCCATTCACCGCCCCGTCACCGCCACTGCAACCCCATTCACCGCCCCGTCACCGTCACCGCTGCATACATAAAAGCCTCAAACGGGTACGATTTTATATACTTTTCTTTATTTACGTATAAAGGAAACATTCTTTAAAACCTTAAAACTTAGTTAAATATTAGTTAATAACTATACAAAAACAAACACGACATGTACTTTTAATGCTTACAATGTTAGCCTACATGGTAAGTAGACGCGGCCGCTGTACCTAATCGTGGCAAAGATCTCCCTGCCGTGATTAGCATAGTGATCGCGGCTACGGCTGCAAGTCTCCCCTCCCCCCAGCGATCACGACAGGAGGGCACCCAACCCCTCCTGTATGCTTCTCCTCTGATCCTCCTTCCCTCAACCAAGCATCTCTCTCTCTCCCTCCATGAGTCCAACTTTTCACTCTCTGCGCTCTCCCCCTTCCCCAGTGTAACATTTCTCCTTCCCTCTTTTCTGTCCTCCCCATCCATCTTGCCCTCTCCATGAGTCCAACACTTTCTGCCTCCTGCACACTTTCTCTCTCTGTCCTTGCCTCTTCCCTCAGTGGTATCCCTCCTTCGCACCCCACAACCCAACATGCTCTCTCCCCATGTACCATCTCACCTTCCCCTCCAGTGTGTAGCACCTTTCCTTTCCCTCCTTTTCTGCCAGGTTCAGCAGTACCTCTTCTCCCTTCCTTTTACTTCCCCCTTGTCCAGCAGTACCCCTTCTCCCTTCCCTGTTCCCATTGTCCAGCAGTACCCCTTCCCTCCTGTCCAACAGTATCCTTTCTCCCTTCCTTATTCCCCTCCTCCCCTTGTCCAGCAGTACCTGGTGTACACTGGGCAGGAAGAGAAGCTCCGGCATCAGCGTCAGCTGACTAGCAACTTCCTGCAGCTGCATTTTTTGCTGGGACTCCTGTCTTCGTGTATCCGGCAGATATGCGAAGGCAGGTGTCCCATACGATGGGGGGTTGCTAGTCAGCTGACGCCGGAGATTCTCTTCTTTCCCAGTGTGCAAGATTGCGCCAGCGTCAGCTGATTTGCAACTGCCTGCTGCCGTCGCGTATGCCGGGACTTCTGCCTTCGCGTATCCGGCAGATACACGAAGGCAGGAGTCCCAGCATACGCGACGGCAGCAGGCAGTTGCTCAGATTTCGGGATCAGGTTGCCCAGTTGCAGTTGCCCAGATTGCGAGTTCGGGTACTAGACTGTGTATTCCTGTAGACCCCCCCCAACGGCCCTCCCGACAATCGCAGCAGAAGGGTACCCAACCCCTCCTGCCGGTCCTCCCAATGGCCTCCCCTAAGATCGCCGGCAGGAGGGTACCCAACCCCTCCTGCTGGACCCCCCCCCCAACGAACCCTCCCACCCCGGAACCCCCTTAGTCTTACTTTCCAAGTTGGACCGGACGGCTCCTCACACGTATGGCCAGCAGGCTTGCCTCCGTCCAAATGAGGCGGGCCCGCCCCTACCCTGCCCAACCCACAGGATCCTAGGGCCTGATTGGTCTAGGCACCTAAAGCCACTCCCGCTATAGGAGGGGCCTTAGGTGCTTGGGCCAATCAGGCCCTAGGATCCTGTGGGTTAGGCAGGGGAGGGGAGGGGCGGGCCCGCCTCATTTGGACGGAGGCAGGCCTGCTGGCCAGACAAGCGAGGAGCTGTCCGGTCCAACTTGGAAAATAAGACTAAGGGTGGTGTTTCGGGATGGCGGGGTTTGTTGGGGGAGGGTCCGGCAGGAGGGGTTGGGCACCCTCCTATTGGCGATATAGGGGGCCGTTGGGGGGGCCGGCAGGAGGGGTTGGGCACCCTCCTATCAGTGATCATAGGGGGGCTGTTGGGGAGCTGGCAGGAGGGGTTGGATATCCTCCTGCCGCGATCGTTGGGGAGGGCTGGTTCTGTCGGCATGAAGGGCTGAGCACCTTCCTGCCGGCGATCGTCGGGGGGGGGGGCGGGTTCTATTGGCAGGAAGGGTTGATCTGACAAATGCAAGTTGGATCGAGAGTAAATGCGGCAACGTGCGAGTTGGATCGAAAGTTGGAGGAGACAGACAACATGGCGGAGACATCTAACACCCGGTCACGAACACGGTGAAACACAGGTAAATAGCGGTTCCTAGAAGGGGGGACATTGGCCTACGGGGACAAATCTATTCACCGTTTTTGCGGGCGGTGAAAGGATTTGTCCCCGCGTCTGCGGCGATTTGCTAATGAGGTCACCATAACCCGCAGCCAAACCGCAGCCACGCAGCGGTTCGCTGCGGGGATCGCTCCCCGTGTCATTCTCTAGTATAAAGCTTAGACTGTAAGCCCACCAGGAACAAAAAAGTACCTGCATATGGTATATGTAAACTGCTTTGGTTGTACACAGAAGTCCATTATATCAAATCCATGACTCTTATGCTGTATGCACATGTATGTATGAATGACACCTGTAGTAAGTGGAAAAGATGATGGGGTTCCTCTTCAGATATTGTACACAAAAAGGAATTGTGTGGGACTACATTGGCAAGTATTTCTACCATTCAATATGGCTTCAGTACCATTGGTACTTGATTCATTCATACCAGTAAATTTATCATTCTTGAAGGCTGTAAGTGGATTTTGTATGCCAGGAGAAAAAGATTTACAGTCCCCCCCAATCCCCCAAAATCTCCAGTTTATGGCTTTAAATCCATACAATTACATACTAAATAAATAAAATGTACAGTGGCTAGCACATCCCATTGTTTTATCTTGTGCAGGAAAAAAAATCATTAAGAGTCTGCATGAAGTGGCTGGTTTACAGCAGAGCATTCTTGACGCTATCCTGTATTTTTCTGGAATCTAGGGCTGTAGTCGGAATTTAGATGGTCAGCATTCCTTGAAGCATTTCCAGGCGCTGCACTCGGAACCTCACTGCATTGTAATCAACCTAAGCACATGGATTATATGGTAAGATGCTGCACAGCTGGTCATCTCACTCTTATTTCAGGGTTTCTTTTATCTAAAAGGATGGTTCCATAGTAATAAAGCTGAAAGGGAATTGGAAATAGCTCTGAGGAAAGGAATGATTATAGTGGAGAGTGGTCTTAGCAACCCTCTAACTGCATCTTTCTTGACCTTCATGGACTAGTGGTAGAGTTGGCTCCATATCTTCCTTTAGTGTTGCCTGCTACTACTTCTGGTTTCTTTCCTCCCTCTGAAATGTTCTTTCTTTCTTCATGGAGAGCAATATAGCACCCTCTTCTTATCCTACTCTCTGCCTTTCTTTATTCCTCGGGATTGGTGGAACTTTGCCTGTCCCAAATTTCAACCCAGAACTCTTTTCTAAATAAATATTTTTCATTGCCCCCAAATTTATTCAGGTTGTACTATTGAGCTTTCTAATACAATGTGTCTAGTAGTCCTGAATGTTAGGGTTATGTCCCTGAACCTGCAAGTTGATTGCAGAAGATGTCGCACATCTTTCAACGCTGCCTTCTTCCCAGTGGGCTGGCCCATGCCCCTTCAGTTTTCCCTTCTGCAAGCAAGTTGAAAAGTTGTCTTTCTGCTCTGCTCTACGTGTTTATTATTTTTGAGTTTTGTTTTTAGGATACGAATTTCGAGGCTTGGTGCCCACTAACCTAGGACCTCTGCCCAGGAGAAGATGCAGACTCATTGTGCTGAAGTCTGCAACTAGCAGGATCAACCTTCAAGGATACCTGTCTAACCAGTCTGCTTTAATATTTGTGGAACTTGGGGTCCGTTCCCCTAGTAGCTTGCTTGCATGCCTGATTTATCAGGAGCTGTTAAGAACATAAGAATTGCCGCTGCTGGGTCAGACCAGCGGTCCATCATGCCCAGCTCACGGGCGGCCCCTAGGTCAAAGATCAGTGCCCTAACTGAGACTAGCCCTACCTGCGTACGTTCAAGTTTAACAGGAACTTGGCCATGTTTCTGGCCATTTAGGCTTAATTGGGAGCTGGCTACATTTCCTTCCCCATCATGGCATGGGATTAGAAGGGGTTTGAGACTCAGTCCGACATTGGTCCGACTGGCAACCCAAAGACCACAGATTGTAGAGTTAATTTGAGGGAGAAATCTCCAGTTTTCCAGCTGCAGGTCCCTCTCATAGAAAGCTGTATTTTTTAAAAAAATTAAAATTTTTAGTTTGCTTTCCCTATGTTGCTTTTGGCACTAAAATTGCTGCCGAGGTGACCTTAGCGTTTTAGGCAGGCAAACTACAATGTTGGCTCGTTGAATGTCTTCATCTCCCAAAGTTGACAAAGACTATACACAAATATACTCAGGATACAGGTGAGGGTGTTGCAAGGATATTTATTAACAGTGGAAGATTAAGTTCTTACTCGATAATCATCTTTCCAGTAGAAAAGCACACGAGTCCTGAACCTGTAGGTAGTGCATCTTCACCTGCGAGGAATGCAGAAGGCATCTACTTTTTCAGCTCCACCTCCCTTCATCACTGGTCTCTGCCCTCTCTCCTCAGGTTGTACCAAAACAGAGATAACCCCTGAAAAAGAAGGAACAACAAGAAGGGGCAAGGGGAACTCTTCATTCACATACTTTTGATCTGTGATCAAGCTCCTGATAAATCAGGTATGCGAGCAAGCTGCTAGGGGAATGGACCCCGAGTGCCACAAATAGTAAAGCAGACTGTTTATACAGGTATCCTTGAAGGTTAAATATTCAACGCTGCATACGCCTTTCAGCGCTATAGAAATGATAAATAGTAGTCGTAGTATTTAACACTTCTATAGCACTGAAGGGCATACACAGCACTGTACATTTTGACATTAAATAGACAGTTTCAAGTTTATTAATATCTTACTATCTCACACCAAGGGTAAAAACCATCTGGGCGGCTTACAATCTAAAATCGAATTCCAAATAAAATTGGGTCACATTACATCAACATATAAGGTTAAGAGTTGAAATACAATTATTATAGAAAAGTAGGGGGGAAATACAATTAGGATCAAACTTTCCATGTCTTGCAGATACTCTCAGGAGTCAAGAACAACTATCTATTACGGTAAGCATCTTTAAAAAGAAATACTTTAAATTCAGTTTTAAACTTATCAAGTGTATTCATTAGTCGGAGATTCATAGGCACTGAATTCCAGAGCTGTGAACCTTTTATTGAAAAAAATTGCTGTTCTAATATGCTCATGGACGATATCTCGATATATTGGAACAACAAGACGTTTTTGGATTTCAGATCTAAGAAATCTTGATGGACTATTACATTACAATACATTACAGATTTCTTTTCCGCCATTACCTTGCGGTTCAAGGCGGATTACAAAAGAGATATAGAAGGTGGGTTACAAAAGAAGATTTCTGGTCATTTCCAGAGCGAGTAAAGAGTAGATCAGGTTGATTCGGGGGGGTCAGGAAGAATATGGGAGGAAGGAAGGTATTCGTAGTATTAAGACTTTTTCAGGGATTTCGGATTTCTTGAAGAGTATAGTCTTTATCCCAGGACAAGCAGGCAGCATATTCTCTACATGTGGATGACGTCATCCACTGAGCCCCGATGCGGACAGCTTTTCAAGCAAACTTGATTGAAGATCTCAAAGTTTGCTAGTGCTGCACCGCGCATGTGTGTGCCTTCCCGCTCCACTAGAGGGCGCGTCTCCTCAACGTGGTCCTCAGTTCTTAGTTTTCCGCGGAGCCAGAAAGCCCTGTCTCTCTTCTCTGTATTTTATCGGAAGTCGCTGTGCCCCGCGTCTTTTGTTTTTCTTCGACCGATCTTTAAAAAAAAACTATTTTTTTTGTTTTTCCTACTTTCGTTCGCAACCGGGGGACCCTGTTTTTTTCCTTGGCCGCGGCTTTCCTTCCTGCCTTATGTCCCGGCCTCTTACCGGGTTCAAGAAGTGCACGCAGTGCAGTCGGATGATCTCCATCACAGACCCGCACCATTGGTGTATCCTTTGCCTGGGTGTTGACCACCCTACGTACTCTTGCCCTCGTTGTGGCACCCTTCAGCCTCGGGCTCTTCGTCGACAGCGGGTCAAGATTGTGGAACTCTTCAACATGGACCCATCCTCGGATAAAACCTTGACCCCGGTCTTGGCCTCGGTCTAGACATCGGCCTTGAAGACCTCGGTCCCGAGCAAGTTTCCCTCGACTTCAAAGGCCTCGGCAACTCTGGCTTTGAAGAACTCGGCCTCGGGTAAGTCTCCTTCAGGTTCAGCTCAGCTACCGAAGAAGCCGTCCTCGGAGTCTCTGGCCAACCAGGCATTGAGTGTAGTCCTGCCGGCCTTGACGAGACCTCCTCCTAAACGTGCCTCCACATTATGAGAATACTCTACATCAAGGTCGCCCTCGTTGGAGCACACTGCTGCACCTGTTCATCCAAATTCTTTGGGCTCGGTGCCCATGTTTGAGGATATGCTTAAGGCCATCTTAACCTCGCAGATCTCCTCTGCTTTGGCTCAGCTTGCCCCGTCCTTGACCTCGTTCTTCATTGACCGGCCTGAGCGTTGCGCCGAGGGCTCTCGAGGCAAGGCGCGTCGGTCTCGACGCTCATCCTCGAGTGTCTCCTCGCCTACTACCTCGAGGCGGACTTCTCCCGCCGCCCGACCTCGGTCGAAGCGCCAGCCTAAACGTACTTCTTCCTCGAGGCAGCGGTCAGCCAAACGGCCCAGGGATTCTCCCCCGAGGCAGGGTAGGTCGCCGGGTCCTTGCACTATGGGGTCCATCAAGCCCTCGGACCTAGTACTGTCCGACCCTCGTCTTCGCCGTTCTCCCATGCCGTCTCAGTCTCTGTACTGAGGGGCTTAGAGATCAAAGACTCCAGCCTCCCTGCCGAGTTGAAAGGTCTCTTCTTTCCAGGGCTCGCCAAGGTGGGCTCCCCGGATCTCTGTTCCTCAGACCCTTTGGTCCTCGCCTTCCAGGCTCTATAAGCACAGGCTGTTGTCGACTCCCCCTCGTTCTCTTAGCGGGGCCTCCTTGACGTCCCTGCTTGTGGACACTGACCTGCCAGTGCAGTACTCGAGGGAGGCTTCCCCCTCGTTCTCTGCTGCCCTGAAGTCCTGCTCGGCTTCGCCCCTTGGGGGGCATTCTTCGGGCAAGCCGTCCTCCTTCACCAGGTTCGTGATGGACATGGGCAAAGCGCTGCAACTGGACCTCCAGTCTGGATCCAGGTATACCTGGGAATATTTGGAGTAGATGGAGCTTCCTTACCCAGCAAAGGAATCCCTCTGTCTCACCTTGAACCCCATTGTGCAGCAGACTTTCTTCCGGAATTTGGAGACGCCTTACTCTATTCCGGCTATTCTGTCCAAAATGGAGTCTAGGTACCGGATGGTACTCTGTAAAGGGTTTGAAAAGGCTCAGCTCTCCCACCAGTCCTTGGTGGTGGAGTCTTCCTTGAAGAAGTCTAATCCTTCCAAGGTCTACGCGGCTGTCCCCCCGGGCCGGGAAGGCCGGACTATGGACAAGTTTGGCAGGTGCCTGTACCAAAATTCGATGATGGCGAACAGAGTTCTGAACTACAATTTTACTTTTACATCTTATCTGAAACAGTGCATCAAATCCATGCCCTCTTTTCAGAAGGATTTGCCTGTTCATCGCCAGCTGGAATTTCACTGGCTCCTGGATACGCTGTCGCAGATTTGGCTTTATATGTTTCAGGCGACGTATGATGCCTTTGAACTCTCCTCGAGGGTTTCCGCCTTTGCGGTAGCCATGCGCTGCTTAGCCTGGCTCCGCATAGTTGGCATGGACCCGAATCTGCAGGACTGGCTGGCGAATCTTCCGTGTTTGGGCAACGAACTCTTTGACGACTCCATCGAGGCAGCCACCAAACGCCTCTCCGAGCATGAGCGCTCCTTTGCCTCCTTGGTCAGACTCAAGGCGAAGCCTGCTTCTCCTAAGTCGTACAAGTTGCCTCCCCAGTGTTATCCCCAGAAGTCCACGACGGCTTTTTCAAGGCCGCCTCCTCAGCGTCCGCAGCAGCAAAGGGCCCCTCGGAAGCCTCAGACCCCTGTGGCGGCTAAGCCTGCGCCATCTTTTTGACTGTCCCTGTTGGAGTGGGCCGGCCCCCTCTGTCCTCGAGCTTTCTCCCCTGCCTATAGGGGTCCGCCTCACAGCCTTTTATCGCCGCTGGGAACTGATCACTTTGGACAACTGGGTTCTCTCGGTCATCAGGGAGGGGTATTCCCTGCAATTCCGGACACCTCCTCTGGACCTATCCCCAAGAGAGTGTCCTTCCAACAGTGCGCTACTCCCCCTTCTTCTCCAGGAGGCTCATGCCCTCCTTCGCCTCCGGGCGGTGGAGGAGGTCCCTTTGTGTCAGCGGGGTGCTGGATTCTACTCCCGGTACTTCCTGTTCCCCAAAAAGACCGGGGACCTGCGCCCTATCTTGGACCTCTGGGTGCTGAACAAGTTCTTGGTCAGGGAGAAGTTCCGTATGCTCTCTCTTCCCACGTTGTATCCCCTGATGGATGAGGGGGACTGGTTGTGTTCCCTGGACCTGAAAGAGGCCTACACTCACATCCCGATCCACCCAGCCTCTCGCAGGTTCCTTCGCTTTCGGGTAGGAGACCTTCACCTGCAGTATCGAGTCCTCCCGTTCGGACTCGCTTCCTCCCCACGAATCTTCACGAAGTGCCTCATGGTGGTGGCGGTGGCCCTGCGGTCGCCGGGTCTTCAGGTATTCCCGTACCTCGACGACTGGCTTATCAAAGCACCGTCCCAGGGGGGGGGGGGGGCGTATTTCAGCGACCCTAAGGACTATTACGTTCCTTCAGCGTCTGGGCTTCGAGATCAACTTCCCCAAGTCCCTGTTGTGCCTCTTTCAGTCTCTGCAGTTCATTGGGGCGATTCTAGACATGGTTCGCCTCTGCTCGTTTCTGCCTCAACCTCGGTAGGCCACCCTCATCCACCTGTGCTGGCAGGTCTCCCTTCAGTCCACGGCCTCGGCCAAGCAGATGATGCCTCCATCGTCCATGTGACTCCTTTTGCCAGACTTCACCTCCGGGTACCTCAGTGGACCCTGGCGTCCCAGTGGAGACAGGACCGGGATCCTGCTTCTCAGCACATTGCGGTGACTCCCTCCTTGCGGCATTTGCTCCGTTGGTGGTTGCTCTCTTCCAATCTTTCCAGAGGTTTTCTCTTTCTCACGCCTCCGCCGCAGAAGGTCCTAAAAACGGACTCCTCCGCGTATGCCTGGGGGGCTTACCTCGACGGCCTCCGGACTCAGGGTCTTTGGTTGAGTGCCGACCGTCGTTGCCACATCAACCTGCTGGAACTTCGGGCCATTTTCAAGGCGATGTTCACCTTTCGGCATTTGCTTCGAGATTGCATAATTCTGGTACGCACGGACAACCAGGTGGCGATGTATTATGTGAACAAGCAGGGGGGTACGGGTTCCCTGTCTCTTTGCCGGGAGGCTCTTCGGCTTTGGGAGTGGGCAATATTACATTACATTACATTAGGGACTTCTATTCCGCCTATACCTTGCAGTTCAATATGCCACAACATCTTCCTTCGAGCGGTCTACATCCAAGGCGAGCAAAACTGCCTGGTGGACAAATTGAGTCACCTTCTCCAGCCGCACGAATGGTCGCTCCATTCCTTGACTCTGCGTCAGGTGTTTGCTCGATGGGGGACGCCGCAGATAGATCTGTTCACCTCACCCCTCAACCACAAGTTGCCTCACTTCTGCTCCAGGATTTACTCCCCGAATCGTCTCGAGGCGGATGCTTTCCTTCTAGATTGGATGGGCAGGTTCCTCTATGCTTTCCTTCCCTTTCCTCTGATTCTGAAGACTCTTGTGCAGCTCAAGTCGACTCATGCCGCCATGATTTTGATCGCTCCTCGGTGGCCCCGGCCTCAGTGTCAGGGAGCCTCTACTTCTGCCTGTATTTCCTTCACTACTGTCTCAGAGTTGGGGGTCGCTGCTGCATCCCAATATGTAGTCTCTACACTTAACTGCTTGGTTCCTTTCCACCTGACCCCCCTCCTTTGGTTTTTCTCAATCGGTGAGGGATGTTCTCGAGGCCTCTCGGAAGAGTTCTACTCGACAATGCTACTCCCAGAAATGGACTAGATTTGCTGCATGGTGTGCTGAGCATTGTCTGGAGCCAGTCGGCTTCCTTGTCTTCCGTGCTGGATTATCTGTTGCACTTATCTCGGTCTGGTCTCAAATCGATATCTATTCGAGTCCACTTCAGTACGATTGCTGCCTTTCAACAGCCGCTTGATGGGAAACTGCTCTCTGTCCATCTGGTGGTTTCCCGATTTATGAATATGAGAGAATATGAGGAAAGACTGGCAGGAGAAGCAAGAAACTTCAAACCCTTCTTCAGGTATGTGAAAGGGAAACAACCAGCCAGAGAGGAAGTGGGACCACTGGACGACGGAGACAGGAAAGGAGCGATAAAGGAGGAAAAAGAGATGGCTGAAAGGTTAAACAAATTCTTCTCGTCGGTCTTCACCAGAGAGGACACATCCAATATCCCAGAACCCGAGGTGATTATAAACGGAGAACACGATGAAAGGCTGGTACAACTAGAGGTAAGCAAAGAGGATGTCCTCAGACAGATAGACAAACTAAAGAGCGACAAATCACCAGGCCCGGATGGCATCCACCCAAGGGTACTAAAAGAACTGAGAAACGAAATAGCAGAGACACTTCGCCAAATATGTAACCTCTCCCTAAAAACTGGGGAGATCCCAGAGGACTGGAAAATAGCAAATGTCGCGCCCATCTTTAAGAAGGGATCAAGGGGTGACCCGGGAAACTACAGGCCTGTGAGCTTGACCTCGGTTCCTGGAAAGATGATGGAAGCAATGGTAAAGGACACAATCTGCGAACACATAGAAAACAATGGACAACTGAAGGCGAGCCAGCATGGCTTCTGCAAGGGAAGGTCATGCCTCACGAACTTGCTGTACTTCTTTGAGGGAATAAACAGTCAGATGGATAAGGGAGAATCCATAGACATCATTTACCTTGACTTTCAAAAAGCTTTCGACAAGGTACCTCACGAACGGCTACTTAAAAAACTGTGGAACCACGGGGTGCAAGGGGATATCTACCGATGGATCAAACACTGGCTAGCGGGCAGAAAACAGAGGGTTGGAGTCAAGGGCCAATACTCAGATTGGCAATGGGTCACAAGCGGAGTTCCGCAGGGGTCGGTGCTGGGACCTCTACTGTTCAATATATTTATTAACGATCTGGAGACGGGGACAAAATGTGAGGTTATCAAATTTGCTGATGACACCAAACTCTGCAGCAGAGTTAGGAACACGGAAGACTGTGAAGACCTGCAAAGGGACCTAATGAGACTGGAAGACTGGGCAAAAAAGTGGCAAATGAGTTTTAACGTAGAGAAATGCAAGGTCATGCATGTAGGGAAAAAGAACCCGATGTTCAACTACAAAATGGGGGGAACACTGCTAGGGGTGAGTAACCTGGAAAGGGACCTGGGGGTGATGGTCGACACATCACTGAAACCATCGGCGCAATGTGCAACAGCCTCAAAGAAAGCAAACAGAATGCTGGGCATCATCAAAAAGGGTATCACAACCCGGACGAAGGAAGTCATCATGCCGCTGTATCGCGCAATGGTGCGCCCACACCTGGAGTACTGTGTTCAATACTGGTCGCCGTACCTCAAGAAGGACATGGCGGTACTCGTGGGAGTGCAGAGGAGGGCGACTAAGCTGATAAAAGGTATGGAAAATTTTCCATACGCTGACAGGTTAAAAATGCTGGGGCTGTTCTCCCTGGAGAAGAGGAGACTTAGAGGGGACATGATAGAAACCTTCAAAATCCTTAAGGGCATAGAGAGAGTGAATAAGGACAGATTCTTCAAACTGTGGGGAGCCACAAGCACTAGGGGTCACTCGGAGAAATTGAAAGGGGACAGGTTTAGAACAAATGCTAGAAAATTCTTTTTTACACAGAGGGTGGTGGACACATGGAACGCGCTTCCGGAGGAAGTGATAGGCCAGAACTCTGTACAGGGGTTCAAGAAGGATTTGGATAGGTTCCTGGAGGATAAAGGGATAGAGGGGTACAGATAGAACTTAAGGTAGGTTATAGAAGTGGTCAGAAACCACTTCACAGGTCGCAGACCTGATAGGCCGCCGCGGGAGCGGACCGCTGGGCGAGATGGACCTCGGTCTGACCCAGTGGAGGCAACTTCTTATGTTCTTATGAAGGGCCTCTTCAATGTTCATCCTCCACTCAAGCCTCCCCCGGTGGTTTGGGATCTTAATGTGGTTCTGGCTCAATTGATGAAACCTCCATTTGAACCCATTGATAAGGCTCATCTGAAGTATCTCACTTGGAAGGTGGTGTTCCTGATTGCCGTCACATCTGCTCGCAGAGACAGTGAGCTACAGGCTCTGGTTGTGGACCCGCCTTTTACTGGTTTTCATCATGACAAGGTGGTCCTTCGTACTCATCCTAAGTTCTTGCCTAAGGTGGTTTCGGATTTCCACCTCAACCAGCCCATTGTTCTTCCAGTGTTTTTTCCTAAGCCCCACTCTCATTCTGGAGAAGTGGCGCTTCACACTCTTGACTGTAAGAGAGCGTTGGCTTTTTACCTCCAATGCACCCGATCTCATCGGACGGCTCCTCAACTCTTCATATCTTTCGATCCGAATCGTTGGTGCATCCTGTTTCCAAGCGTACCTTGTCCAACTGGTTAGCTGCTTGTATTTCCTTCTGCTACGCTCAGGCTGGTCTCCCGCTGCAGGGTTGGGTCACGGGGCATAAAGTCCGAGCGATGGCAGCATCAGTTGCTTTTCTCAGGTCCACGCCTATTGAGGAGATCTGCAAGGCCGCCACTTGGTCCTCGATTCATACATTCTCCTCTCACTACTGTCTGGATACTTTTTCCAGATGCGACGGCCTGTTCAGCCAGTCGGTTTTGCGTAATCTGTTCTCTTAAATTGCCAACTCTCCCACTGTCCCATCTTGGTTAGCTTGGAGGTCACTCCATGTAGAGAATATGCTGCCTGCTTGTCCTGGGATAAAGCACAGTTACTTACCATAACAGGTGTTATCCAGGGATAGCAGGCAGATATTCTCGCAACCCTCCCTCCTCCTCAGGTTGGCTTCTTTGATAGCTATCTGAACTGAGGACCACATTGAGGAGACGCGCCCTCTAGTGGAGCGGGAAGGCACACACATGCGCGGTGCAGCACTAGCAAACTTTGAGATCTTCAATCAAGTTTGCTTGAAAAGCAAACATCATCCACATGTAGAGAATATCTGCTTGCTGTCCCTGGATAACACCTGTTACGGTAAGTAACTGTGCTTTATTTCTTTTCTGGACGTTTTGTAGTCTGGGGTAGTCTGGAGTCAAGAAACATACAGGTATAAGATAAGGAGGTTCACCTGTTGTTAATATTTTAAAAGTTAATAGAATCATTTTATAAGTGATACAGTGTGAAATAGGAAGCCACTGGGCTTTTTTCAAAAAAGGGTAATATGGTCGAATTTATGGATGTTAAAAATTAACCAGATCGTTGTGTTTTGAATATTTTGAAGTCTTTGAATGTCCTTTTGACGTATCCCAGCATAAAGCGCATTACAATAATCCAACTGTTGGATTACTAGTGAATGTACTAATATAGTCAAAGCCTCTGGAAAAAGTAATGTTTGGACTGACCGAATTAATCTTAGTTTAAAGAAGGATCATTTTACCACATTGGAGATCTGTAGTTGATATGATAACTTTGAATCAAATTTGATCCCAAGAATCTTGGTTGATGTAACTAGGGGAATTGATATATTGTTTAGTTGAATATTCAAAGGTAAAACAACATTATCATAAGGGGTGAAGGTTATAGATGTTGATTTATCTGGGTTAAGTTTAAAGTTTATGATTCGTTAACCAATCAGGTTAGGAAGACTGGATGGACCATTCAGGTCTTTATCTGCTGTCATCTACTATGTTACAATCTGAAATACGAATGAGATTTGAATTTATAGATGCAATTTTGGTGTTTGAACCAGTATCTAGAGCAGGGGTGCCCAACACGTCGATCGCGATCGACCGGTCGATCGGGAAGACAACGCCAGTCGATCTCGTGTTGCCGTTCCAATCGGCCGGCCGATCAGCCTTCCTCTCCCCAAGGTTCCCCACCGGAATCTCCCCAAGGTTCCCCACGCACACTCATTCTTGCTGCGCCCTTCCTGCCCGACTGCCAGAACCCGTCGTCCGACTGGGGAATGATGTCACTTCCTTCGGGAGAAGGCGGGAGGGAGGTCTAGGGAAGTCACGACCCTTGAGAGCTGAGCGCCGGCTGCTCCTGGCGGAATTGACAAGCCAGACTGGAGAAAGGCGGTCGGGAGCAGGAGGTGATCTGCCCAAAATGCCGGAGCTGCTGCTGCTGCTCTGACGTCTTGAGCCTGAAAATGGGAAGTTGAGTGTCGTGCTAAAAAGAGACTGGAACGGCTCTCATGGAAGACTGGCTTTTTTTCTTTTCTTTTCCTCGGCCCTGGGGATCCAGAGATTTGGGCCTGCAGAAGCCTCACGCTGACCAGCATTCCTCTCCCTGACATCAATTCTTACATTGGAGAGGAATTTCTGGGCCAGCCAATCGCTGCCTGGCTGGCCCGGAACTTCCTCTCCGACATCAGAATTGAAGGGGAGCAGAATGCTGGTCAGTGCAAGGCTTCTGCATGCAGAGCTTGGGGGGCGGTGGCTTGGAGGCCTGTTCCTCGGTGGCGACGGCAAACCTAGTGGCTTGGGGGAGGGCAGGGAAAAAGAAACAAAGGGGGCAAGCAGGGAGACAAAAAGAAAGTGGGCATGGAGAGAGAGAGAGAAAGAAAGAACAGGAGGCAGGGAGAAAGAAAGAAAAAGTTGGGGGAGAGAATGAGGTATGGAAGAGAGAAAGCATATAGGAGGCTGAAAGAAGGAGTGGGCTGAAATCAGAAGATGTCAGAAGAAGTGCAGCCAGAGTGAAGTGAGAAGAAGTCAGAAGAAGAAAGTGCAACCAGAGACTCATGAAATCACCAAACAAAAGTAGGAAAAATGATTTTATTTTCAATTTAGTGATCAAAATGTGTCTGTTTTGAGAATTTATATCTGCTGTCTATATTTTGCACTATGGCTCCCTTTTACTAAACCACAATAGCGGTTTTTAGCGCAGGGAGCCTATGAGCGTCGAGAGCAGCGTGGGGCATTCAGCGCAACTCCCTGCGCTAAAAACTGCTATGTGGTTTAGTAAAAAGGGAGGGGCTATATTTGTCTATTTTTGTATGGTTGTTATTGAGATGACATTGCATAGAGTCATCTGCCTTGACCTCTTTGAAAAAAACCCGGAATATGAATGATAATTAACATTTTCTCTGCCTTTCAGTGTGCTTTGTGGGTTTTTAAAAATTTTTTTATTGTTGGTAGATCATTTTGACTTGGTCATTTTAAAAGTAGCTCGCAAGCCCAAAAAGTGTGGGCACCCCTGATCTAGAGTATACAGGCAGTCCCCGGGTTAAGAATGAGTTACGTTTTTAAAGCTGTTCTTAAGTCAGATTTGAATGTAACTCAGAACTTGTAGATTTTAAGATTCTTGCTGCTTATTTCTGCTCCCAGCTGACAAAAGGACCAACTGTCCCCACCAGTATTCTGTCTAAGTGTAGGAGTCTATGCCACTGGAAATACTGCTCAGTGAAATCAAATGAAGCTGTGACCACGTTGTTAAGTATGAATCGTACTTAAGTTGGGCATTTGTAACTCATGGACTGCCTATATAAAATTTGTATATTGTCCGCATAGACAAACATTGTAAACCCAATTGATTGTGCAAGGGTTAAAAGTGGTGCAAGACATATATGTTGAATAGTAGAGGAGATAGAACTGATCCTTGAGAAATCCCCGATTCTAAAACGAAAGGAGCAGATTTAGATTCCTGGATAATCACTGAATTTAGATGATTAGACAGATAAGAGGTAAATCATGACAGTACTGTTTCTGTTATACCTATTTCTTGGAGTGAAGAATGATCTACAAGATCTAAT